>NC_064547.1:4790712-5123837 GCF_023856365.1 Brienomyrus brachyistius | reverse complement strand
CTTCTGTCTTTTTAAACTTGGCCTTTAGGCTTTTCATGGTCTTCTAAAGCAGTTGGATTTCACACTCTGAAAACAGAAATAAAATTCATTGACTCTATGTCATATTTGCTACTCAACACAATTATTACACATTATTATACATATCACATGATATCTTTTGCGTTTAAAAATCATTTTTGTAATTTAGTATTACCTTTAATTGATGCATTAATATAGAAACGCCTGCTATGTTTAAAGCTCGTAAGAAATGCTTGGCTGATATTTCTTTACCGTTTAGCCGAGTTGGTGAGCGTCCCGTCTCAAGTGCTCCAACCTGTGTCATGGATCGAGTCTGTTGGATTTACCTGGCCCAGGATCCAAGTTCCACCAATCATCTAGGAGACAGGGGTCGGTCCTTACACTGAGTGGCAGGTGAAGCTACGTCATGTATTTCGTATAAAGGTAGTTAAGATGATTCTTATGAACTTCGTGGTTTAGCAATAGAAACAATTGTTCATTTTTTTAGTTAAGATGATTCTTATGAACTTCGTGGTTTAGCAATAGAAACAATTGTTCATTTTTTTATGACTATTTATACGAAAATGTTTTGAACATATGTTGAACGTTTTATAGCACAGAAGATTGTTTGTAACGTAGTGTTAAATTTTTTTTGACATTTTGTTGTACTTTTCAACAGTACTGGACAGGGATGTTTCACATACATAAGCAAAAATTGGTTCTGAACCGAATTTTGTTTAAAGTTATTTAATAATTTAAACATTATTATTATTATAAACAACCGAATACATAAAAATACGTCAAAATGTAACTGAAAAAACGTACAATGTACAACAGAACATGAAAACAATCGTGAGCCAATAAAATGAATGATACTATTGCAACAGCGATTGAAAGGGGGCGGGATGTCCTAGCCGGAAGTGACGCTATATTACTGGAAGTGTGCTCTGGCGTAGTTGTGTTGCTGTTCGGATAAATATACTGTATATTTTCATACGTTTTTAGCTTTGCCGAAGTCATGTCTGAAAGGAAGGTTTTGAATGTAAGTTTTTTAAAAAGTTTGTCGCTACAATTATTGGCTTAATCGGGTTTAACTAACTGGCAAGAATTTAGTTAGCATTTTAGCTAGTTAGCTTCTTGGGACAGCTAAAGAGTAAAAATTATTAATTAGGCATATACTTATTTCGATAGTATTTTCCGCTCAATCGGATTGCATTGATTTTGTGAACTTGCAGATACATAAAAAGAACTTGCGGCAAGTTATTACTGTTGCATTACTGTACAAATGTAAGGTGTCTCCTTATTCAGCTGCACTTTGATACCTAAAGTGTTCCGTGGTATTTAAACTGTAAGTGATGCTGTGTTGCAAATATCAGGTATTCGCCATGATAAATACTGTATGTCGCTATAATGTATAAATCGTCCTCTGTTTCCTGTTGTAGAAATACTACCCACCGGATTTCGATCCCTCAAAAATCCCCAAACTTAAACTTCCGAAAGATCGGCAATATGTCGTGAGGTTGATGGCGCCCTTTAACATGAGGTGAGATGTTAAAATAAATAACACATATTAATACTAGACAATCGTTTATTTACGTGTCAGTGCTTTTTTTTGTCTCCCACATGAAGAAAGTGACAGCCCCACTTGTACATTTCCCCCCTTTACCAATATTCTTTTTACAAAGTTCATCCTGTAAAGAGCAAATCAGTAGTAATAGGAGGGAGCAAGTGGTTTTGTTGTTTTGCATTATGAAAGATGCTGAACTTTGTCTCTCAGGTGTAAGACATGTGGTGAATATATCTACAAAGGAAAGAAGTTCAATGCCCGTAAAGAGACCGTTCAGAATGAGCTTTATCTGGGGCTACCGATATTCCGCTTTTACATTAAGTGCACACGCTGCTTGGCTGAAATCACCTTCAAGGTAAGACTGCTGCTGCTCTCAGAACTAACGTTTTAATCCAGTATTTGCCAGCCTGGTTCTGGTCCCTGTTCCCCGTAGGAGCAAAAATGTGGACAGTCTGTGGGTCCCCGAGGACCGGATTGAGAAACACTGTGTTAATCTGCTGTTGCAATTTCTTTCTGCCACATATTATACTAAAGTCTAGCATGTGATTCATTAGTAAAATATTCTCTGCGTTTGGGACGCTCATGGACAACATACAGGCGATAGATCTGCAGATGTACCGTATGTCCTCACAAACAGGTTTATGTGTGTGTTCCACTTCAGACCGACCCTGAAAATACAGATTATGCCATGGAGCATGGTGCTACGCGCAACTTCCAAGCAGAAAAACTGATTGAGGAAGAGGAGAAAAAACTGCAGAGGGAACGAGAGGAAGAGGAGCTTAATAACCCTATGAAGGTACGTCGGCACGGCATTTAATTGTCATTGGACTAAGCTTTATGGTGCTGTCGCTTTCACGCAGCACCCCCAAGTATAAAATGTCACCTTTACAGGGGCTATCAAGGGTTTTTGTGGAATCGCATATTATGAATGTTTCCCTTTGCGACTCTTAGGTTGTTGTGTGGCTCCAGTTTGCTTGGGGACTGTGGCTCAGTGTGTGAACTGTGGTTTCACAGTCTCCTAGTGTTTTTCTGGGTTTCTCCTAGGTGCTTCAGACTGGAGTTTAGGTGAATTGCTGTCTCTGTTGCCCGTAATGTGTGATCGTATGTATGTGTGAGACGCCGGTTTGTCTCATACCTTGTTTTTTTTTATTCGTCGCCGGGCAGCAATAACCCTAGATTGTTAACACTGGATTCACTGAAATGTCGTTGTTTTTGTTTTTTCTCCCCAGGTTCTTGAAAACAGGACTCGTGATTCGAAGATGGAGATGGAGGTTTTGGAGAATCTGCAGGAGCTGAAGGAGCTGAACCAGAGGCAGGCGCAGGTCGACTTCGAGGGAATGCTGGGTCGCTACAAAGAAGAGGAGAAGTGGGAGAAGGAGAGGCAGAAGGAGGAGGACGAGAGGGAAACCCGGTGAGAGGAGAAACCCCCTATTCATCTAATACTAAGTGTCTTAAAAATATAATTTATGTTTATTCTCTTGGTCAAAGTAAATATCTTTTTTATTGGTGACAATGTAGGTAATTTCATCTGCATTGAAGGTCTGAAAATGTATTTAGTAATTTAGACAAAAACATCTGCGAACAATTTTAGGAAAATGAGGTTCAGACACTCGCTGTATGAATTTTATAATATTGGCAAACGCTTGTGAATTTTTCATCCTTATTTAAAATGTAAATTAGCTATTTTCTCCCCTTTTAAATACAGCTCTGGAAAATTTTAGGAGACCACTATATATTTTTTTAAACCTGTATTTTTTAATCCTGGTTCTGCTGGCAGAAGGTTACATTGCAAGGCAGGCTGCTTCCAGACTCAAAGTTTCTAAGACAGCAGTACACAAGAACAAGGTGAAGCAGGAGATACTGGCAATGACCAAAAATCAGCCAGGTAGAGGGCAGAAGCGACTTTCTAATGCCAGAGATGAACGTCAACTTATCCGGCGGCGCCTCATAAATCTGAGGATGACCTCAAGTGAGCTTCAAAAAGAAAGGGAAACGTTAAATGGTGTGAAGTGCTCTGCTAGGATAATTCATAACAGGCTGCTAGAAGCAGGACTGAAGTCCCATAAAGTAAGGAAGAGGCCCTTCATTAATGAGAAGCAGGGAAGAGCCAGGCTGGAATTTGCAAAAAAAATAAAAATAAATTATATAAAATATTTTACACAGGCACATTCCCATAAATTGAGAAGTGAGTGAAACTGAAAATTTTACCGTGGTTTTCTAATTTTTTCCACAGCTGTATGCCATGGCTGAGTTAATGCCTTAGTCAGTGTCTTAATGCAGCACCTCACTGCGCACGTCCTGTCACAGCCCCTGCTGACAGCTGCCATGCCTTCCCCTGTGACAGGGAGATGCTGGAAAAGGCCCTGGTGAAGAGGCTGCGGGACTCAGACTCGGACTCTGATCAGGAGCGGGAGCAGACAAAGAGGACGGTCCGCCAGCAGGGCGGCGACAGACCTACGGACATCCTCACCACCAGCGCACTGGGGCACCTGGACTCCAAGGTACAGGAATGGGGGATTTATGCAGCGCGCATGCAGTCGGGAGACACCACATGTCACTGTGTACAGCAAGGATAAGGGTTGGTGTTTAGCAAGTCCGTCAGGAGCTCGTCCTTGTAAATCAAACTTTGGCTTCAGCTTCAGACGGAGCACTGCTATCGTGCCCCCAGTAAATAACTTGAACCGAATGGCTGCAGTAAATATTTTGTCAGATGCAATAAGCTGCATAAGAATACAAGTTCAGAGGCATATTAACATGATAACAGCATGAGCACATTTGTAGAATGGGCTAGGTGTTCAGGCATGTGATAAGATTCGGGGGTTGAATTAGCCAGGAAATTAAACCAATATGCGGCACTTCATTTCCAAACTCGCCCCCGGTGACGGGCTGGATGCTGTCATGTCTCCCGAGGCAGAGAGAGTTGTCAGGAGCTGCCTGCAGAAAGAAATTCATTCCCAATATGGCCGACAGATGAAATGCAATTCTGTAGTACGGCCGAGCTTTATGAAGCGTAATTCACCTCTCTCAGTAATAACGTTTTACGAGCGAAAACATTGTCCATTTGTAAATGGGATATTGGATTGCTTAGTGATGAACAAATATAGATTTTTAAAAATATAGATTTTTTTTTAAATGGGCTTTACAATGAGGGAAACCATGAATACGTAGTTTTGGTTGAAAATATTGGAATGTATTGTCAATCGCAGATTTTCGCCCGCCCGTGTTTTTGCAGGTCTTGAATTCTTCCAGGGGAGGAGTGAAACGTTCCCGAGTGGAGACGTGGGAGAGGAGTGTTGGGGGGCTCGGTGGCGGCCCCCTGGGGGCGCTGGTAGTGAGGAAGAAACCGGGATCTTCGACCCAAACACCCACAGCTCCCAGTTCACAAGCGGTCAATTCCACTCAGCCAGGTTTGGGCGATTCTCAGCACTCCCCAGGCTTACAGAATTACCCATATAAGTATAATCCAAAATCAGAATACCTGTATTTCTTCTTTAGCATAACACTGCAAGATGCAGATATTCTCACATGTATAGTTTCCGACAGTATAATTACGATGCTGATGTGACACAGGCTGTATATTAGAGAGAGATGTTTCTCAGCTCGGCAGTGATGTTGACAATGAAAATGGTAAAAATAACTGTGTCACATTCAGCTGACTGTGAATTGTAATATCCTGATGATGATAATTCAAAGCACTTTCAGTGTTGAGATTGTTTCAGTGTTTGAATGGGTTTTATTATTAAAATTGATCTAGCGCAATAAATATTGTAGCCAATTTCGGGATTTTATGTCCAGTACCCATTAATGGGATGGTTGTATCTCTTGATTTCTGTTTACACGTTTTTTTTTTCCATAAATGTAATGGAAGACTGCATTCAATTCACTTTTGATAGAATTTTTTCTCCAGCATATTTAAGTTCAATTTCAACACATCCTTCTACTGGAACCCAGGGTTATATGAGAGATACTGAGTAAATAGACTTTCCATAGCGATTCTCAGCACTCTCCGTGATTTAACAAATATTTAAAAAAAAATCCCATTTCTAGATACTGTCCTTAGACAAAGCAGATGTAATACAGCCAGATTACCACCAGGGGGAACATTTACATAACAAACTACAGGCTGCAAGGATTTATAAGTTTCCTTGGATTTAATGGTGCTTTTACTCAGTGATGAATTTGTGTGATATCCACACTGGGTTCATAAAGAATAGACGGCGCTCTGGGAATTTTAATCTAGTTAGAATAGCAGTTGATGTTCTGGTACAAATGAAATGCCTTTGTTTATATTTAAAACCTCCCGTCAGTCTAATATTTTCATGTATCCCCCCCCCCCGTCTCCTCGACTCAGACCCCAGCCCGACAGAAGCAGCTCTTCCAGCCGACACCAGCCCGCCGGGCCCGGCCACGTGCAGTTCCTCGCTCAGCCTGCTGGGGGCGTACTCCGACAGCGAGGACAGTGAGTGAGGGCGGCCACGCCTGTCAGCGCTGGGGCACATTTTCTTTGTCACAAAGAAATCGGCATGTGGCGTGGGGGGGGCACACCGAGCACTGTGTCGTATCGCCGATCCCTCAAGATGGAGGAGGGGGGGGGGGGGGGCAGCCCACTTGTTTTATTCTCTTCTTAATTAAATGTGCTTAAAGAACCAGTTGCTGAAAAGCGTCATCTTGTCTTTATTTAATGATCACGTTGTGATGCTGCCCTGAATGTATGGGTGAACATTAACTGCTGCTTTGTACCCGGGCAGTCGGTGACACCGGTCTCCTGGGCCGTCTGCCGTCCTGCCTTTTCCCTGCTGTCCCCTGCGTCCGTCTTTAGTCACAGCCTCCTCTGCCGGCCCTCGAGCCTCTGATAGCAGGACGGTGATGGTGCTGGGGGAGTTTGCCCCCCCCACATTTACCTCCAGGGACAGGGTGAGATCATGGCTCTTGAGGGGAGGCTTTAATGGGCCCTTTATTGCCCGAGACGCCACCGTGTGCATTATCGGGGAGGACTGCGGGGGAAAAGAGGCATATAAAGTGCATCTGGCAGGGGGGGGGGGGGGTTTGGGGCTGTGCTCTGTCCTTTGCCTGTGCACCATGTCACATGTGTAACGGGATGGGGAGTGTGGTTGGTGTGTCTCCCTGACAGTGTGTGAATGGATGTGTGAGAGACGCCTCATTTGCCCCCCACCCTCAAGCCTTTACAAATGACAGACCGGCTAATTAAGCCATGCAAATCAGGGTATTGTGTGTGTGTGTGTGTGTGTGTGTGTGTGTGTGTGTGTGTGTGTGTGTGTGTGTGTGTGTGTGTGTGTGTGTGTGTGTGTGCGCGCGCGTGCGGAGAGCGGGGCGGCGGCTTCACGCTGCAGCGCGTGTGACCATACGGTTTCCGTGTTAATGCATGACGTGCTGAAGTGGTTAATCACATTGTACAGAAATTCATCCAGTCTGAATTGGACTGGTTCTTCATGAGGACCAGATGGCAACCAGTACATTTGCCATTTATATTAATATGAACGCTGCTGCATGCTGGTATTTGGTAAAACCTTGCAATGAAAGCATCCCCTCAAGTACTGTGTGTGTGTGTGTTTGTATATTAAAAAAAAAAATCTGTGAAACAATGCTTCATTGAGTTTAACATTTGGCTCGTTGAGGGGAACAGTTGCTGGCTCAGCGATGGCTACATGCAGAGGGTTTCCTGTCTGGTTACTTTAACCAGATAAAATATCTCTTGCTGTGTCTTCAGGATTCTCTAATGGATTCATCCAGAGGCCTGGCGATCATGGGACATGCTCTAAATATATAACCATAAATTAGAGGATACTTGTGGTAAACTGGGGCATATTCGGTTACCAAACACTGTCATTTTTACTTAGTGTACTATAAACTTCGTGTGCTTGGTTTTCGGTGTCCTTTGGGATTGTGTCCCATTGCACTTCATCAGTTTATTTCTAATAAATGAAGTACATCAGTTTAAATGTTATTCACCTAAATGTTAGTTTGAATAGCATGCTCTTTGTTGCTGCCTGCAGCCATAATCGCAGTCAATGACGGTCTTCCAAGTGAGGTCAAATTTACTATCCCACTCAGGGAAATTTAGTTGCAGTTAGATGTTAAAAAGATAATCCAACATAAAAACATACCAGATTGAACACAAGGAAAGCATTGCTGTACAGTACAATGCAAGATGAAAAATGAGCCAAGCCGCGGAGAGCAAAAATACTTGGTACCATCATTTCTGTGAAATCATCATTTGTGTGTTTGGCGATTATGTGTGTCTGTAGAGCTGTAACGCTCATGAAAAACCAGGCATTCTTACAAATACCCAAAATGAGTTTGCAATTAAAAATAACACCTTTTCTGCTATTCGTCAGGACAAAGGTATTACGAATAAAGATAATGTCATTTATATCCTTAGAACCGGGAATATTTAAAGCAGGGTTTACAATTTCAGGTTCTGGAGGGCCGGAATCCAGCAGTTTGCAGATTGCCCTGCTGAAATACATCTTAATGTCTGAGCATGGTGCGTTTGAGTAAGGAAATCTACAAACTGTTGGATTCTGACCTCCAGGACCAGAATTGGGGAGTCCTGATTTAAAGGTCTTTTATTGATATTTAATATTTAAAGGAATACTAAGCTGTGTAATTAAGAGGTGACCAGAATTGCAGAAGTCCATCCATTTTAGCTGAGCAGCACAATCGCAAATGTGATTCCGTTTTACATGCTTATTGTTCCAGCACAGATGGTATAGCAACCTGCACTGAATCGTTATTCAACGCTTATTCAGAAGCGATGTAGTCAAGTACTGAGGGGGACCCCACTGTGTTTGCTGCATGTTGTGGACCTACTGGCAGACACAAGCTCTCAGAATAGGGAAGTCAACATGACGTCCTGCTAGTTCAAAGGAAATTGTATTAAATGCATCCTCGACTAGGAACATTTCCTTCTCACCGGGGAGAACCTCGGTTCTATAGAAAAAAATCATCTAATTTTCTTATTAGTGTCAGCATTGAATTGATGTGTGTGACTTTTGAAAATATGTGGGACACATTCTGCGATTTTGGTTCTCTACGTTCCTTAGGCGTATGAACCGATAATGTACTGCACCTCGTATGATGGATGTCAGTGAAACTACAGCCAGCGACTCACGCTGGACGAGAGCTGACATGGAAATACGCAGTATTTTTTTTTTTTTTATGTATTTTCTTGGTACAGATTCCTACTTCAACAAGGACAAGTTACAACACTATTCTCAAATTTCAGTAGGATCGCTCTTTAATTGCAAGAAAACAATAGTGCAGGCAGAGACAGCCGCAGCAATAAATGCATCTGGAAATAGATATCGCCGACCTTCAGGATGACTCGCAGCTCAAATTGCGCCTTGTAACAGATCATTTTGTTTATTAGTGCTTTGCTTGGCAGCAAAGATATTCTCCACCAAGCTGCTGAACGCCTTTCAAAGCCCCTCGCTGTCATCTGGACAGATGAATAATCTGGTTCTCTCTACATACCAGACAAACTGCCCATTTCCATGTGCAGAAGGTGCCAAAATTGGTTATCTGTCATACCTGGGTATCTGTGTTTTCCTGAAGCAGGCTTCAGACAGTAAATACATACTGATGTTCAACTGGTTTTTCTCAATTTTCCTGTTATTGTTTTAGCTTTGGCGTACGGTTACATACAATTACTTGTAATTTTCAGTCATTCATATAGTTTGAAATGTCTTCTGGGATACGATGCCTGTCCCTACTTGCCAGTCGAGCTTTGTGGGAATTAGTTCTCTGCAGCCTGTATATGCTTAAACGCCACTACATACATATGTAACTGCATCTAAATCGTTAAATGAATCACACTGCTGTTAATCGGTGGCGCTGATAAAATTTATCAGAAAAACTTCAAATGACAGTCTGCATTTTTGCTCCCTCCTAGCTCACTGGGAGGGAGCAAAAACGTGGATTGTCCGTGGGTCTCCGAGGACCAGGTTGGAAGACACTGCTCTACATGCATGTTCACCTTTGAAGTCTGGCTACGCATCTATCCTACATCTGGTTTAGCATCTTTATTATTTCATCCTCTTCCTCCTGACATGCTGTGTGCTGCTTTTCATTCTTAATTGCCCCCGACTAAATTTGAATGCATTAACTATTTAAATCCTAATATCATACCGACAGGTCAGGACTGTTTATTTTTTGGATATGTTAAATCTTATTTGCTAGTTAAGCAATACCCAAGGGAATGCAATCGTCTGCATAATAAAGCGGTTTCCTTGCAGCCTGTGCGGGAAAGGCTTGCTGAGCTACTTTGTTGATCTAGTCACATAACAATGTGCCCCCCCTCCCGGAACAGTTCAGAGGCTCGATTCCAAAAAAGGACACCCATTGCTCATAAAGCCGTGCGCTGATCCAGGCTGGGGATTACATTCCCCAGTCATCCACACCGTAGCAGTGTCAAAATGCACAGAGCAGCCTAATACCAACCGACAAATGTCAAAACAGTGAGCAGTCAAGCAAAGGAGATGCACCCACAGCGAAGCCTAGAGAGAAGCCAGCGTCTGCCCGACCACATGCAAACAGGACATGCACCTTATATTGTACATTGACCCAGTCCTGCCGCTAGGTAACACAACGGTTTTGCATTTCTTATCTGCCAGTTACTTATAAAACGGTAAATCGATAACACCTGTGGTGATACAGACCTGTATCTACTACACAAAGGAACAGAAAAGATTTTTGATTTCTAAAAATAATACAAAAAAGAAACACTGCATATCTTAATATTTAGAAACTCTGCTTAAAGTTCTGTTCCAATTCTCTTGAAAATTGTTTTCAGGTGTCAGAAATTTGCAACATTCATACCCCCTGGTCTCACAACCTCACTACATCAGACGGCTTCAGGCTGGTTTTTCATTAACGATTCTCATGACATCCTGCTTTTCTCCCTCTCGCCATCCACCTGTCTTTCATTCCATCTTTCTGCTATAATCTACCCCATGCTCCATTCTCTCCACCAAAACCGTCCTGCTCAACAACCACCATTTTCCTGTCTTATCTCTTGATCTTCTGTTTACTGACTTCCAAACCAGCACAACTTCACCCCAATCCTTGGCTCCGGGACCGTCTGTGTTGACAGAACAGAGTGGAAATAAATCCTAGACACACAGTCTTTTGGTGACTTATCAGAACCTCATGTCTTTGTCTCTTTCGAAAGTCTCCTCTGCTAAAGCAGCCTTCGAAATAATCTCCGGTCTGCTGTCAGTAACTTACAGAATCTCCGTATTTACATCCATCTTTATACGTCATACCTTCTCTGGCCCTGGATGGATTCGCGGTCGTATTTCATGAAATCGGCCTCTATTTTAATATGAATGTTCTCCTATTTACATCAGTAATTACAAAACATACACACATCATATATAGGGGAACACAACATTTGTAAATAATTCAGGGAAGGAAACGGTACATTTTCATAGGTTTTCATTGACTCAAATGATTCACCTGTAAGTCATACAGGCACACTGAAAGGCACAAAATAATCAGCTGTAAGTGTTTTTTTTTTTGCATTAAGAATTCGTGCGCGATTTCTACGTGGAGCCTGTGGCTGTTATCCAAGGGGTTTGGTTTTTCGAAGCAGCTATTCCTGGCAGTCGCTCGCCAAGATGCGCGCTGCTGTTCCCGATGGGAGCGGGCCAGGCTGTTTTGGCTTTCATCGCTGTTGTCCTTTGTCCCTGAAACGAATCAACTGGTACTGACGAGCGTGGAAATTAAATGCCCCTCCGTTCTTCTTTTTGTATTTGTGATAGGCCTGCGGCTGTAAGAATTAAATGTCGGCGAAGAAGTATAAGAGATATCTATTGGCGCTTTCACTCTCCTTTAAACGGGGTGGTCTCGCTCGTTCTCACCCCCGCTTGTGTTGCATCTGAGGTCGTCAGTAGTCTCTTTGCAGGCTTCGGCACACTTTTACACTCCCCTCTGGACAGAAACTATTTTTAATAGTCAAATTAAATCATTTGAATTTGTTATTAGGACATCTGGAATGGAGGAGCGGAGTGTCAATCAATTAAACGCCTGAAGGTTGGTATGGTTAACTCAGAATGGGTTTGCAACCATTGAAACGTGGTTTAACTAACATACAATCGCCTGGTCGTTGTCTTTCGCCGTCATGATCGATTGCAAGCGGGGTCTCCGGAAAGGAGCGGACCCTTTCCTTATTCCGGTGTCTTTAGTGTTGCGGGAAGCTTTTTTAAAACTGCGATCTTTTGATAGTTATGTTCGTGTCGTTGCATCACAGCTGCACGCAGCACTTAGCTGAGGCTGGTATGTAGTTCGTACGGAAGAGCGCGGTAGCAAAGTTTAGCAAATCGGACATGGTTGTAAAAGGTTGGTAAAAGCATTAAATCGAGACATTTATTGTAAACCCATTATAGAAAACTGTGTTATGTGGGATACGTAAAGTCTGAACTTCAAACAGTTTGTTAGTTAAACTCCGTTTAACGAGCATTTTTGTACTTTTTACGTCTCTTTTTTACAGTCTGGCATTTGTATGGTTTCTAACTGTGGAATGAGCGCTGTGATTTTTAAGGATGTCAGGTAATAGCTCACATTACCATATTAACAACATTTAATGATAACCGAAATAATGGTTTTAATTACGGGGGGGAAATGAATGACAATTAGTTGTCTGAAACGTCAGGACTACATTCTTTCTTTGAAAACCGTTATCGGCTTGGAAAGAAGGGGACCTTTTATAAACGAAAAGGCTACAGGCAAATGTTGTGACAGGCTTACTGATAACAGGAGATGGGGACAATGGAGCGCTGTGGCACGGTTTACATTTAAGAAACATTTTTTATATTTTCTTGGCAGGCACGTTTAAACAGCTGTTATTAATAAGTATATGGAGGTGCGGTCCGAAGTCATTCCCAAGCCGTCAGTCTAGACATTTACCATTTACTGGATCCGCAGATCGGTGCCAGCTGTCGGGACTGTATGAAAGTGTGCGAGGTGCGTATCTCTGAACACATGGGATCCTGACTGCATGGGAGGGACATTCAGCCGGATTTACAGGCGGTCGCCGACCACTTCAGAAATCCCACGGATGTAGCCAGTTCATGCTTAAGCTCCTGTGCGCTTTATCCTGATTTAAAATACAGACCACGTGTTTCCCTCAAGGAAATCCAAATTCTTTGATGCTGGGTTGCTAAAATAAGGTGCACACTTATTCCGATCAAGTTGCATTTATTGAGCGGCAGCAAAGGCAGGTGCGCACGTTTCGGGGGCTGCTGTGCGCTTCTCGCCGGACTGATGGCGAAGTGGCTGAAAGATTACCTGAGTTTCGGGAGCAGGCGTGTGCCGCCGCAGCCACCTAAACCGGATTACACCGAGAGCGAGATACTCAAAGCGTATCGTATCCAGAAGAGCCTGGACTTTGAAGATCCGTACGAAGAGTCGGAGAAACGAGCTCGGAGTGAATCCGGAGCGGCTGATGCGGCGCAGCCTGGCTTCGGATCCCCGCTGAAGTCTGGCACTCTGGACATGAAGATCTTGTCTCCCAAACATCGACTCATCAAAGTGGAATCGCAGGACCTGGGCAGAAGCAAAATATTGCTGAGCGCTGTATCTATTGAGGAGCCACCCGTGCCGGTGAGTAATTACGGAATCTCAATTACACACGTATGCAATTATGCATAGTGCATTTGCAAAGCAATTTAGAGAGAAATTATACGGGTGCATGTTGTAAATGGCATTCATTGTCATAGAAAGAGTCCTGCACAAATGTAACTTTATGAAATGATCCTTGAAATTGAAGTCCTTGGTCATCTTATTCATGCTGAGATGCGCTTTAACTGGGTAATATCTGCACGGCAGAAATTTCGATTTTAAGACATTCTGGCTTGAAATCCAATATATAAACATTCAGCAGGTCATTAAACAATTCAAAATACCTTCCTAGTCGGTTGTTGCTTACTGAGACATAAAATGGAGCTCTGCATGTAGTTTTTATCACCTATAAATTGATTAAAAAAAAAAAAAAAAGACTAGAGTTAAAAATCTACGCGGAAACCATTAATCAGCGGCTTATTCTCTGGGTATCTAACTGGCGCTTAATTTATGCCCAGCATAACTGATTTATAATATGGGAAGGTTGTGAACGCAAATGGTTTTTAATTAGAGATGAGACGGCTCTCTCTCATCTTCGGTTGGTGCTTCGTGTTCTGATAAATAATGAATGAAGTTTGGATTTAGGGCTCTCTCTGATAACTGCTGCTAACATGGGTATTACTGCCCGCTCCCACGAGGTAAACAAACGCTTTACCTTGTCAACTGCGAAGTATTCATGATACTGGTGTATTGTATAATCACTTCAGTTATTTGTGATATTGATTTTTAAAATGTTGCATGTTCTCCTAATACAAAGTCAAGAATAGAGCTAATGGTTTTGTCAGTTATAAAAAAATGTATGCATTACTTACCATTCTGTATCACACACACACAGACGCATGCACGTGCTGACACATCTATGTGGGGACTCTCCATTGATTTCTCTGGGGAAAACCCTAATCCCAACATGACAACCTTAACCCCCACCCAGTCCTAACCTTAACCATAAGTAACCAAACAAAATACGAGACTTTTGGCATTTAGTTTTTAGATTGCAGTCACGGATTTTTATAAAGTTGAGCTTCCCCATAATGGTCCTCACAATATCAAAACACATTTTTGGTCCCCAAAATGTAGTATATACATATCAGCCCCCCCTCCACCCCACCCCACGCACTTACACCATTGGCCCTCGTAAGACAGGGTTTCTCACCCTAATGCTGCGGCAGGGCTACTCTCCCTACGGGTGAGACGACTTGAGCGAGGTTTGCATTACTTCCTGCTCGACAAACTCTGCAGCAGCAAAGCAAATCTCACATTCTCAAGCCGCTGACGTGAGCCCAGGCTGCATTTGAATGCCTGTGTTCCTTGACAGATCAGCTAGCTGATAAGGCAGGATCCGTGAAAAGTGCTGAATCCATTGCTTCTGTGCCTGATACAGCTAACAATATGCTCTGCTTCAAATCTTCAAATATGAATTTGGGATCTTTGAGAGCCTTGTACCCATTAGCGATCTGTGCAGCTGGCTGCCCAGTAATTTGTCTCTGTTCTCTCCACTCTGGGAATGGTTATTAATTAATTGCAGCTTTCTGCTATCAATGACACTCTGGAAACCGCGGGGGAAAGCATCGGGCGCCCAAGCACAGGCGTTTATTGCTAGAGGTTTCTTGCAGCGATCGGTTTAATCACCACGGCCGTTTCCCACGTGCTTTCCGAATATAACCGTAAGTGTCAGTGAGATGGTTTCTCTCACTTTGAGGGATTGAAAAGCACATATATTGACTGATTCATTCACACATTAGCTCCAGAGATGTCGCTCAGGGCTACAGAAAAGTAAATTCTTGTCATAGGGAGAGATGCTTTTGTAATGAGACCTGGCCGGTCATCGTAAAAATGTACGTTACGTTAGGTTACGTTACTTTAGGCTATGTTACGTTAGGTTACGTTACTTTAGGCTATGTTACGTTAGGTTACGTTACTTTAGGCTATGTTATGTTAGGTTACGTTACGTTATATTTGCCTTGGCTTGGCTTTGTCTCCCTTAGGAAAAAATTTGTCTTGGACATTCCAGTGAACACATGCATCCCAGTCTCACACATGTCACCTGCACTAAGAACATTGCATAGAATATTACATGAATGCCCTCTGTCAAAATACTGTACATTGCCTTCCACAGATTATACAGGCTGTGTGTTCTAATTACATTCTCCGTTTACACCTGCCGCATTCTGCTCTTGATGTGTTGCCACAGTCACGTCCCGGCGACAAAGAACGTGGTCTAACGACATGTTTTTGTTTCTCAGGTGATTCCGTCGGCCCCCACGGCGGGCGACACCGATTACTCCGACCCCTTCGACGCCCGTTCGGACCCCAGGTCCGATCCCGATACGGAGCAGCTTCCCCCGGAGAATAATGGCTACATGGAGCCGTTCGAGGCCCAGAGGGTCATTACAGGTGCATACGGGCCCTTCTGATTTCTGGAATCTTCCTTATCTTGACACTGATTACTTTGCACAGCCCCTTGTTTGTGGTTATAATGCCTTTCCTGTTTTGCTCTGGCCCAGCCACGTCTGCCTGTTGAAATGGTCGTAATTCAGATTTTTCCACATGCGAGTTTTTGGTCCGTTAATCAGTTTGCAGTGTCACGTTTAGCCAGTCATCCATCTTGGTTGTTTTCCCGGTCAGGACTGTCCATGGTCGCTTTTTCTCAGAATGATACAAAGCCCGCAGTCTTTTAGATGGCAAACTCAGTATCGCTAATCACAGTAAGTTCTTCAGGTTCTGCAAACATCCAAACCAGCTAGCTTTGATGCATCATGTGGCTGTTAATGGAAGCAGCCCTGAAACGCCCCAGACCTCCAGTTTGCTCCTGGCTGCCAGCAGAGGCTGTTCCACGCTTTGCCTGCTACTCCGGCTATGTGTGCAGATATAAACAGGATTTGTTCCCCTAATTAAATTCGGTGGTGCTGAATATATTTGCTGAAGGCTACCATCTCTCATTACTTTGCTGCCTTTTTGATGTTTGCGGCAGTAGTTAGCTGTGGATAAGAGTCTAATCCACGCTGTTGGTAGCCATTTTCCTTTTGGTATTAGAGTGTTTTTTCCTATACACATAGATATTGCCTTCAGGGGAGAAAATCCTACCAGACCTCACCAGTTCTCCCTCTAAAATGATAACGCTTTTCTCTTGATTACTGGCTTCTCCAGCTTGATGTCCTCGTATCTCTGGAATGTCCAGTGTGGGCCCGAGCAGTGGAATGCAGTGGGTCCATGTCTCTGTCTGAACAGCTTAACATCAAAACGAGCCCCCTGCTCCCCTCTCCTCATCTTTCCACCTCTGGGTCTATCCCCAGGGCATCCTCTGTTGCCATAGTTACGGCAGGGCTACCCAATAGCAGAGATTCCTCTAAAGGTTAAAGTTTATCTCTCTTTGTCTACCCCTTGTTCATTCTCTCTGAACTTACCTCCTGTGTTGTTCTCTGATAGCAGCTAATGTTATAAGAAACATAACATTTATTAAACATTGGAGATTTACCGGGAAGAAAAGTACTTGATTTACATTCTGAAGTTTTAATAAAAAAATGTAAATCCCTGCCATGCATACCCTTCATTGGGTACATAACTGGTTACGACCTACTTTTTCTCTCCAAATCCATTTCAAGGGTAGACTAGCTGTTCAGAGAAGCCTTTCTGTACAGCGCTGTGGTGAGCTGTAATTTTTTGCACTTGTGGCTTTCCTGTTAACTTTAACAAGTCAACGTTTTTGACCATCGAAATGCCACTTCTTGAATGTTTTTGTAGATTTCAGTGTGTAGAATTTACAGAAATGACATTGTGCGTGAAAATCCCTGTAGGGTTGCTGGTTTTCAGATGCTGCAACCGCCACGTCTCACACCAGCAATCACAACACATTGAAAAATAGATCAAGCAGCTTAGCCATTCTGGTACTTAGCCAAAAAAATAACTGATCCTCTAGGCTCTGGTTGTGTGCTGTGTGTACTCAGCCAGAGGGTCCGCTGTTTGTAAGGGCAGGCTGTTTGCATTAGAAAGCCGGCGTACCTAATAAAGAGGCCGCTGAGATTGTCGTGCTGTGACACTGGGAACCAAAACGCGAAAAATCGCGCGCTGTGATGTGATACCAGAGGCGATGGAGGCTTTGATTGTTACAGTGTCTCTGTGCTTAAGAGCTCAGCTCATATCCACCTGAAAGATGAGCACCTTAAAGTATCTCGACGTGAGCTGCAAATTGGTTTCTTGTCCAGATTCAGAATCCGGTGCCAGTCAGTAAGCAGAGTGTTCTGTTGTCACGGGGCGGGTGTGAGAAGAACGGGCTGCTAACGGATAGGGGGCTGCCACCTTCGTCACCATGACGCCGTTCTCATGTCCCCAGAGCTGCAGTGGGCCCCGGGGGGAGGCCATCCAAGATGCGGATTCCAGTTGTACGACACCCCGTACGAGGAGCGGGCCCTGGGGAGCGGCCCCGAGGAGGGCCGGGAGAGCCGTCTGCCCCGGGACGACGAGCGGCCGGCTGACGAGTACGACCAGCCGTGGGAGTGGAAGAAGGACCACATCTCTAAGGCCTTAGCAGGTACACGCCCGCCCACCTTCCTGCTTAACCCCTCCCACCTGTCTGACCCCAGCCCCTCTGATGGCTCACCCCTTTCCTCTTCCATTAGGCCATGTTCACGCCAAGACTAAATGGAGTCCTGAATCCGCCATTTACCAACTAACGACTTCCAGTCACACTGTTTTTTTAGAGCATCGTCCTGCTCCACTGATCATAAGATCCATCCATTGACCTCCACTGACCCTGTGCTCCCCGTATCTTCTTTTTTTCGGTAATGTCCTTCAGGAAAGGAACAACAATGACGGCACTGAGTCCTGCTAGAAGCGGCTAATGAAAGCCCCTTGGCTAACATGTAAATGAATGTGGCCCCAGTGCTTTCTGGGATAAGCTCCAGTCTCACAGTCACCCCGTGGGTTGATTGATTAATGGACGAATGATGGATAGATGGGCCCCGGGTGTGTGATCGGTACCGGTGATTGCCGGTGGTAGCTTTTATGCTGGAAATGCGATAAGGAAATCGTGAAGGATGATTGGTGCAAAGGAGTATAGAGCCAACAAAACAAGAGGTGTGCAAAAATACTCTGTGACATGTCTGCTGCATGTAAACAAGGTGTGTTTCCAGCAGCGAAAGCACAGTGATCTCTGCCTCCTCCCGTTACGGGCCGGCGTTTCCGAGAATAAGTGCCGCCAGTGTCGGACAGCGGTGCGGATTCCAGCAGGCGCCTTGCCTCTTAGGATGTGTGTACTGGCTTGATTGTGTTGCTATGCAACAATCTCTTTGAATATTATGATGGCGGCTGAATCTCCTGTTGCTTGTTCCTGCAGGTAGCGTCGGTAGTCTTCACAACCCCGTCTGTCTGTCTTTTTTTTTTGTAATTTATTTGCCACATTGTAGGCACCAAATACGTGAACTGTGTCTGTGTCTCTGTCTGTGTCTCTGTCTGTTTGTGCATTTCTCTCTCTCTCTCTCTGTCAGTCTGTGTCTGTCTGTGTCTCTGTCTGTGTGCATTTCTCGCTCTCTCTGTCAGTCTGTGTCTCTGTCTGTGTCTCTGTGTTTGTGCATTTCTCTCTCTCTCTCTGTCAGTCTGTGTCTGTCTGTGTCTGTCTGTGTGCATTTCTCTCTCTCTCTGTCTGTGTCTCTGTGTTTGAGCATTTCTCTCTCTCTGTCTGTGCCTCTGTCTGTGTTTGTGCATTTCTCTCTCTCTGTCTGTGCCTCTGTCTGTGTTTGTGCATTTCTCTCTCTGTCTGTGTTTGTGCATTTCTCTCTCTCTCTGTCAGTCTATGTCCGTCTGTCTGTCCGCCCGCCTGCCCAGTCACACAGAAGCCCTGTGTATGTGTCTCCCATGGCTGTTACGCCCCAAACCGCCAGGGTGAATGCCCCCTTTGATTCGTGGCAGACGGTGGCATGCTGGCAGTCGTGCCCATTTGGCCTCCACACACGTAACAGGTGGACATGCATGTCAGCGGCCAGGCGCACGTGGCTGGTGTGCTGGGGGGCCGTCACGCGTCGCGTGGCTTGGATAAACTCATAATGGAGCTGTTTGGAGCGAGCTCTGAGCCGGGCCATGTGACAGTAAATCAGCGTGGCCGTCCTCTATGCCCCCCCCCCCCACTCTGTCTCCCAACCTTTCACCCCTGGATTAATTAATTTCATGCTTGCGCGCGCGTGACTGATGAGGTAATAAAGCCCACGGAAGCGGGAATGTGCTCCGACTGGATCAGATGGGAGGGGGGTGTCGTAACAGATACGTAGCCGAGGCTGCATCTCCATGGTGACAGTCATTCAGAGAGCTGTCCGACATATCCAGGCTGCCGGATGGGATCGTTTACAGGGTCGTTAGGAGAGGTTCTCGGAAATGGAACGCGTCACTAATTGACGGGGAGGTCCCCCCCCCCCCTCCCAAGCAAGATAAGTGTCAGTTTTTTCAGAGTAGATCTCTAGTCCTGGAGCATACGGTCCACAGATCTCCGCTATGTCCTCTTCAGCACGGGTGTGTGTGTCTGTGTGTGTGTAAACAGGACAGCAGCGGGATGGCCCAGGTCACCACAGAGGTGACACCAGCCGGCAGGGGGATTGTGGGTATGCCCTGCCTCTTCTATCTCTGAGCTACAAGCGGGGAAATCGGCAGCAGTGACGGGAGTGTGCGATCACTCTCATGCTAACGCTGGCTCCATCTTCACAGCCTCATCTTTCCAGCGGTGATAGATACCCACCCCGACCCCCACCGCTGATTTTACACACACGTGCAGATAAGCCCCCCTCCTCGGGGCGAGTACAGGGTGCCCCTCCCTCTTATCACAGGCTGCTTCTTACTCATTCTCTCCGCTGCCCTGTTCAGCGTTATCCATCGACAGGCAGCACCCTTTCTGTCAGATATGTGGTGCTGGTTTGAACGCTGATCTTTAAACAACAAGTTTTTTTCCCGAAGAGGAATCGTTTATCAGCCGGACCTTTGATACAAGGAATGTTCTTCGGAACATAAGAAATTTACAAAGGGGGGGAGGCCATTCCACCCATCAAGCTCGTTTGGGGAGAACTTGGCTCAGAGCTGTTAAAATCTTATCTAGCTCTGATTTAAAGGAACCTAGGGTTTTAGCTTGCGCTACACTAGCAGGAAGACTATTCCATACTCTAACCACACGCTGTGTAAAGAAGTGCTTTCTCAAATCCAATTTAAAGTGTTCTCCCGCTAATTTCCACCTATGGCCACAAGTTTCCTGTTTGAATTAATATTGGGAAAAAAAAATTGAAGTGTTGTGTATGTGTGTCTGTGTGCCGATTTTGGTTACTGCTGGTTCACGTACCGATATCATAGGGCTCTGTCTGGTAGGAAGTGATCACATGGTTTGCGCCGTTTGTTTCGTCTGCCGCATGTCAGGGAAATGCTGGGAAGGCACCCTCGGAATGCTCAGCATTCTCGCACTGGGCCCCGGTGAGCAGGACCTGCTGAAACTGCTGAGATTATCGCAACTTGGACGCAAATGGAAAGGCTGCAGTGTTGGCTGCTTGGAAAACCTCCCATCTTAAGTAGCCGTGAAATAGTAACCAGCATCTCCTAGTCGCTTGTTTGCGGACTGCCCAGCTGCCGATGTGTCTGGCCGTTTGTGTGCGCAGTAACATGTGGGGGAGGCTGCCCCCCCCCCAGTCAGCATGCAGCTCGCTGGTCCCTCAGGGCCAGCTGGCTTTTCTCTCAATTTCTCTTTCCACCAGGGGAGCCTCCCCCAGCGTGGATTCATTAGTTTTGTGGCAGAAGCGCAGACATTAATAAAACTTGCTCTGACTCACTCACACTCACACAGTTTGTGTGTGTGTGTGTGTGTGTGTGTGTTGGGGTCAAACCAAACCAGAGGGAAGTGTTGGGGGTTGCATGTCTCAGGTTAAGAGGAGGAGGAGGAAAAAGCAGCGAGGAAGGCAGAATCTGACAATCAGGGTTTATGATGTTATGATTTTCATGGCCTGAGGGTTGAGGCCGGAAGCTGGGAGCGGAGAGAGTCTCTGCTGCTACCACCGGCCGGGACGGCGAGTGGAGGCCGTACGTGTCCCGCGTCTCCGTGCCGCACCGCTAACGAGCCGGCGCTGGCCTGTCTGTGCCGCCGGACGGAGGTGTTAATTGCATCTCGTTAACAGACGACGGCACGACTCGCGCACGGTAGAGAGCATCGTTTGCCTGTGTGTCGGTGGGGAAAGCGGTGCGGTAATTAGTGTGACCGGAACATGGTGTCCCTGAAAATGCTATAAAATGTAAATAATGTCATTAATTCTGTTTGCCTGTTCCAGTGCTGCTGCTGTTGTGAGTCACGTATAAATCGCGGCATTTTCACTTTATTTGGAGTATGAATTAAATATTTTAGATACATTAGTGTTAAAAACCTAAAATTATTATTTTTTTAATCTATTTTATATATGAGTGTTTATGAGGCACCATCCCTGAGTATCAGTGGCAGGGACATTAATTAAAATGTGTGTGTGTCTGTCTGTGTGTGTGTGTGTGTGGTGGGGGGGGTTATTTCTGAGGAGGGGGTAAATGTGGACAAACGAGCCTGGACAAACTTGCCAAGAGGCCAGATGTGACCCGGCGTATACAGGCGCTGTGTTTACAGAGCCGCGAGGTCAGAAGGTGGCTGTGATTGGGGGGGGGGGGGATCCCGCTTTTGTTACTGCTGACGGGCGTGGGATGGGGGCAGAGGTGAGAGTCTCTTACAAAGGAGCAGCTGGGAGTGGGGGGGGGGTGTCGACCAGAGTGCCTGTGGCATTAGGGTCTGCTGCTGGACCAGGAATGCAGGGGAATTTGTGCGTTGATTGGAAGATGTTGCCGTTGTTGTTATTATTATTGTTATTATTATTATTTTATTTATTTTACTCATTGAAACAAATCTGCCATGAGCTGCCCCACCCTCAGAGAAGCAGTGGCCCCTCATGCCTGTTTGTGGGAGGGGGACACAGCCCCTGTTGAGTGCTGGATGTGTGAGATTTAAAAAGCTCTTCAGCACCCCCCACTGAGTGTCTGCTCTCCGCCTGGCCTGGAGGCCCCTCCGCTCGCCCCCCCGGCCCCACACGCCTCACACCTTCTTTTCTGGGGGCTGCTCTAGGTCCCAGCCCCCCCAGCGGCCCGTCCCGGTCCCGTGGGTGAGGGGTCGAGTGGGGATGCCTCGCTGTTTAATCGCAGGTTCTGTCTGTCCGGCGGACTCCAGATGGGGCCATTGTGAGGCGGCGCGCATCAATAATTCACAGAGAATGAGCGGCAGCCCGGCTTGTTCAATAATTAAGTGGGGGGGGGGGCATGTAGATGCTGTTTCCTTTTTAAAGCAGCCACACTGCTCCCTTTCATCTCCCGGGCTGGGGGCGAGGCGGATATGTCAGTTCATAAAGACGTCAGTTGTTCCCTTAATGGGGTGGTTTTCTTCTGTGCCTCGTCTGTTGTCCCCCCCGGGCTCGGCGAGTGACTGTGGGGGGCAGGGTGTGTGTTCAGCAGAGACTTCACTGCATGATTGGGGCCATTTAAACCCCAAAGACGGCCCCCTAACCCTAACACTGCAGCCCCTCTCCTCTTGTCCGCTTGCTGCTTTTTTCATCTCACCTTCTACTTCCCATCATCTTTTTTATAATGCTGGTCCTTCTCTATACATCCCTTTTTATTAGTCCTTTCTAAGCCCCCACCCCTTACCCCGATATTGAGACCGTTCCCCTCACTAGTGATTAAAGAGATTTGCTGACCTTCTGTGACCTCCCCTTCCCACGGAGAGCCAGGCGCCCCCACCCCCCCCCACCCGTGACACCACTTGTCTCCCTGCGTGCTTCAAAAGCGAAGCGTTGCCATGAGTCATGGGGCCCAGCAGGGTCCAACTCCAGGCTTTGACCCACCTGACCTCCCAGAATCCTTAGCGCAGCGGCCACTCGCTCTTCCTCTGCCGGATCCTCAGCGTTCTAACACGGACTGCCGGGTCTGACAGCAGTTCCCTCCCCAGTGCCGTCCACATAAATAGCTAGATTGGGATAGAATAATAGACATTCCATTTTCCAGCCTTTAAGTCCCTCCCCCTTCTCCGCCTACAGTGCAGTTCGAAGCTGCGGACTGGGAACGCTCCTCGTTCCCCTCGGAGCGCCTCCAGCAGGCCAGACTGGGCGCCGCCAGGCACCGGAAGCCCGCCGACGTCCACGCCATGCTGGGGGAGAGAGTGGACCCCACCCTACCCTTGGAGAAGCAGGTGTAGGTATTCTCCGCCTGCCGCCATGCGTGTGGGGGCACCTTTTATTAATCCTGCAGGGCCTCCGGTTCACGATGCACGTGTGTCACACCGAAAGCGTCTGATGGATGTCGCAGCAACGGGGTAATCTGTCGCCCCGAACTCAAGTGAATTATCACAGTCATTGTCTAGCCTTTTCAAATGTGTTATTCTGATATACAAGAAAAGTCTTTGTGCAAATGCAGCACTGTAGGATTGTCCCACACCGTCCTGAGCTGGCTTCAGCTGCGCTGGCTGCTTTTGTTCAGTTTTATATGGCGCCTTTCACTGCTTAGTTGTCCCAAGGCAGTTGACTGTGCAGTATATTATTAGAATATAGATACCAAATTGTGAGTCTTGCTGTATGTCTGTGTGTCAGAGGCAACTGTCAGCTGTCATCCACAGAGGCGCTCTCCCTCTCCGTGTGTGTGTGTCTGTGTGTCTGTGTGTGTGTGTGTATGGGTGTCTGTGTGTGTGTATGGGTGTCTGTGTGTGTGTATGGGTGTCTGTGTGTGTGTATGGGTGTCTGTGTGTGTGTGTGAGGTGGTTTATATATATTTCTATGATAATGATGTGTTGTTTTGATGTGCAGACCATTTTTCCGGTCCCCACAAGAGGAAACTCAATTTTATAAAGACCTGTGACTATTAAAAATCTAAAAAATTCCAGAAATCTTGTATTTCTTTTGGTTACTTATGGATAAATAAGGTTATGGCTGGGTAGGAGTTAAGGGATTAGGGGTTTTTCCCCATATAAATGAACGGATGGTCCCCACAAAGATATGAATACAAACGTGTGTGTGTGTGTGTGTGTGTGTGTGTGTCAGGTGGTACCACGGCAGCCTGTCCCGCTCAGAAGCAGAGTCTCTGCTCACCCTGTGTAAGGAGTGCAGCTACTTGGTGAGGACCAGCCACGCGGCCCATTCTGACTACTCCCTCTCTCTCAGGTACCTAACCCCTACCTCCCCCCCCCAGTCCTGCCTCTTCACATCCACTCCCGTTCCTCCCAGCACCACGTCGAATCGGAAATCAGACGGAGCGCGCTGTCCATAACTGAAGTTTAAATTGCGTCAAATTGCATTTCAGAGCGCTGCGCCCTTGTGGAGCCGCCGATTTTGTGCGCGGCGTAAAGCCGGTAGGCTTGTGCTAAATACGTGATTCGGCATCATCTGATCCTGCCTAAAAGCCCCCCCCGTCCCCTCAGTGGAACAGCTGTCCCCTTTCTTCACCACCGCAGCACCTATTCCATCCTCCTAATTAGAGCGGAGAGCTGGCACCCCCGCCCCCCCCCCCCCCCGCTCTGCCAGGTAACGTGCACTCGAGTGTGCGAGCTGCTGCCCGGCCTTCCATGAATATTAATCACCCTCGGTGGCGGTTCTGCCGCCGTATCCCCGCTGCTCCAATCAGCGCTAATGGATTTGGAACTAATTTAATTCCAGGGCTCCCCTATGTGACATTTTAACGTTAGCAGGATGGCTAAAGTGCTCTCGAGCAGCGGTGAAAAGACGTGAGCGAGGCCGGAGGGGGCGGGGTGTGGAGGCGGGAAGCGCAGTTAATGCGATGCCTTTGTGTCTGGCTTTTGGCGCAACACTGCTGCACATTCATACACAAACCAGATGCTCGCAAGATTACCTTGTACTGCTGAACTAAATCTTGGGAGGGAAAAAAATGACTGAATCAAACGAGATTGCCGGCAGGGGGCGATACGTGCAGTTACTATTTCATTATAAATACACGAGGTTCCCTCGGAGTCTGCTAAGTCGGATCGTTCAGTTTGGAAATGAAACCTGAAATTAGGTGCTGAATTAATTTTTATTCCACGTTGGCCCTGCTCCACGTAATAAGTCACAGCAGTCAGCCAATTAGAGCCATCCGTCTCCCTCTGTTACTATAATTAGAAATACCCCAGGGCGGAGCTTGTCTTCTTAAAGGGGCGGCGCTGTCCCTGTCACTGCAGTCGCTCCATTTCCTTCAGCGCTTGTGACATGTGAGTCACCGGTCCCACATGCGTGATGTGTGTAATCTCTCCCCCCCCTCCTCTTTTTTCCTGCAGAAGCTGCCAAGGCTTCATGCACATGAAGTTCACCATGTCCAAAGACGGGAAGTACATCCTTGGCCAGAACAGCCCACCCTTTAACACCATCCCAGAGGTGGTCAACTATTACACCACTCACAAGCTGCCCATCAAGGGCGCAGAACACTTATCCCTGCTCTTCCCCGTGCTGGTCCAGACTCTCTGAGCTGCAGCCTCCTGATTGGACGCTCCTGTTTGCACACCTTAGCCAATGATTTTCTTCATTTCCAGTGTTGTCCTCACTACGTAGGATCCAGTGGCTGTTTAAGGTTTTTCACTTGTTGCTTAGACAATGTTTCTGATTTTCTGTCAAATGAAGAGTTTTTAATCAAGTGTATAATATTCCTTATTCCGATTGGACGTCCTCTTTTCCGATAAACGGTCTCTGGAGACCTCATGTGACTCACGCAAACGGCGAGACTGGCCTGGAGCCAAGCGGATTTTCATGTCTGCCAATATCATCAAGCTCGTTAAATTCCCGCTCACTAATTAACCCTGTTATTCCTGGGTTTGCGGTTCAGCCTGCGCTGACCTGCTGGATGACTTTGCGTAGTCGTCATGTACGGCAGGAGAAGAGTTTCATTATGTTGTATTGTGACCCTTATCTGCCCCCCACACCCTGCCCCCCTCACTGGTCCATTTTAAGATCACTGCCTGGTTTGCAGTGTTCGGAATTTTAACTTGGCAAAACGTTTTAGTCTCTGACAAGTTGATCGTAATGTTGAGTGTTTTAGTAAAAACTGCAAAAGAAAAACTGAACCAACTTATTTTAGTAGTATTGTTACGACGGTCGTCCTTGTTACTGCTGATGGTCACCAATAAGCTTAACTGAGCTGTATTTGGGGTGTCTCAACTGTGCTGAGGAAATAAACTCTAAAGAAGACCCTCTTGTCTGACTGGAGCCTTGCTTTGTCTCGGTTGATCGCTGGCGAGCCAGAGGGGGGCGCTGTTGCCCATTGCTCTTGGCTGCCCTTCATGGTTCGAGAGCAGCGGTGGTCCTGTCTGGCCGCAACGGTGGGGAGGCGAGACGAGCGTGGAGGTGAGGCCTTGACCCGTAGCAGCCGAGCCTTTTGATATCGAACCCGACGGCGACTCGTCCTCCTCGAGCACCCAGCAGGCCTGTAATGGAATGGGGGGGTTCAGAGTATTCATTATCTGGCCTCAGCCAGAATGAAAAGGACCAGTGCTTTCATTAGAGAGACTGATATAAAAAAGGGGGGGGGGGCAGTCCAGTGAATATCAGTGTCTGGGGCACAGCTGTCTGATTCACTGTGCCGGTGGAGAAGGGTAGGGGTACATTCAGTATTCGGTATTCACACCCAAAGAAAGTGTGTAAGTCATTATGTGGCTTTGGGTGGGCAGTGTGTCTGTGTGTGTGTGCTTGGGGGGGGGGGTCAGACATGTATTACATTGTGGGGACTATTTTTGTCAGTTTTTATAATATTATTTATTATTTTCTTAAAATCTGTGACTACAATGGAAAAACTAAAAATGCCAGAAGTCTTGTATTTTGTTTTGTTACTTATGGTAAGATTGTCATTGTTTGGATTAGGGGGTTTTCTCCATAGAATGGATGGTCCCCTCCGAGGTATATGGTGTGTGTGTGTGTGTGTGTGTGTGTGTGTGTGTGTGTGTGTGTGTCAGTTTCAGCTGTCCTCCAGCACAAAGTGGCTGACTGTGCTGCTGCTGACAGACCCACTCTGGTATCTATCACCATCACGGATCATTTAAGCCGAGGGATACTGACACCTGTGATGGCCCCCCCCCCCCCCCCCCCCCCCCGATCCAGAATGCGCTGTCGTTACACGTCGGCAGCATGGATGCATGTGCGCCGCAGTTCGTAATCCATGACGGATCGGGCAGCTGTGCTCACACACGTACGCAAGGCACCAGTGCACCAGGAGCTCGGGGGGGGATCCGCGCCGGCTTGGGCCCCCGCGCCGGCTTGGGCCCCCGCGCCAGCGCAGCGCTAATCCCCTGCAGATGGTCTGTCGGTCGGCTGGCTGCCTGGGTGACGGCTGCCGTCTGCACGGTGCGGGTATCGGGTGAACCGGGTGGCGTTTGCGACAGGCTGGGGGGGGGAGCCACACAATAATTTACTGTGTTTTTTTTCGTTGTGATCTAAGAGATGATGGGTGGGGCTGTTCCCATTGTGCGGGACGATGCGTTATATGAGTGTTATGTGAACGTTACATGAACATGTGTGTCGCGCTGAGTAGAAATGTTCTCCCAAAATGCCGAAGATGTGAAATTTCCAGCCCATATATACATCCCCCCCCACCCCACCTGCGCAAGGCATAGCCTTTGCCCTATAACTCCTGACCCTGCTGGGTTTCTGATTGGCCCTTGCCTGCCTAAGTATGCTCCCATTGGTTGAGGCAATGTTTGAGAAAATTGCTTGGGATTTTGCGCCTGGCTGTTTGACCTTTGACCTTAGAATCGACATCTCGGCACTCGGACCTGCTGGCTTGTGGCACTAAGCAACTCAACCAAACCAATTAGTAAAAGTTAGAAGTGGGGAGATGTGGGGTTTGTGTGTTTGTGTGCGGGGGGGGGGTTATTCTGTAATGGCACGTATGGAAATGGACACTTATGTTAACTAGTTAAATCAGTCATCTGTTCCAGTATAAATATGGATGTTTTACAGAATTTGTAATATTACATTAATTTATTTTTTAACACTGTAATTAGTGTCACCACAGGTTATGATTAAGCAGATGCTTTTCTTGACAGGTTTAATCTTTAAGATCACTACAGATGTCGCTATGGTCTGCTGAGCCTCATCCAGATGTTACGGCAGACGCCATCTGCTGGTGAGGTGAGCATCTAGTCTGGGACTCTGTCACCAGCAAGCACAGTCCTTTCATAGATGAGACCCTACTAGCCACGCTCACCGGCAATCAGAGACGCCACTAAGAAAGTGGATGTCTTTGAGAAATGTCTATGTCTATGCAAAAAATAGCTTTATAAATATTAGCGGACAATTGCTGTAATGATGGAAAATCTTGTTCTGCTGGTTCCGGATGGTTATTTACTGAGGACTACCCATAGTAGCTAGCTTTTACCAGTTACTAGTTTAAGTTTTCAATAAAGTGCTGTTTAATCTGTTGTAGGATAAC
Source organism: Brienomyrus brachyistius (assembly GCF_023856365.1). NCBI lineage: Eukaryota > Metazoa > Chordata > Actinopteri > Osteoglossiformes > Mormyridae > Brienomyrus > Brienomyrus brachyistius. The sequence continues at coordinate 5,095,210 of NC_064547.1, read as the reverse complement.
CTTATTTATGGGAAAATAGTGTAAGTGCCCAGACGGAGTGGCAGAAATGAAATGAATCTGCATGAGGTGGAAGGTCATGTGACTGTATCACACTGATTATAATATCAGATCAAACGGGCAACAGAGTTGGCAGTATGGGCACACTGCTGGTCCCAGGTCAGTAGGGTGTAGCACCCCCCGGGCCTGGATACATGTGCCAATACAGAGGGGAAGGGAGTCGTACAGCCGTTGTATCCTCTCCTGCGGCCCACAGCTGTTGTAAGTGGCCCTCGAGATCCTGCAGATTGGCACTGGGTCTGAGTTGACATCCGAGTTGATCCCACATATGTTCGACTAGGGAAAGATCGGGGGACCTGGCTGGCCACAGGAAGACCTCAACATGATGCAGGCAGCCCATAGACACACGTGCTGTGTGTGGATGGGCGTTGTCTTGTTGAAAGACTGTACCAGGGTGCTGTCTCAGGAGGGGTAAGACATGCAGACACAGGGTGTCACTGATGTAGCGCTGTGCCGTCAGGGTCCCCTGAATCACTGCCAGAGATGACCTGATGATGGTCCCCACACCATGATGTCATACCCTATGGCTCCCCACACCATGATGTCATACCCTATGGCTCCCCACACCATGATGTCATACCCTATGGCTCCCCCACACCATGATGTCATACCCTATGGTTCCCCACACCATGATGTCATACCCTATGGCTCCCCACACCATGATGTCATACCCTATGGCTCCCCACACCATGATGTCATACCCTATGGCTCCCCACACCATGATGTCATACCCTATGTCTCCCCCACACCATGATGTCATACCCTATGGCTCCCCACACCATGATGTCATACCCTATGGCTCCCCACACCATGATGTCATACCCTATGTCTCCCCCACACCATGATGTCATACCCTATGGCTCCCCACACCATGATGTCATACCCTATGGCTCCCCACACCATGATGCCTGAAGTAACGCTGGTTTGTCTCTCCACAACATTGGTCCTCTACCCTCAGCGCTGCCATACGTGCACACGATGGTCATCCATGGTAATGCAGAACTGGTGGTCACTGTGTCTGGTGACTAAACTTGCCAGCTCCTTGTGAATCATATCATTCACATACCCATCTCTGGTCTGCACATGTACCAAATTACATCCAAATCAGACCATTACTTCTGGGTGCTTTACTTTTTTTGTCACTGAGTATTTGTACATGAGCTGTATCAGGTATATCCTGTCTTGCATCAGGGCAACTCATTAAACAGCCTGTTTTCTAAACCACGAGCCCCCTTTGTAAGATGCAGTTTTTCAATTCTGCCACCAGAGGGAAATGTTGAGCTTACGTGGCTAAATATTTTAAATCCGGTATATAATTAACAATATACATGTTAGCTGAGTATAAAAGTGCAAAGCTATATGTAGATTGACTTTTCTCCAAATAAATGCATTAAATAGTAAGTATTTAAAAGGCCTTAACAGGTGTGATTAGGCAGATTTAAATAAGGAAAAATGCTACACTATGCTGAGTGGCAATCCGCACTTTCTTGTTTGGACTTGTTGGTCTAAACAGGTTCAGGTGTGACAGCTTAGACACTCATTAACGTCTCTGTGAAAGGAGAAGACATGGTTTTGACCTGGTTGTTAGTTTACAGCATCATGCATTCTCATGTTTAGCTCTTTGACATTCGATTTCCACCAAAATGGATGAACCAGCTCATTCTCACCAGGACAAGACACACATCCAAACACGGAATTAAGCCGTAACTGGAATGCCGGGGCGTGTAGCGTTTGTCATCATCACCCCAGCTCTGCATGCTCACTCGGTGCCCATTAGTGCCCCCTTTCTGAGAAGTGCCCACGGTACGTGGGAGCACCTGCCCTGTGGTCTTCTTCTACCTTAAGGGACGGGCTCCACGCTCAGCAGAATCTGTACTGGATAAACCATTTGTGATAGACTGATGGATGGATTATTGGAATCTCGAAATCCTATATAAATGGCTTGTGTCTTTCCTATTAGACATTCAACATGCAGTCACAGGCCTCTTTATTAGGTACACCTTACTTGTACCGGGTTAGACCACCTTTTGCCTTCAGAACTGACTTAATTCTTCGTGGCACAGATTCAACAAGGTGTTTGAAACGTTCCTCGGAGACTTTGCTCCGATAGCATCAGGCGGTTGTTGCGGATCGATCAGCTGCTCCATCATGATGCCAATCTCCAGTTCCACCACATCCCACAGGTGCTCTGTCGGGACTGAGATCTGGTGACTGTGGAGGTCATGTGAGTAAGTGAACTCATTGATGTATGAATTTTGTGACATGGTGTGTTATCCTGCTGGAAGTAGCCATTAGAAGCAGAACTCAAGACTCATCTGACCAGACAATATTTTTCCAGTTATCCATTGTCCAATTTCGGTGCATCCATGCCCACTGTAGCCTCAGTTTCCTGTTTTTAGGTGACAGGATTGGCACCCGGTGTGGTTTTCAGCTGCTGAAGCCCATCTGCTTCAAGGTTTGACATGTTGTGCATTTAGAGAGGGTCTTCTGCATGCCATATATTGTAGTCTAATAATGCTGATATCGATAACCAGTTCACCCTTGGGGGGAGGATGTATTTACTTAATTTTGTTTTTCTTTCTGTGGAAAACAAAAGATTGATCTGCTGCCCAGATATAACAAATTCTAAGCATGTTGTGGACCATATAAAGCTGTCCCACGGGCCGGTAATTTGGGACTGACGAAATCCCTCGTCTCCGGCTATGGAAAATGGCTGATGGTCCAATGCAGTCGTCGCCATTACTGTAGCAGGTGTCTCTTCAGCTCTAGTGCTGGTAACTTTGAATACTGATCAAGTTTAAATATTGCCTGGCAGTATCAGCCACGATGGACATTTAATGAATGTTGGCTGATACCGATACGTTAACCAATATACTGTACATCTCTGTGCAAAATGTTCGCAGAAGTAAACCATTTCAGAACCTTACTGGTAAAGTTTGAAGTGAGCAACACACACCGTTGAACTTTAGAGGCACCTGAAACTTGGACCCTCATGATGCCGCACCATTCACTAAACATCTACACACTAAACATCTACACCTCATTGCACAGTTTGAATTGAAGAACTCTCTCTACACAGATGCCTAAAAACAATGTACATATTTACCATTTACAGCTTTATTTGAAGTACCAGCAGTGCTTTAAATAACAGAAATCCAAGTGTGAAAAGATCAGCATGAATGATTTCGATTTTGTACCTTCAACCTTTTAAATGGGACATAAAAATAGCCGGAACTTCAATATTTTTCAGAAAATATGCATAAAATTAAATTATATTTTGATAGATATAAAATGTGAATAGGAACCCTCAAATTTACATATATACAGTGAATCGCGATTTTACTATGTTCAAGTTTACTCCATGGCTGCTTCTGCTACCTATAAACTGCTCAGGTTGAATTTTAAGCACAGTGTCACCCTAAGATATTATTATAATACTTAAGAAAACAATATCTGCATTCCAAGTTATCGGCTATGGTGAGAGGCGGCAGAAAAAGCACCTGAATATTCCTAATTATGATACATCTTGCATCACGCGCAGTAATGGTTCATGTGAGGTTATCGAGTCCTTTGAAGGGCCTTGTGAACAGTGAGCAGTGTCTCATTTACAAAAAAAAGTGTCATTTCCACAGAGGAGCAGAATTTCTGGAATATTCCATCAAGCAAGCTGCCCAAGTTCAGTTATCCATCAATATTCAAAGTGTGTTCTGTTGTTAGGGGCGGTATGGTGGTTCCTAAATTGCCCATAGGAGTGCATGGTGTGTGAGTGCATGGTGTGTGAGTGTGCCCTGCGATGGGCTGGCCCCCCACCCTGGGTTGTTCCCTGCCTCGTGCCCATTGTTTCCAGGATAGGCTCCGGACCCCCCGCGACCCAGTAGGATAAGTGGTTTGGAAAATGGATGGATGTTCTGTTCAGACTGTGGGAGGGGCATCTGGTCAGAACTTGGTCAAAGCGTGGGGGTGTTTCTCAATACCCAGAACGCAAAGATCGTACTTGTGTTCCTGGCAGAAGCAGTCTTGCTAAATTGGGGTGCAATGAATCATGGGATTTGCCTTGTTTGGCAAGGATGCAACCAATGTGTTATTGATATTTGGAGTGGGACAAGAACAGCATGCGGGGATTTTTACCATCCTCTGTACTTCTGTATTTGAGTATTGGAACTGGTGTTCGGCGATGGAAGATGATGCAAAACAGGTACATGAGAACAGGATGTGGTCAAGTACTCGTATGGTCGGAACTGGTCAGAATTTGATCAGAACTTGCTGAGGCTTGGCAGCGCCCCTGCTTTAACCAGGACGGCAGACAGAAGATCAGCAGGACCAGAGGGGTGGAGCAGGGTGGGAGATGAGGGCCCAGGGTGTGGAAGGCTGGAACTCAGGGGTGTTGAGATTTTGCTTTTGGTCAGTCCCGAGACAGCAGCCCCAGGTCCACCTGCGCTGGACTTGCTGTTCTCGCCAGTGGGGCTGACAGCGACCAGGTTGGGGGGGCCTTCAATGGGTGGCGTCGTCTCCAGCTGGGCCTGGCTGCAGCACAGCACGCGGAAGAACGCGGTCCTCAACTCGCGGCTGGTCAGCGTGTAGATGAGCGGGTTCAGGGCAGAGTTGAGCACAGCCAGGCCGATGAACCACTCCACCTGGTAGAGCACGGGGCAGCGCTCGGGGCTGCAGCCCACGTCCAGGAGCAGCAGCAGGAAGAGGGGCGCCCAGCACACCACGAAGACGCTCAAAACGATGACCACGGTGCGCAGCAGCACCAGCGAGCGCTCCGAGGGCCGGCTGCCACCCAGCCGCCGCCCGCTCGACGTCACCAGCCGGTAGATGCGGATGTAGAGCACCACGATGGCGGCCAGTAGGGCGCTGAAGATGCTGATGCAGAACGCCACGTAACTTTTGTCGTAGAGAGGCAGCACGGTGGAGCACGCCTCCAGGTGGCCCTGGCAGTTCCAGCCCAGGCTGGGAAGAGCGCTGAGCAGCACTGACACGGCCCAGCAAGCCCCCAGCAGGCCCAGCAGGCGACCCCGCCCGGCCGTCTCCGAGGGCCGCCGGCGCACCATGGTCATGTGACGCTCAATGCCGATGGCCAGCAGGCTGAAGGTGGAGGCGCTCAGCGCCACGAACATGCTGCCCTCCCGCGCCAACCACTGCGTCGGCGTCAGGAAGAAGGTCCAGCGGCCCGACGTGAAGTTGTTGACGGCGTAGGCCACGCCCGCTAGCAGGTCCGACAGCGCCAGATTGCCGATGAGCAGGTACATGCGGCTGTGGAAACGCTTGTGACGGCACAGGGCCAGCAGAACCGTGACGTTCTCCAGCACGATCAACACGCAGATGATCAGCACCAGCGCGGTCTTGCAGGTGCCTGTCCCGCGTGGTCGCTCCCACTTCCCCGAGTGGTTGTAGTGGTTGACGATCACCATATTCATCCCCTCTTCAATGGTGACCTCCATGCCAAATCACTCATTCAAACACGAGAGGGCGCCACTGAGTGTGTGCCCAATACGGGGCAAACTCTTCTGACTGACACCAGTGGCATCTTTCGGTATTAAATCCGAGCCTGTCAGCAGAATTCAAACACAAAGATACTTAAGCATATGTGTGGATACGGTTTTATATATAATGTTAACACTGTAAATAACAAAAGGACTTTTCATAAAAGGTTGAGACGTAAAAGTATCACGATCGGTAAATATGCGCGATATGCAGCAAGTTCTCAAGTTTCTTCTGAACCATATGAACGAAACTTACTTACGTTACCTATTAATATGTTTTATATTCATCCTTCAGTCACGGTGTCGGAGCCACTTCAAGTTCTCCATCTACTCTAAACTTTAACATCTGAATGTATGTTAGACTTGTTGTATAAACACAGCAAGACAAACTTCTGATTTAATAATTCGAGCTTCATTATTTAAGGTTTATGCCTAATAATCGTTACATTTGAAACTGCCAAAGTAAAACCAAACACTAAGAAAACTATTTTTAAAGCTAGTACGGTATTAGTCAAGGGTGTTGCGACAACCCCATGCCTTAAGTAAAATGTAATACGCACGTAATGAAGCATTTATCGGTGCATATTTGCATTGATTTTTCTAAACTTATAATCATGATATATGGCTCATAAATTTCCAATTAGACTGCGTTAAAAATAATTATGCACCATCACCCCGCCCTTTGGTTTAACAATTACAGTTTACCTTAACGAATTTATTAACCAGGTGACATGCATACCTGTTTTGTTGTAATTGCCGTCACGCCACTACATCTGGCTGAACATCCCAGCCCGATCGCCCGCTGGTCCCCTGTGTTCACTGGTCTCCGGCACGCTGAATCGTTCCTGAACACATCACTCTCTGACCTTTCATGCGATTAGAAATCAGTTTAAGCTCGGTAAGTTTCGCCTTCATTACAGCGGACCCCAGCTCGCATTCCCGTCCCAGCTCCTGCGCAAACTTTTGCCGGTGCGCTGTGTGCATGTGCGTGTCTTCTCGGTCTCTCCCATAATAAGGCTGCTGCCTGCAGCTCTCCAAACGCCCTTCGGCCAATCGGGGGTAACGCACGCAGTTCAAGGGCGGGTGTTTCGGCTTTCAAAGGAGCCGTTTCTGGCAAGTTATTGCAGCTTTGACTTGGCGCATCACGGAGAATGGGCGGCACTACTTATATACACAACGGCGGCGGACGGCCGTGGCTGATTTTATTCATCTTGCATGCATATGAGGCTGCGGCAACTTACGGCTTCGTAGGTGGATAAAAGGGCTTTGTTAAAGGACTCGAAGCACACGACTGAAATACACAAAACAAGCCCTAAACGTAACCAAGCAGAGCACTTTTATTGATATGCGCTGTTGTATGTATTTTTATTTCTCTTACACATGTACAGAAGTATTTAACTTCCAATAGATTAACTACACGTTTGTTAGTGTAATGTCCTTTAGTAAAACCTCCGGTAACGCTTTACTTGAGGGGGCGCAAATAATGTAGTTATGCATTCGTACTTGATGTATGAATTAACCAGAAACTCAATGTTAGTTACCTACTGATCCCATGTTCGTTCATAATGAATCAGTCATAACGATTTCATGTAGTTACTATATTTGTATAATTTGTACTTGAGTAGTAACTCAGTTGCTAAGTTACTTGTGCCTCCTCATGTAAAGTGTCACCAGATCTGCTTCTTTCCACCCTCTTTTGTTTTTCATGTTCAGCAGATGTTTCCTGCTGTTTTTCCACAAGTCTGACCGGCCTGTCTTCTAGCGTACTGTCCTAAATGCACCACAGGAGCAGAAGAGAGAGATGACCAATCTGCCAGATTAAAACTTCATCTTTGCTGGGGTTTTGTGGACCCAGAGTCACAGATCCAGTCTCTTCCACTCCTGCTGCATTCCCAAATGCTGTCCCAGAGCCAGCCGTCCATTCCGAGAGCATTCCCATGGTAAGTGGGAACATTCTGCGAGCAATGGATAGACAGGCACCCTGGGGGGGGGACGAGGTCAGGGAAAATAAACAAGCAGAAATGTTATCTGGTGGAGCAGTTACACATCTACAAGAACCGCCCTCGTTTCACGATACCTCCTGCCCTCTGCCTTTGCTGAGTGAAGCCATTACATCTCCCTGGAGGAGAGAGAGGGCGATGCTCAGACCAGGACGACCTGAACATCGCAGCCTCTCTCTCAAAGAAAACAATGTAAAAAAAAAAATTCATTTAGAAAAGCACAGCGAATCTTGTTGCTGTTAGCATTAGCATGTCCTGGCCATTTCTTTTCGAGAAAAGCAGGGGGGGGTCATCTGAGCCTCTCTGGACTCCACACGGTCAGAGGAGCACAGGCTGGAAACAGACCGAGACGGGCCAGGACCGCTGGGAAAACAGGCCCGCTAATTTATTTGTGTGTGTGTGTGAGTGTGCGCACGTCACGACTGGCTAGCGCTCTGCTGATCGACCAGGCGGGTGAGGCAGCTGGTCTGGAATCCACAGTTTAGTGGGATTTGGGGTGGGAAAGCGGGGAGAGGCAGCGGGGAGGGGCGAAGGGGAACTCTGGGGCCTTCACCTCACTTGCCCCACCCCCACCCCAGCCATCCTCATCCCTAACCCACACATTCCCTGCATATCTCCCCCCACATACATGCTTGTTTGCTCCACGTCTCATTAAACAAATGCGCTCCATGCATTGCCCAGTAATTGCATCCACCGGCACCATAGCAAGCTTTTCCTTGTGCCTCCGGGGTCCTGCATTCGGACCCTGCTCTGTGTGCGGAGTCTGCTTGCTTTTCCTGCGTCCAAGTGAGTTTGCTCTGGATTCTTCCCACAGTTGAATAAGTGTCCCCAAATCACCACTGGTGTGTGTGCGTGTGTGAGAGACAGACAGAGATGGAGAGTGTGTGTGTGCGTGTTTTCATATTTATTACATTATGGGGACCAGATTTCCCCAAAATGTGATGGAAACCCGTAACTTTTTACCTTGTGGGGGATATTTGTTCGTCCCCCATGAGGATAACCTCAATTTTATAAAAATCTGCGACTGCAATCAATAAACTAAAAATATGTATTTTGTTTTGTTAGTAATGGTTAAGGATAGAGCTGGATAGGGATTAAGGTTGTCATAGTTGGGATTAGGCTTATGTCCATAGTGTGTGTGTGTGTGTGTGTGTGTGTCCTGTGTTGGACAGACAGCCTGTCCCATGCACTGCTCTTCCTGAGACAGTCTGGTACTGGACCACTGGCTAAGGAAATTATATGGATAGTGGTTGTAGCTGATGGGAGCAGATGGCAGACTTAAAGTATTATGGCTCACTGAGGTACATCAGGCGTTTTAAAAGGCATCTGTTGTCTCCAGAAAGATGCTGTAGCAAAATTGGTAGCATGTAGTGGAAAAAGAAACGATGTAATTAAATATACAAATGCTGAGATGCTAACAAAGGAGCATATCTAGGGAGTCCCACGACACCGACTGAGCCGGCCAGCACAAACGGAGGCCCACGGCGCAGGTGGCGCGGTGCGGCGCGGTGCGGCGCGGTGCGGCGGGACCTTCTGAGTGCCAGGCGCGGTGCTGGAGTGCCGGGCCGCGAGCGAGGGGTGCGAATTGAAAAGCGGACGCCCACTGCCACTGGCACTCGCCGGCACGTTCGGGGAGTGTCGCTGACAGCTGAGCAGGAGACGGGATTTGGCACACTGGCAAACTGGGGGGGGGAATGTGGGCATTTCTTCAGTTAGAGGTGTGGGATAGGAGAGCCTTTTACGGCGTTTTCCTGCATAGGCTGACTGTGTGACTGTGTGACTGCGCCAGAAGTCAGCCATGATGTAAGAATGTAGGGAAAACCCGAAAGATAAGATTCCATGAAGAGACGAGCAGGATCTCCGTCAGCTCACTGTTGACATAGTGCTCCTGTTCTGGAGGGTGAATTCACCGCGCAGAACTGTGCAAAGATCCAGAATTTCTTCCATAAAATGTCCCGTGTACAAATGTTTAAGATTACCGAAATATGTTCAGCAGTGATGCAACCGAGAATCTATTCTGTCAAAGTAACACAATAAAACGGTATATTCCATCAAAAATTAAGAATAATGTTTAAGAATATTGCTAAAATATTACAGATTTTTAAATGTTACTGCTCCGTAATGTGGGTAGAGTTCAGGGCCTTCAGACCAACGTGCGGCCTAGTTAACCCACACATGTACATGTATTAATACTGCACTACACTGTTGCACTACCTCCACTACCACCGTAGATATTTATGATTATTTAGCATCAAATGTGTTATATCTTGTCTGTCATGTCCATTAAGCTTATGTCCCTTCTTCTACCAGTCTTTTTCTTCACAGACTGGAGCTTAGCAACCACTCATTTGCACATTGCACTCAGTATAACTCTGCATCTGACGAATAATTATCGAAACTTTACTCTCTAGTTTAATTGCACAATGTGGCAATCATATATAAAGGTCATCCTCTATAATGTAAGTAAGATTCTGGTAAAAAAGGTATCCTGCTCCCCCCAAGTAACTCATGTGGGCCGTAAACGGGACAATTCCCTAGCTGCCCATCACACGGCTCATTAAAAGTGTATCGGAGCAGGGAGACGGTCTCTCACTCCAGCAATCAGCTCATTACATGCAAGCCGAGCTCAGACTAAAGTGTCTGTTTCTGACATTCATCTGGATGGCAGACAAACATGAGGGCAGCAAAATGAGTGATGACGAACGGCCTTACATAGGCCCTCCATCGCTGGGAGATGGGGGCTCCGGGAAAACTTAAGAAAGAGTGCCTGTATTGATGGGGCTCCAAGGCTGGAGAGAGATGGTCAATTAAAATAGGGGGAGGGGGGCACAGGCACCCAACTATCTAAGAGAAACAGAAACGTATTTCATAATACAGTGTGGAGTCTATGAACATGTAATTGAACATCCTTCTCTGCACAAGAAATCAGGGAATGCGCTTCATTACCAGAGGAGCACTGTACCGTGGGGCCACATCGTTTAACCTACCATACCGAATTTTCCCGTTTAAAAATGTATTCTCCTTTAGCTCAGATTTTACTGCACATCTCCTTACCCTTGTTAACAAATAGCTGGATGTTTTTCTCTGCACTTTATAATGCGCGTATGAGTATATACGGATTCCCAATGAAACGATATTATTGGTGTTTAATCATTTTACTTAGTCAGCGACTGTTTCGTTTGGTCAATAGGGTGACACATGGTTTGTGGCTGCAGCTATGTGTTCAGTCCAGTGACGGTCTGGCTTCCTCCCACAGTCCAGTGCTGCTCAGATGACCCCAAATCCCCCCCCCCAACCCCCTTAATTTCCAGGAATAGACTAGGCCCTGACTGGGTGAGTCATTTTCGAAAATTAATGGGTGCGTATAACTATAGTACAACCACTAATGTACCACAGACGGTTATTACAAATATTCCAAGTTAGAAACTGCTCAAAGCACACATACGAGACTTTGAGATTTTAGGGAAGTTTCTGGAAAGATTTGATATTGGCTATAAACACTACCAGTCCGTTTTTGCACACACTACTGACATTTTCTACATTTGCATGATATTCAACTTAATATTTACAAAAAATACACTCGGTATTCTTTGCTAACAAATAAATCTACAGCATGTTCACCATCTGAGTGCCTTTCTCAGCACAGAAAATGCCTTTGATTTATCAGAGTGACCTCCTCTAGCAGTTAAAACAGCAAAGAAAATTCAAGGCATTCTTCCTACAAGGGACATTAAATAATGAAAGGACAGCCTAGGATGTGACTACGCCATCACCACACAAACAGTTAAGAGGATGTCAGACACGCACATACTCTCACATACTCTCACATACTCTCACATACTCTCACATACTCTCACATACTCTTTTCATGTTTAAAGGAAACATGTTTTATTTGACTTATATTTTCATTTATAGTTGTTCACTCAACTTTCCAATGCGTAACAAGACAAAAAGATCTGCAGGTTATGAAATAAATGGTAAAAACCTTAAGATTTTGAGAGTCATTCATTGGCTGTAAACATAGATTCTACAAAATGAATCCCTGCTTGACGGTAGCAGCGCTCCATCCCTGGTGCTCTTATGAGGACATTTTAATGGCATCCATTTGTTTTTTTTTTGTACAATCGCTATTTTAAACTGAAAATAACATTCTGGCTTTTGCCGTCCCAGATAACTTAAAAATAACTTGGATCTCAGTCATGTAAACATTTGAGTGCTTTGATTCCTCCTGATTCATGAAGCATTTTAGGCTGACAGCCAAGGCCATGCCCAAACATATAACACTGTCTTGTGTCCCTGTGTGCGTCTGTTTGTAAAAACATAGCATTCTTTCTCCTGTTGTTTTCTCTGATTTGATTTTTTTCTCTGTATTTCTGTGTTGTGTCCTTCAGAATCCCGAGTCGGCTTGAGCTGTCCTTCTCAAAGTTCTGCTCGTATGGTGAGTTTGCTACAATTCTCGCTTTTCCTCAGACAGAACACATGTGAGAGATTTTACAGATGCCCAATAGGTGTGTAGTTCAAAGCAGCATTTTCAGGGCGTGTGGGTTTTGTTGTCATGACCAGAAAGTGGACGCCTTTACCCTCCGGCCATGCAAACGTGCGCAGTATCGACCATCTCATGGGTGACATGTTGTGAGTGTCTGTGAAGATTTTGACCCTGTTCCTCTGGGAACCATCAAGATCTACAATCAGGCGTATCTGACATTGCAAATGCTAAATCCAGGGTCATCATTCAATCGAATTCAGCCTTATTTATAAGCCGTACTCTTCAGAGTAGTGATTTTCTGGAAATGATGCTGAAACAGGCTAATAAATCCAAATGCCCAAACATTTATTTTTCCTACGAATAAATTAATCGAGGGTTGTCCTCCTCCACTCTTGTTCTCATGGCAGATATACTGAAGATAGCGAGCCACAGCTAAGCAGCTGCTTCCATTTCTTCTGTCTGCCCTTGTCTTGCTTCGAGCACATGTGGCTGCACAGAGAACCTTGAAAAAACATCTGGGCCGTCTATTTGCGCAGTCAGTCGGACCTACCAGTGAAGCAGTGCTTTCACAGGCTCAGGGGCCTCCCACAAGCGAACCGCGACTCACAAACCCTCTAAAAAGACTCTGTCCTTCAAGTGCTGTTGCAGAAACTGAGCCTACAGTCCCTAGTATGACAAGAGATTAGCGTTTAGACACACCTTGTTTGTTTTAGGTGAATGGAGGAAGCGGGATATTTTGGGACTCCTTTGTGTCCCGTGGGGGAATGATGTCGTTACCCCCCAGGGGTTAAGGCCACAGAGAGGGTTAGGTGAAGGAGGTACTTCAGTCGGTGGGATTCCAGTGATAGGGTGCAGAAACGGCAGGACCTGTGCTGACTCAGCAACTGCCTGACACCTCGGAGCAAGACCACACTGCAGCTCCAGCGAGCCGGCTGGCCGAGGGCCTCTGGGGCCCAAATCTGATTGTTTCACTAGATGATGCACATTCTGAGACAACACAGACCTTCCTTCAGCTGATTCAAAGAAAAATCTACTTTCGCTTCATGCCACTGTATGTGCACTTTAATTTTAAACTGAGAATCATACCTATTGAATCTGTAGCTACAAATCAGTCTCTATATTTGTGTGCTGCTCTTTAGCGTTATTAAAATAGGACAGAAGTAGCTTTGGGGCGGTGAGTGGGTCAGTGGTCTCAGCCTCTGTGTCTGTGATCGGAAGGTTGCTGGTTTGAGCCCCGACCTCGACAGGGTAGTTACATGTCCGCGCACCCTTCAGCCAAGCCTTTTACCCCCCCCCCCCCGCCCCATGGGCAATATAGGTGGCTGCCATTTGCTGTGACCCCCCCCCTCCCAAGCCTGCTCTTGTCTTTCTCATGAATAGCAGGATGGGGTAGGTGAACAAAAGTTTCCTCACAACAATCAATAAAGTATCACTCTATTCTACTCTAACATCTAGTGATACCTAGTGCTTGTTATTAGTGACCTAGTGACATTAAGAACTGTGCTTATTGATCAATAATTAACACAATGTCACCATGACCCTTGTACTAGATAAGTGGTCAATGAAGGTAAATGGATGAATTAGTTCATGTGTATTTCTGCTGGACTAAAAGTCTGCCTGTCCTGAAAATCTGACACCCTTTTTCATTCCTTTTTGGCTTGTGTGTAATTAAAGTAGTCATACTTACTTAAAGCTGGGATGCATTTTTTTACAGTGACTCCCGGTGGACCCGTGGTGATTCTAGTGGGCCTGTTTTTGGTAATGAGGAAGTTTCCGGGCTGTGAGGCGTGTCTGACCACTGCTGCAGCCACATCTGCGGCCAGACAGTGAGAATAATAGGTAGGCCTCTTGGCTGAGGCTGGGGAGGGGGCATCTCCTAGGTGCTGGGGGACTCACGTCTGTGCTCCCCACGGGGGGTGGTGATTGTAGGGGTGTGGGGGACACACTCTGGTGCAGGAGAAGAAGGAGCCGATCTCAGACGTGTTGGTCTGATGGAGAAGAGATGAGAAGCCACTCGTGCATGGGGAAGGGAATGTAGCGGGAAAATAAACTGGCCAGGGGCTGGGAACAGTGAGCTTTCAGAACTGGACCAGACTGTTGTGTCCAATCTTTGGTCTGCAGGTGGAGCTCAGCTGTCTGTATGGCCCAGACCTCCAGGTGGTCTCTCTCTGAAGCTCAGCACGTCCACAAGCTCCCATAGAGTAACTCACAGAAGTGGGAAGTGCTGTCTCACACAGATCACAACATGCTTACACCTTATTCAGTCTGGATATCGCAGTACAGACATAAGGGTTATAAAAGGTGACGAAAGCTGACAAGAAATGCTCAGACTGCGGTCTGGTACACTAGTGTTCGCTATAAGTATTTGGTGAGAACTGACCCAGCAGCATATTCCTCCGTGTGGAACATGCTGCTCACAGTTTCATTTTGATAGGAACCATCGAACTTACGTGTAGCTTCACAAATACATTGTGCTTATACACAACACATAAATGAACCAAAGGAGGGAGAAGGCCCTAGTAGTACCATTTATTCAAGTAACTTGTATCGACAGATCAGAGCTATTCAAATCACGGTCCTCAAGGACTGAGTCCTGCTGATTTTCTAGCCTCCCTTTACCTGTGAGCCAGGTGTGAAGCCTCTGTGGCCAATCAGAATCCGTAATTATTAAACGAATTACCTGGGAGAACTGAAAATGCGGCCTGGATTTCGAATGGAGGGCCAGGCTTGAAGAGCCCTGCAACAGATTATTCTGATTGATAAAAAAAAAATTGCAAGTCAGTGTCATTTTTATTTCTCGTTAAATCCTGTTGCTCCAGTGGCTCAGCCAGGACTTCCCTGAAGTGATACACTTTCAGCCTGTTAGTAAAACAAATGAATAGATTGACAAATAAATAAAAACCACAGGGTTAGTGGATCTACATCAATGCCTGTGCGGTATCTCTATATTACATCTACCCGTCTGATCCGTTTTTGTCCTGTGTTTCAGCCGGGTATATCGCAGCAGGCTTGCTTTTACTTGGTTTCCAGCAGTTCGATAACATGACGTTCCAGAGGCAGTGAGTCTGAAAGGAAGCATTTGTGTTACGAATCGCTTGCATCACCACTAGCGGTTTCTAAATCTGTGCCTCTTTTCCTGACGTGATTCGGATTTGCCTTTGTCAGGGGAGGGATGCTTTTTAGAGGAATATCTACCAGGGCGACAAAGTCCAGAGCACGCGGTGATGATGTCATTGTGATGGTAGAGGAGCATGCAGATTGAGTTATCATGACTAATCATGAGCTAATCATGCCGTTTATTTGCGGAAGGGTTCAGAGAGGCGCCTGTGGCAGCTCCACCGATAAAGCGCGTGAACTGGGGGACTTCCACGTAGAGGGTGTGAGTGGACACGGCTCTGAGGAACACTTCCATCTCCTGACTACCTTCTAAAAGTGGACACAGTTTACTGTAGGACTTTCATTCTCAGCCCATAGTCCATGGCCCATTCAGAAGGATGTCAGCTTTAGGTAATCAAACCCTAATGCCAACAGTGTTATATGAAAACAAACCACAGCTGATCAAAGGAAATTGCTAATTAGACCATAGATTCGCATACACATACAAAGGGCGTTTAAGAGTATGTGAAAAGATTATTGGTTTAGGTGTAACAGGTTTAACGGCGTCACTTAATGTAAATTCAGATCTGGGTTAGGGTGAATATTTAGAAATGTAACAAAAATGTCTCCACACTCCTACAAACAGCCAATCATTTGGCTGCAGCACATAGGTTCCCGAGGTTTGAGATTACTGTCTTGCTAAGCATTAGAACGGCCAAGATGCGTGATCTAAGAGACTTTGATCATGGTGTGACTGTTGCTGACAGATGGAACGGCCACTTTCCTGCGGTTTCTCACACATTACAGCTTCTAGAGTGTATAGAAATGGTCTGTTAGAAGGTGTCGTACACAGAAAACACACAATCGATGGCATTTCCATGCCACTGGGAGAATATCCAGGCTCATTAAACCTATCAGGAAAATGACCACAGCAAACATAAAAGCTCCGTGCAACAGTGGTGTACAAAAAGCCCAACTCATCTACTCTTGAAGTAGTTCTGGAGGTAAAACTCAGTTCTACCAAGAACTAGCTAGGTGTACCTAAGAAAGTGACCAGAAACAGTATATTGCTCTCTGGGGGGGGGGGGGGCATGTTTGTGCTGTGGTGTGTCAACGATGACAATTAATCACTAAAATTCTAAAATAAATTCTAACTGTTTCACTTGGGGTGCAGCTCTATAATAATCAAGGCCTTCTTTTCATTGGAAGTATCCAGAAATCCATCACTTCAAACACAGTGTTCTTGTAACGGAGAGAGCGAAAAAAGTAACAGTAGGGTGCTAGACGGAGGGTGGATGAAGAGGGGGGGGGGGGGGGAAGGAGAATAGGAAAGGGTTTGGCATTTTTTTTCCGCACTGGTATTTTCATTTGCTGATTACAGTCCACAGGAAATGCTCACCATAACCAGACATTTTCCATGCTGGACTTATAAGGTAAAGACACCCTCCCATTGTCTAAATATAGCATGCAGATTTTAACAGCTTGTAAAAGTAACTACTGCTATAAACCCCAGACCAATATTCTTATCAGCACTAGCACAGACCTGTCACTGATCTTTTCCTTTAAGCGTAATCTTATTTATCTGTGCTCCAATGCCCCCGAAGGTGTCTTTGGAGCTCATTTGCTGCGCATCCTGTCAAACACGTTAATAGGAATGTCTTCCGCGGCTGTGCAGAATGCAAGATGCAGGGCTCGCACACCGGTCTGGATGCTACACGGCGGTTAGCTGACCCCGGAAACGCACTCTTACCGGCGCAGCATGATCGGGCATGACTTAGATTCATCTGTCAAATTGATGTGCCCTCAAAATGAACACAGAAGCTGAGCTGTTAAACTGCTACACACTAAGGAATTTTGAAGTGTAAAATAAATGACACTGGGAAATATCTAGAGACGGATGGGACGGAACTCAAAAAGTGACCCGACGCCTAAAATGTGACCGTCGCCATCAGCACTCCGACTTTCTTCAAAGGAGATCATATGGTGGATTTCTATTCTATCCAAGTCCTTGCTGACAAACACACCCAACAGATATTCAGTTCCTCTTTTGGCCAGAAGCAGTGACTTGTCATAAAAAAAAGGCTAAAACAAATAATTGGTTAGACGGCTCTTTCACACGCTTTGATTTTGCCCTGCTGGAGTCATTTCGGAGTGTTTGGGTTTTCACGCACTGGCCTGTATAATTCTGCAGTCTCACGCCACTCAGACACATTTGTGAACATATGTTTGGGCAGACGAATGATTACTGTAGTCTGTGAACTCACAGACAAACCGCATAGAGCCAAAGGGAAATGATGTCTTTAATTTAGCCATCTGACGAAAGCCGCAGCATGACTCTATGTATCTCTGATGACCTGAGGCACTTTTTTTTTTAAAGCAGTGACTTCATTTGCTTCTTCCTTGAGCTTTGTTGCAGTTTGAACAGGTTCAACATCAAATTAAGTCAATTGTTTTGCGTGACGCTTTTACCGCCTTGACGTGAGAAACCCTGGCAGGGGTGAGCAAACCCCAGATGGATTAGGAGAGAAGGACCAGGGGGAGCACGAGAGCATTATCAGATCTGCTCTGTAGCCCCGTGGAAGCATAAACATCCTGTTTAAACCGTGGAGAAGCCAAGCGGACGAATGGGAGTGAGTGGGAGTCTCGCAAAGGGCAAGAGGGACTGCGTAAGCTTTTCAGATTATTCATACTTCCCATAGTTGTGCATCATTATCCGCAAGCGATGACAAAAATCACCAAACAGAAGGGACATCAAGGGAAGCAAACGCTAAACGCAGGCTGCCTGTACATGAGCAGGAAACCTAACAAGCCATATTGTAACTGTACCATGGTTCAGAAGGGAAACGCAGAGCCAAGAGCGCCCCCTGCTGTTTCAGACTTTCAGGACAAATTCAGATATATTTGCCACACTATAATTCTTACTATCGACGGTTTCCCGAAATGTAGTGGGGGGGTCACAACGATGACAAATGTCACAGAATTCAGCACAATTTTAGCTGGCTGTGAAGCAATATTTTTGCAGAAGGTTTTCTGATTATTAACTGTATCTGCTCTTCTAAAATCAACATCTCCTCTTGTGGACCAATGATTACAATAATAGAGTAAACACACTAAGCGTTAGACCAAACCCAGTATACACACTGAGCGTGAACAGGAGACTTTTCCTACAGAGTTCATAAAAAAAGTTCACTAATCCTTTGAGCAGTGGCGGTTTTCTAAAAATAATGATAGTGTTACTACTTACAACGATACATTAAATACTTTTCATAAAGGTTTTCTCATGAACTGCATCTGATTTTCTAAAATCAACATCTCCCTCTTGTGGACCAACGGACAATTACAATGAAATGGTCTAGTGAATGTACGCAAACACAAAAAGTGGAAAACATCCTATTTACATTTTCTTCCTGTTTTATGTATACATGAGTGCATGTTAAAGCAACCAAATATTAATTTCTAGAATTTGTTACATGCATGGTGCCCCGTGATACGAGACAAAGCACTCAAAAGCAGGTATGTGGCAAACAAAAGGGGGAGCAGGGAAGCAAAAAGAATGTGAGGGGTCAAAACAATGCAGGCGAGCATGGGGAAGGACACAGGCAGGCTGGAAGAGTGACAGCAATGACCGGACTGGGGCTGACAAAACAAGCAGGTACTTAAATTTAAAGGCGTGGCTCATTAGGGCCAAGTTAGGGAGGTGACAGGACGGCCAGGCTGACATGACGGGCAGGACATAACAGTAAGTCCCTCCTCAGAAGCATGCCCTCTGGGCAAGGAGGACAAGCTGGGGAGGGGACAAGGGCGACTGAATGCAAGGACAGACACACAGGGCCGGGGACAAACAGGACACCAGATGGCACAGCACACCGCAGGACCGACAGGGTACATGGAACAGACACACCAGACCAGAGGGGCCAAGCCACCGACAGGACAGGACACACATAGGCCAGAAACAGGCAGGGGCCAGACCAGGGACCAAAAGGACCACAGTAAAGATCAACACCGAACAGAACCATAAAGACAAAACAGACTAAACATAGGATGGAGCCAGGCACCTGGGACCATGGACCAGAAGGATAGACACCTGGCATCAATGGAGACCAGGGAGCAGGAGAGACAGGGACAGTGACTGACTGACAACACCAGGACAATGCAGACAAGTAGAGGAACCACGGTGACAGGGACAGAAACACAGGAGCAGCTTCACGCACTGGAGAGGCAGTGGCAGGCTAAGCAGCTTCACGCACTGGAGAGGCAGTGGCAGGCTGAGCAGCTTCACGCGCTGGAGAGGCAGTGGCAGGCTGAGCAGCTTCACGCGCTGGAGAGGCAGTGGCAGGCTGAGCAGCTTCACGCGCTGGAGAGGCAGTGGCAGGCTGAGCAGTTTCACGCACTGGAGAGGCAGTGGCAGGCTGAGCAGCTTCACGCGCTGGAGAGGCAGTGGCAGGCTGAGTGAGGAAAAAGTCCTCAGCTTGAACGTGGGGTGGCTCCCACAGTGCTGGTAATCCCTTTGGATTCCCTTTGGATCTGAGGCACTCGGGGAATCCGGTCTGCCAGATACAGAGAGGTGTGAGAGCTGGAGCAGAGGGGCAGACTGCTGGAGTTGTTTGGGAGTCCGGTTATTCGGTCACGTGATACGAGATGAAGGATGCAGGCGTATGGCAAACAAAATGGGGTTTATTGAACTAAATGGGAGCAGGGAAACAAACAAGACTGTGAGGGGTCAAAACAAGCATGGGGAAGGACACAGACAGACTGGAGGAGTGACGTCAATGACCTGACTGGGACTGACGGGACAAACAGGTACTTTGTGTTATACCGTGTTCCATTTACCCAGGAATGATATCACACCTGAGTTACCCACATTGCATTACAGCAAGTTGGAAAGCCTTTTAGCAATACCAGGGACCTGTTTCAAAAAGCAAGTTTTCTGGTTTACCCAAGCTTAAATGGCCTATATCTTCGTTCACATACAATTAGCCCAGACTACATCAAATCAGACAAGTGATCCGGCTAAGCAAAAAATCCTGCTTTCCGAAACATGCCCCAGTTCTAGCCAGGTTCCTTGTTAGCCACTGTTAGCAATATCAGCTGATAACACATTACATAGTATTTGGCACATAAAAACAGCACAGCAACACATCCAGAGATACTGAGCGGAGAGAACTGTGTGTATGACCGATTTAATAATCTACAAATAAGATGTAAGTGCTAAAACGGTATAAAATTACAGTTTTAACTTCTGTTGATAAAGGGATCAGCCATCTTGAATTCTGAGTTAGGGGTAGTGTAGAATTCCGACTTCAGGGGGTGTTCCAGGGAATTTCTTGGTTATGAGTGGAAAGCAATGTTGAATACAAAGGCTAAGAAGGGGTAATAAGCAACAGGCATGGCTCATCAGGGTCACGTTAAGAAGGAGACAGTAGGGTCAGGCGAACATGACGGGCAGGACGTAACACAGTGATATTTAGGACATTAGTTGTTCTTAAATATATGAGCTAATGCACGTGGCTTCTTGATACTGACACAATCATCAAAACCCAAAGCCTAAAATAAATCGAAGACACACAAATATGATCTTACGAACGAACTTTCAACTTATGAACTTTCAGACATATGAACGAATAGGATTGTAAGTCCAAATTGTGTTCGTTGGGCGCCCGTTTCCTGTCCGCAACATCATTTATTTTTTTTTGTGCACCAATTCCACCTAGTACGACTTTTGGCCGCTCCCACCGCGCAGCAGCATAGCGTGCGTACTCCCAGCATCTTCTTTGTACTTGCGTATACCCTTAAAATGATGTTGAATAACGACTTACGAGCATTCCATGTTACGACTGTTCAGAGCGTATCTCGTTCGTAAGTAGAGGAGAGTCTGTATGTGATATTTTGGTGGGCTAAGTTTTTACCATCTTTAATTGATGTTTTACTAACTCCTAATATATTGCATTTATTTAAGTGTATCGGAGTATTGAGCTTTGCTAACTGTACAGGTATGCTTACCTCTGAAAGAATGCGCGTCTGGGCAGTGATCTTGATTGAGTTAAGACCATCATATTAAGTTAAATTGAGTAATAAACTGGCTCTCTGTTGCTCTCTCCGGGGCTTCGTCTATTTCACTAATATGAATACATAGCCTTTTAAAAGTATTCAGCTGAAAAATAAATCGATTCTGTCGATCCCAGAACTGAGTGTATTGTTTTGTGTATTTTGTAAATGAAAAGATCAGCAGCATGATTGTTCAAACGTGCTTAAGCAGTCATATCTCACATAGCCTCCCTGTTACTCATGTCACAGTGCATTCCTCATGTAGACAAATCGTTAGGAATGTGAAACCAAAATAATCCATCCGTCCATTCATACTGCTCCCAGAATAGGGTTGCGGGGGTGAAACCAAAACCAGTATAAATGAACAATGACATAGTAGAAAATGATCACTTTTGATTCCTGTTCTTAGTATTTACTGGGTTTTTAATAATTTTTAGCATATTGGACCAAAAAAAAAATACAAAGAAATCAAGACAAAAGACAAAAAGGCGTAGTAATATTTGCTCCCCCCACTATTAGAAGGACTGTAGCAATTTATCAAGGTACTGCAATGCAGTTTAATCAGTCCGTGGAGAATCAGGAGGACAGGGTGAGGGTGAAGGCCAACGTACAGCGATATCAGGTGCCTGTGGTCAGTTGCACATCTCTTGTCATTGTTGTGGCTGCGGGGATAGAGAAGCAGCTTGATGTGCTTGCAGGAGGCTGCCGTTTAGCCAATCCAGCTGCTGCATTATAGGTGCCTGGTCAGCCTGGAGTGGTGCAGCAAACAGACAAGAAGGTGAGGAAGCTGGCTAGCGGCCAGAGGTGTGCATCCCCCATTCTGCTGTAGAGTGTGTCTGGTTTGACAGGGGGTACCTCAGGAAACGCCAGCAGGGGAAAGGTCTGGTTGTAGTCATGGCTACTGACTGATGTGGTCTAGTGTATTCAATTAAGTTTATTTTTGTATAGCGCCTTTCACAACAGTCACCCCAAGGCACTGGACAAGAGTGTGTGGCAATCCATTCCTGTGTGGTTTATATAAATTCAAGATGGTGTATGAAATGGGGAAGAGGGAAACAAAGACTGCCGGAATACAAGGGGGGAGAGGAACGAAACGCTCCAGAGAAAGGAAACAAAATGATCTGTGGGGGGGGGGGGGGGTTCAAAGTGGGCTGGCTGTCCCCCATCCCCACGCCATACTAACATTATAGAAAGCAGAGAAAGTTAACCTGCTTTACTAACAGCGAGGTGTAAACGGCGGTCGTATCAGTCGCACCAGTGCGCCATTTCTAAAAGGCAGGGTTAACATATTCGGAAGCAACACTGTGCATTTCTATTATACAAATACGCATATCGCTGAAATGAAGTGTAATGGACGAGCAGGGTAATTGTGGTCATTCAAAATCCTTCTGCTCATCTACGAAGCCCAGAACAACCTAGCACCCATCTACCTCGCGGATCTTCTCACCTTATACAAACCTACCCGTTCCTTACGCTCTACCGATGCACACCTTCTATCCTCCTCCTTTTCTTTTATTTGTATTTCCTGTTTGTTTTGGTTGATGTCAATCTGGCGCTGGTGGGTCTATTAACAATGTGTCCTTGTCTCTACATGCTACCTATTCGTTGTTCATAGCCTAACTACTTTTATATTTTATGTTCCGCTTTTATGTTTTCCGTCCTTGGGTACTTTGAAAGGCGCTTCAAATAAAATGTATTATTATTATTACATGTGACATCATGACATAGCAGGAGGCAGCTAATTCAATCCCCAGGGAGCAGTGCTTGGGGGCAGGACCTTGCTCAGGGTACCTCAGTGGTGCCTTGCTGGTCAGGGATCCGGACCAGCAATCTTTCAATTACAAGTGCGCTTCCCAAACCATCAAGACACCACTATATTATATATTTATGCTACCAGTCAAAAGTTTTTGCACACACTAAGATTCTCTGCATTTGCATGTTATTCATTTAACATTTATCAAAGTACACTCAATATTCTTTGCTAACAAATTTACAATATGTTCACCATTTGAGTACCTTTATTAGCAAGAAAATGTCACATCTTTGATTCATCAAAGTAACCTCTTCTGGCAGTTATAACAGCAGATTAAACTGAGACATTCTTTCCACTAGGGACATTAAATACTGCTCTGTTTCATGGGATGAAACAGTTAATTAAGTGCATTTAAACTTAAAGAACAGCCTATAATTTGACTATGCCATCACCACACAACCAGTAAATAGGATGTCAGACATACATACTCTTTCCATGTTTAAAGGACACTCATTTTATTTTACTTATATATTCATGTAGAGTTGTTCACTAAACTTTCCAAAGCCAAACAAGACAATCTGCATATATCACACTATGTTGTGTGTATTGTCTGATCCTGTGTATAACTGCTGCTCTAGCACTGGAATTTCCCTTGGTGTGATTGATAAAGTTCATTTTATCTTATCGTATATGCTGATGTATAACCAAAGGGAGAATTTCACTTATGTTAAGGATAAATTAAGAGTCACGCAAACAAAACACAGGGAATGAAAAGAGAGATCGTCTGTTTCTTAGAGAAAGCCTGGCAATCCTGTATGTTGTTGTTCCTCCCCAACGTGACGCACAGGGCTGCTGAGATCACAATCAGCACTGCCCACGTCACGGTGCCGCCCCCCCCCACCCCCGCAAAGCACAAATGTGCTCAGCGCACTGACGTCCGAGCTCCCGGCCCTCCAATCAGCCGCGTGACGATAAGCCGCCGCCTACTTAGCAAAGCACGGAGAGATGACAAGTCAGACAGGGAGGTTAGCACTGCCTGAGCCACGGAGCCTGCTGTCTTCGGCTGTTTTTGCTTCTCTAATTCCTTAAATGAAGATCTGAAACTGCCACCGTTGTGATGCATTTCGTTATTTTCTGTGCCTTTTTCTCTCGGCGTCAGTGTTATTGTAGTGTAGTAACAGCATGTGGTAGATATATTTGCATTATTCGCATTACTCACTCTAATCCTTGCACTATTAATATATTTGCATTTAAGTGATTGTTGCTCAGTGTTCGGTGCTATTGCCTCACATGCCCATGATTTGAGGTGCCTGTGCCTGTATGGAGCCTGTGCCTGTATGGAGCCTGTGCCTGTATGGAGTCTGTGCCTGTATGGAGTCTGTGCCTGTATGGAGTCTGCATGATCTTCCTGTACTGTGCAGGCTTCTCCCTGTAGTTAAAAACCAGTTAGGACAATTGGTATATCTAAATTGCTCATAGTATGTGTGTGATCTGTGATAAATGGAGATGGAAGACTGGACCCTCTGTAAGCATCTGTGTGATTTATCTCTGTAGTATTTTCATGGCACCGGGTGTGATTCTAGGGTTCTATGGTGCCGGGCATAATTCATAGAGAGGGGCCAACTTTATCATTGGCCAGTGATAAGTTTTGAATTGGTGGGCAGGAGGAGAGGAGGCACTCTGGGGGCCAATCAGCTTTCAGTTGGGGCCAGCACCCTGTGGCCCCGCACTTGTATATGCCACGCCCCACCTGTCACAAAAAAACAGTGTTTCCTAACCAGGTCCTCGGAGGGAACCCTAGACGGTCCATGTTTTTGCTCCCTCCCAGCTGCCTGCCAGATAGTCTGGGTATTATTGACGGCTGGCTTGAGACACACTGCACTAAACAGAGAATGGATGTCCCATTCTTCCAACATGGACACTGCAAAGTTAGGGAACTTTGTGGAGCACCGAGGCATGTGTGCTCCAGAGGCCTTCTTCTGGGGGCGATGGCTGGGTGTCACGCCCCCCTCTTGAGAATGCAGAGGCAACAGCCCCACATGCATAATAACACATGTCCAGCTCCCTGTTTAGCCCAGTCCTGCCCTGCATTCTGTGTGAGGTGTCGCCGAGTGTTTTCGTGAGACGATCTGCGCCTCCTTCCTCCTTTTCTCTGCCATCTGCCCGCTCTGCTCCGATCTCACTCCCCTCAGACCTCCCCCTCTCGCCTGCCCCGTCTCTCCTGTGCTACCCTCGGCTTCTGACCCTCTCCGCATCGTGACCGCGACTCCCATTACGCCTGCCGATTCCAGTTCTGTTTGCCTGTTCCCAACAAAAAAAATCCCAGTCGTGTCTGCGAGCTTCTGTTTACGACACAGCAGGTCTGAGGAATGGCCTCCGTTCCAGGCAGCGTCTATATAGCGTCTTTATATCTAATGAAAAACACAGTGTGTCACAATGAAGACACTCACTGTAATGTGCATTATGGTGATGTGCACTGGCCTTTCAGGGGCCAGGTGTTTCAAGGGGATGTGCCAGAGTGTCCCCTCAGTGACTGGCACTTAGAATATCACAAGGGGAGCAGTTTCATGCTCTTAGGTGCCCCCTAGTCCTCCCACATGCCTTCTGCGCAGCACATACATTCTCAGTATATAGAATGCATGAGTTCAAGTCCGCCATACTGGTTTTCAGAGCCATTAAGGCATCAAAAGGCTCCTTAAAGGCTGGTCATACCTCTCCACACGCGTACTAGCAGACGTGTCCGCTCGAACGTGTATGACGTGTTTGACGTCACTGTGCGCCTCCGCGGACGAACGTCTGCTGAACTCCAAATTTGTGTCCGTGCAGCTCTGGGCACACTGTGCAAGATCGATTCACTAGAGCCCACTTTAAATACCAACATGGGTGCTTTTGGCAAGCGCTGGGGTAGTGTGCGAACCCTACAGACAAAGTAATAAAACTGTTACATACATGTAAATGTGAGTGTATGTGTGTGCAGACTTGTCTCGAATTGAAATCTCCCAGCTGACCAAACCGTGTGAACTGGCTCTTAGAATTTGTAAAACATAGAGAAACGAACATAAACGTCACTGTTGTGGTACGCGAGTGTTGCGCTTCTGCAGAGAAGTACGCCTTAAGACCTTCATCCCTTCTCGCCCCCTTCAGTCAGCAAACCAGTGCCGTTCAGAGCTCCCTCCGCTGCGTGAAGATTCTCACTCCAGACATTTTTGATAGCTGGTTCCTCATTGGCTGAATGAGCTGCTGAACCACATCCAGTCATCAGATTCCCTCTCCACCTTCAAACACCTCAAGACCCATTTGTTCTAACAATACCTCTACTATCCTAATACCACTCCATGCTCCCTAAATGCTCTAAATGCTTCCTGCTGACTGAACAGTAGTCATACTATATTCCCTGTCCAGGGTGTCCCCCTGCCTTGTGACCTGTGTTGCCTGTCTTGGATTGGCTCCTGGCCCTCCTGCAACCCCAATGAGGATAAAGGGTTAGAAGATGGCCCCACCATCCTGACCTGGATAAGCTGGTGAAAGATGGATGGATGTTAATCGAAGCAGAAAATGTTATTTACCAGCAGGTCATCTTTATAAATGTATCTGTTCCAATTAGTAGAATTAATGGGTAACCTAGGCAATGATAATGGAATTAAGGCTGAGAGCATGGCAGAATGAAAAAGGCCGAATTCATCATACATTCTCTTTATGAGCTCATGCGTAATTCATTTAAATAGCTATAAAGCCAATAACATTCTGTGTGACACAGAGCCTCAGCTGACTAAGTACACGTCCGGCGTGTTGCGTCATAAGCAACGTTGCCCTATTGATTCATATTTTTAGATGTTTTAAAATAGCTTTCTTCGTAGGAGAAAATCTGCTGCGATTTCCAAGTGGTAATGAATGGATGTTTTTCGCTATGTTTCAGAAACGCACCCATGCATGATGTACACTAATATCTTGTTTTTCTTGTCATTCTTCTGGTCTGTTAGGTGCCCCTGAAAATGCAGAGGATGGAAGAATTGTGGTGAGTTTTTGCATAGATCTAAAGAGATATAGCGTTAGTCTCCCATAGTCTTCAAGAAAAGGCTGGTGACAGAGTACCGTACATCGCAAGGAGGCCGGCAGTCATTTTTATTTTTATGCTCCTTTTTCATCAATTGTGAATATCCAGCCTGAGATCCTTGGCACTGAGAACGCTGAATTTCCTCCCTATTGTGGTGTTTTTTTCTTTCCTGGCTGTCCCATACTTTCTGAAGAATGAGCTGGCAGCCCAGTAATGGCTTCTGCCTCATACTGTTGGAACGAAAACACGTGAAGGAATCACTCACAAGCCCCTGGCTGCTGCCACACTAATGCTGATCACGGTAATGCTCCGACTCAGTGTTTTGTGATAAATTACACAATACTGCTCTGTATACAGTGATCACCCTGGATCCCATGAATAGTAAGACACCACAACACTGTTTGATGCTAAGCCATGTCTAAAATAAACCTTTATTATAACATAAGGGATAAAGACAAAATCATCGACAGAAAAGTGCAAGATATACTGTATGTGTATGTTCTCCTCTGTAGTACGAACCCCCCTCCCCATTCAGCCATCGCTCCCACCCCCCAAGTTGATAACTACGCATCATACAAAATAGTAAGGGGTCTCCAATAGCGGTTCTAGACTGTTTCAACTGGGGGGGGGGGGGGGGGGGGGCGGCAGACTAGGGCCAATTGTTCTGTTAGGGGAACCAGATGCCTTTGACTTTAATGTCCTCTAAGTGTTACTTGCACTACATTACCAGCATTAAGAAGCAAAATACAATTCTGAAAACCAATGTTATTTATGCAGTGCTTTGTAGTTACATTTTATAGTTTTTACAAAGATGTAACTCAATCAAGCTTGTGGAAGTGAAGTATTTCTTTCTGTCGTCAACTTTTCACCAAGTGAAGCAACTCCACCACCCGGCACAACCCTGTTAAGAGTCCGTCCAGAAAATGCACTTATGTTTGTGTTTGCCCCCCCCTCCACAATCACCCCTGGGGTCCCTGACCATGTTAATTATACCCAGCTTCATGAGGTGTCCAACAATAACGATAAAATATAGACAGCTGTTTAACATGGCACCGAGGATACCATGAATATGTGTTTGTTGCCTCTCGTTAAAACTTTGTGAAGCGCTTTGGGAGAAAGGTTATGTGTGAAAATAAATTCAAGCGGTACGATCTAACCCTGGGATGGTATTGTGGATAGCATGGACACCTTGCCCATCTATAGACCAGGGTTCGATTTCCTGCTCTGTGGGTGTGGATTTTGCATGTTCTCCCCATGCTGTTTTGGGGTTTCCTGCTTGTGAATGGTATGTGTGCCCTGCAATGGGTTGGCACCCCATCCTGGGTTATGCTGTGTTCCATTTACTATAAACTGGGAATGATGTCACACCCAAGTTAACCATGTTCCAGTACAAGAAGTCGGGAAAAACTTTTAGCAATGACAGTTCTAGCCAGGCTCACTGTTAGCCATTATTAGCAATATAGGGGGCATTACAGGGTATTTTGCACATACAAACACCGTAGCAACATGTCCACCAATAGTGGTTGGATATTACTGTATGTATGACCAATTTAATGAGGCACAAATAAGAAATGTGAAATAAACAGTATATAACTACAGCTTTCACGTCTGTTGATGCAGGGGGCAGCCATCTTGAATTCTGTGGTCAGGGTTGTAGAGGTACCTCTGACTTCCCAAGTCGTAACTCTGCCTTCAGGGGGTGTTTCAATTAAAATTTCCAACACAGAATTTGTAAATTCCAGCTTCACAGTTCAAATGGAAAACACCATAATTCCCTACCTTGCACCTATTGTTTTTGAGATAAGTTCTGGCTCCCATAACCCTGTATAGGATAAATGGTATAAAAGACTGATGAATGGGCTGATCCTTTATGTTATGGTAGTAGGTCTAACATAATGTTATATATGATTGTAACTCTTCATGTGAACTTCATTCGGGGTTTGGATGCCTCAGTCCTGTTTCTTCCTCTGTCTTCCTAAATGCCACACCGCAGTCTGAGCGCCCCCTTCTGGTTGGGATGGCCAAGTGACCTCCTCAGGTTTGTCTGAATCATTTCATTCTCTCTTTTTCTGTGTGCTCTCCATTTCGTCTTTCCATCTGTGCCTACTTCCTTATAGCGTCAACCTACTTTTTCTTTCTCTTTCATCCTTGCTCGACGGCTTCTCTTCTCACGTGGAGCTTGTGCTTCCTGTCGTTTTGTATGCCACCTTATTTGATCCCTCACTAGTTAATGATTGTTTCCTCCGGAAAAACGATGCACGTATGAAAGGACAGTTTTGTTCATTTGTTCTGCTCCGCAGGGAAAATTATTCCTACCGAAAGCAAAAAAAAGAAAAGGAAAAAACGAACAAACAGGAAAACGTAGGATGACCTTGTCAGTACTGATTCCTCCTGAATTGAATTGCTCGATTTTCTTGATTAACACCACTCTGAAATTACTCTAAAATATTTATAACCAAAAGCATTTTCTGGAAATTAAACCTTCGTCACATATATCCATCATCAATTACATTTATATAAAAATAACATTAACACAACCCTGCTGCTGTTATGCATTTATCAACAAAGAGCTTTATGCCTAAATTAGACCGACCACCATAACATAAAGTCCAATCAACTTGAATTGATTTTCATGCATCACCTTTTCCAAACACATTCTCCCAAAGTGCTTTGCAAAGTTTTTAAAAGAGCAACATGAACAAACTCATCAGTGTAACCATCCATCAATCCATTTTCAAAACCACAAAGCCTATCCCGGAAGCAATGGCACGAGGCAGGGAACAACCCAGGATGGGGGGGCCAGCCCATCGCAGGGCACACTGACACACCATTCACTCACGCATGCACACCTACGGCAATTTAGTAACTCCAATTAGCCTCAGCATGTTTTTTGGACTGTGGGGGGAAATTGGAGAACCCAGAGGAAACCCTACAATGACATGGGGAGAACATGCAAACGCCATACACATGTAACCCAGACAGAGACTCGAACCCGGTTCCCAGAGGTGTGAGGCAACAGTGCTAACCACTGCACCACCATGCCACCCCCATCAGTGTATCATCAGTGTCATACCCAGTTGCACTATAATTGTCTGTATTTTGTCTATATTGGGAGTTAATTCTTGAAGTTGGGCTTGTGAGACATGCTATCCGTTTGCATTTGTCCTTACTACAGAGAATATACACACCATATGCATCTTCTATATTTCTATTGACATTTTATACAAATTGCTTGTCTGATTTGCTACAGATTATGTTTATGGCAAACGATAATCAGACTGACTGTAAATTTTCAAACGCATTATTATGTTTGCTGTGTAGCTGAGGTCTCTGTTGTTCTTACCAAAAAAAAAAAATGCAGCTGAATTTGCCACTAGTGCACATAAAACGCTGTGAAGTTTCCCGTCCACCCTCTGTTCCCCTTTCGCTCGTCTTCCCTTCAGTCAGTAATTGACTGTCTCAGGTGTCTTATATTTCCTCTGATCTTCCATGTCCAGTAGGGTTAAAGTGGGGACATTCCTGGGTCGTGGAGCACCAGGCAACACCGATAGTTCATATTACAGTACCATTTTAGATATGCTAGATGTGGCTGGGTATATATTCCGACCTGGGTAACTAATGTGGTCTAACTGATTACCTGGAACAGCACACAGACATCGAACCATTTGTGTTAAGGCCAAAATGGTGAACTGGAGCACAGTTAATGTTTTAGACAGATGAGGCCAGGCGATGTACTTCAGTTCACTTCTACAGAAACGCCTTTCCCCCACGTCCACTTGTACTGGCGCGTAACACCCTCCTTTACATGCATTCATTTTTATTCTCTTCTCATCTTGACTCTGGATGTCTGTGACCCAAAGCTTTGCTTCCCAGTGCAAAGGGCAGAATGAGGGGAAGCAGATGCTGGAGGAGGAGGAAGCACTAGTTTTAATGCCCAGTTGCAGAGACAGATAGATGCAGTGAAATATGTATTTCACTGTTTCACTTGTTGTATCCTGCAAATATTAATTACAATACAGGCACTGAGCCTCACGCTAACCGGCACTCATTTACAAGTGCATTTACTTACCTGACGGTAAATGAATCCAAAACGACGTAGTTTGGCAGCAGTAGCCTGTATTACGAGCATACAGTTATCAAGGAACCAATTAGGCATAAGTGCAACTTTGCTGAGGTTCCCGTGAGCGACCAGTAATAGGTGTAAGTTCGCATTGGAGCAAAATCTATACCTCATAAAGTACATAATAAGACGTCGTCAAATCAGAAACAACTGCAAAAAAAAACGTCCAGGATATGCAGCTAAGAGATCGTACATTAAGTCATAGATGTAGTTCAGTGGCTGGAGAGCTAGCTGAGATGAGTTAATATTGCGGGAGACTAATGTTTTAACCATTTAAACTTATTTTACCATATTCACCAACTATTTCTTTAGTACATTGATATTCTGCAAGAAAATTGCCCGGACTACAATATTTTTTCAGGAAAAATAACGTGAGAGCTTCCGAAGAACTTTGCAGTTATTATTACGATATTATAGAAAGAAAAACATTTCCCAGATTCATTGTGTTAATATTATATTAATTGGTATATAGTGAATACCAATTTGAAAACAGAATACCACTAACCACACGTCAGCTCCGAACTGCAACAAAGTTTACTTTCGTAATTAAATAAACTTAAGTTATTTTCTTGTACTGTTGTCAAAGATATTTCTGCGCGTGAAACTGCCACTTTTCCCCATTCACATATAGTGCACGCCGGACTGTTTACTGTATGTGTTACTTCAACCAGCATCATTACATGTAACGTTGCACCAATAAACCAGGCGGCTCGCGGAGCAGACCTCTTCAACATCCGGGCATTGAATAAGCCTGCGCAGAAACGGAATGGCGGAGGTGAGTAAACGAAAAGGTTGGGGAGGATATTATTGCTGAATTGTTTTTAAAACAGCGCTACGTTCAACAGCTCGAGTTGTGCCGGGGCGTCGATTACATTTTTGTCTGTCGTATCAGCTGTCTTCAGAAGGGTGTGTGGAGTCGGGCCTCGCTATCTACAGAAGTAAAAGATGGACTATTCGCCCTGATATATTCTCCCGTCTCTGGTCTCTTTGCATTCCCCCCTCCCTTCCCGCCCCAGAGTTAAAGAACCATCCCCTGACTGCCAGATAGTGCGCTATAGAAAACAACGGGAGAGCGGCTTGCGCGCGGCGGCGCCCGGCACTGTCCCAGGTGCGCGCGATAGGCACCGCGTGCCGGCCGCGCGGCCGGTGAAGTTCCTGCGCTGGGCATCCGTCTCGAGCCGAGGCGTCTTCGGCGTCTGGCTCTAGGTGACGTTTCAGCCAGAGGCGTCGTCATTCACAGCCGGTTCCTTCACGGCAATGACATCTTAAAAAAGAGAAAGAAACGTTCAGCACCCGGGGTTTTAGGAAAGCGACTTGGTTAACGCCGCCCGTTCCCGTAAGCCGAGGGTGCCGGGAGGGTTGAGTTTCCTAGTTATCTGGTTGAAATCAGGTTGAGTCCCGCGTCGTGTCCGAAAACGCACTTTGCTTTTGGGCTCCTGAAGTGTGCTCGCCTGCACGTCGGCGAGAGCTTAGCGTGACTTCGGGCAGAGTGACATTTAATAAGCATTTAAACTTAATATCTTTAGTGGGTGTATTGTGCTAGTTTACCATTGAGGTCAAGAGAAATCTACCTTTGAACCGTCTGTGGTAACCTTCCGTTGTTCTGTACCAGTCTTTTATCTATGGAAACAAATTTACAGTGTTAAGTGTGTGAACTTTTAAGTTGGAAACGAATTAAGTGGGTACTAGTATGTTTTTGATTGAGCTCGGAATACTACGTTATGTTTTTGAAATGACTTTACATTGTTGTATATTATACGTATGTAGAATCCTTCCAATTGAACCTTGAACTCCGGTGTTACTGTCTCAGTAGTTTTAACTTTGTATTGTATTTTTGCCCTTTAACTTATTTTGGAAATGTTACTTGGGCCTTGTCTCGTTCTTCCAAGATGACTGATGTGTAAATTTAAGGACTAGTGTAAAACTTTTGAAACTCCGTTATCAACATAATTGTTAAGCTCATTTCCCTCTGGTGAATTCCTTTTCCATCTCCCCTCAAAAAGAGGAAATATTTGCAAATGATACATATTTATCTGTTTTTTTCTTTTAGTCGTGATTTAATCATTTGCAATCCACCAAAGTATGGAACTGGTGCAATATCTCTAGTAATTTTTAATGGATGGACTTTTCTTGTGATATGTAAGAATTTCTGTGGAATACATTCTCCATGCAAAAGTGGAAAATGGCAATTTGTAACCAAAACGATAAACTCATTTGAATTTTGTTTGTCTGCAATGCGGGTTTTGTATTCTGCCCACATAAACTGCTGACATTATGACTGTGGACATTATGGTGGCCTGATATTAGAAAACCGTAGAATAAATTGTGATTGATCAAAATATGAGAGGGCTCTCTTAGCGGTCGTATGGTACTGATGGCCGATATGCAGGAGCAGCCTTTAATTTCGGTGAATATTTGATCATTGTGTATGCAACAGTATCAGCAGGTGAAGGGTTAACAACCCAAGCTGTAAAAGTCCACTGCTGAACAAATAAATGGTGGTTTTATTATCTGTTATAATATGAAAAGTTTTGCTTAAACTAACCTCTGTCTTAAGAGAGTCGAAAGGGAAATAGTCAGGCAGGCAAAAGATAAATAGGAAGGGATCAGTCCCTAAACGGTGTGCTAATTCTTCATCTCTGTCTTTTCTAGCCGGTTCAATGGGCTCTGGAGAACACACACTCAGTTTAGTGGAGGTCCTCAACCACAGCTATGAAGCACGAGATGAGCAGTCTCCCGACAGGGGCAAGTCCCTAGAGGACCTGGAGAAGACACTGGGAGCCAAGCAGGTATGGCCACTAAAGAGGCCTGAGTTCCAGAGAGCAAAGCATTTTGTCTGGGAAGCCGAACTACTGGAATTGAAGGAAGGTTTTTGTAATGACTTTGTGTTGTGTCTGGTCAACAGGTTTATGCAGTGGTGTAGTGGTGTCTTGGTAGGTGGGTATACTGTTATATAATATAATTGTGTGTACGCACTTCTCTGATTTATTTACATTTCTGTAAATGTTTAGGTGGGTTTAGGATAAATCCATTTTTTTTGAGTGGGGTATATACCATATACCTGCGAATACTCATCACTACACCTCTGGGTTTGTGTGTAGTAGTATAGAAGACATACTGGCTGTGTCTGAATTCAGGGGCTGCATCCTTAAAAAAATTCTTTGAAGGTCAAACAGAAATTGTTGTCAAATGGGACAGTCTGGCTGTTGCCAGCTGTTCCCACCTTTACCCTTGAGTCACGAAGCACCGCTCCTATCGTCTAGCCAGGACACAACCACTTTACCTGTGCGCTGTGAATCTTGGGATATGTTGGGTTTGGGATCCTTTGTAACTCAGCAAAAGGAGGACCTTTCCAAATGGGACCGCCTTGTCGCGTCGCTGTGACGCATTCGGTCTTCGAACGCAGCCTTGGAAGGATGCCACCCCTGAATTTGGACTCAGTTGTTGACACTCATGGGTGCCCACTTTGTGGACCCCTTCTGTTTATTTTTTTTTCCTATTGGGTAATTATGTTTGCTGGTTTAGAGGAAGCCCCTTGTTTTAAAACGGATATGTTCTCTGGGCCATTTCGCTGTTTTAAAGGTCTGAAAGCAGTCATACCTATGGTAAATTTATATTTGTAGTTAATGGTTTCTGTTCAGATTTTATCCATGTTCCTTCCATGTGTAGGGTGGCGAGATGCCTCTGGAAGAGTTGCTTTCTCTGTATGGGTACGAGGTGTCAGAGCCCGTTTTAGAGCACGACAGGGAGCCCAACGAGCTGACGGCCACCCTGCCCGACATGACACTGGACAAGGTCTGAATGCACTCTCATAGCATTCTCATAACATGCCCCCAGAATGAGCTTCTTCTGTGTTGGTGATGTCACGGGAGGGCGTCCCCAGGGCACCACGCCTTAATCAGTGTCCCATTGATAGTGAATCCCATCTCATACCCTGCGCTTCAGGGTATCCCTTAGATCACCGCTGTCTTAATTGGATAAGCGCGGATGAAAAGATATCCAACAATCATGGAGTCATCCACGCTTTAAAATCCCGACAGTTTTTCCAGCTTATTGGAACAGAAATTCCACGTTAGCCGTGGAATACAATGAACCTTGTAATCTGTATTGTCTTCAACGAAAACCATTACTTGTAACTCCACAGACACTGGGAAAGAGTTGTAATTAAGAGAGAGCTCCCAAGTGTTTATGCAGATAAAGGCTCTTAAAAAAATCCTGGAGATGCTGGTTTGGTTCTTGTGTCAACTACCAGTTGTGAGTGAGAGTTCAACAGTGGGACCACATAAGCTGTCTTCTGGAGGAAGGTGGGAGCATTAAGTGGACCAGTTTCTCAGCTGTTTGCAGAATAAGCCTTTCAGACAGTGTTTAGTTGCAGGCCAAACATAAAATGTTGCATTTTGAATGAGACAAATGACAATCAACAGACCCCAGTTTGCAAGTAAATGTGCATTTGTTACATGCCCTTAGTTACTTTTATATGTTTTGTTTGATTTGTCTCACAGAATGCTGTTCTTTTGAATCATTGCTTTAACAGCAAGTAACCTCTGCTGCTGGTTGATCATAGTCCTTAAATTCCTTCCTGTGTCTGAGAATGATTTGACTTTTGAATTTGAACCATGCCTTGATTATGAATATTGTTTAGGTGACATTGACTGATGCCTACTCATGACGTTTGGCAATATTCTGCAGACAGGTGATTGAAATACACCAGAAGTACTGAGACCTGTCAGACCCATATAGATTGCTGGCCCACAGTGGTGTTTGGTGTTGTGTGTAAAGAAAGTAATCTGCTTGGCTGGGATTGTGCTGGAAGATCTTCTTCAAGGAGTTTGGCCAGGGAGTTGTATGGATTACTAAGTATGGTACTGTATTGGTGTGATGGTTAGGAAAGATAGGTAATTAAAATATGTTTTGATCGGTGTGTTAAGGAAGTAGATGATGGTGATATTTATTTCAGTTGTGTGTCAATTGCTTCTAAGACATTCAGCATCTAAATTTATCACCAGAATTCTACATTTTTGGCCAGCACAACTAATTGAGTAGGAATGACTATGGGTCTGGTGATTTTGATTCATAGTGAGTTGTGCTCTCCAGGATCAGATAGCAAAGGATCTGCTTTCGGGAGAGGAGGAAGAAGAGACTCAGTCATCGGCTGATGACCTCACCCCTTCCGTCACCTCCCATGCCTCCGACATTTTCCGGCGCCACCTGCGTGGTAGGACATGTGACTCCCACAGTGATACTTCCTGTTCATTGGGAACAGTGTGTGCTGCTTAATACTGCTGTAGGAGTAGCTGTTATAACAAACATATGTACATGAACATGGCAGTATTGTTAGAGGAGGTTTTATGCTTGATCTTCATACGTTTTTGGTCTGACGTATGGGATCAATATATATAAATAAATGAGTCGCTCTGAATATGATTGATCCCTGTGCTTCTGAGACGAAGTAGTTTTTTTCTTCTGTAGTCATACAGATGTGATACCCAGGTGTAGCAGTATGCTTCTGCCTAAGAAGTAACTAAGTGTCATTTCTTAGCCCAGTCCCTTGGAGACAAAGACAAGGAGAGCTCCTCAGAGGCAGATTCCGACGGTGCCTCCATTCACTCCGGCGATGGTCGCAAGGTGAGGCACAGCCGAGATGCCCAGAGTTCATCCTCGGTGACCGTTCTTTAACAAGAGCGTGAGGGGTGCACCCAGGCGGAGATGACCAAAGCTGGTATTACAATTCATATTATCGCAGGATGTAAATGCGTATTTTGTCTGACTTTTTTAAGGATATCATGGTTGGCCCGCAATTTCAGGCCACAATCCCTCCACTCAACACTCACTTGTTCCAGGAAAGAGGTAACGGCCTTGCTCTCTCTTCCTCTTGTTCTCTTTTCATTCTTCATAGTCTTCAGATTCTTTTCTGCTGCCTTTACTATGCCACCTACCATACATTTATCATGAGCCATCTTCTGCTTCTCATTTGCAGCTGTTAATCAGATATTAAATAACTGGTGTAGTGTTTTTACCAGTCTTGCCGTATGCCCGGCTGCTCTGAATTTGCTGTCCAACCCTCCTTCTGTCCTCAGCCTATGAGAATGAGGACCAGCTGCTGTGGACCCCGGGGATGCTACCTGTTGCGACTGTGGAGGGCTTCCTGTTGCAGGCCCAGAGGCAAGGGGGACAAGAGGGAGCAGCAGAGACCCCCACATCAGGAGACATTATCAAAGACAACGAGCAGGTGACGTGCTGCTCTCGCTGTGCTGTCCACAGTGAGTGGAGGAATGATGGTTTGGGCTGCAATTATCAGTGATGATCTCGTAAGACCTCTCCAACTTACTGATGTGTAAAAATAAATCCCAAGGTCTACTGCCAATTTCTAGATAATACCTTCTTCAAACACGGGTACAAGAAGAAGTCAGCAGCTTTCGCATTCGTTGAAGTATTCCATAGATTTGCCAAGAAAGGCTTGAATGTTGATCAAATTATGACCTGGCCTCATTCATTGCCTGACTCAACTCCCGTTGAGAATTGCTGGGTCTTACTAAAGCATGAGATTTACCAAGGCGGCAAGTAGTACACAACTCAGAGCCGCATCTGGGAGGGGGTCCCAGCCGCCTTGGCGCATATAGGATGTGATCAAGTAAAGACTGGTTCAATGAATAACAAGATGGTAATTGAAAAGAAAGGTGGCTATATCAGAAAATAAACTTGGCAAAATAAACTTGGACTGTTTAGACTGGCTGATAGTTTGTTATTCCTTATATTGACTGAATTACTGAAACTTTTTTTGTTGTTTCTGTTGATGGTGAAAGAAAAATCCACTTAGTTTCTGATTTCCTAATAACCGTGCATGCTGATGTCTTTCTTGTATTTCTGCTTGTGACAGACTAATTCTCTCTTTTCCTTGGAGCAAAAGAAAACTTCTGAATTCACTTTTATATTTAAGTTTTGCTAAAAATTATCTCCCGGAATAGCACTTGCCTAATAATCCTGCACGGAACGTTGTGTTCTTGTGGTTTTGCTTTAATTCTTCTATTCATTGCACACGTTCTTTAGCTTGAGTTGTCCTCCATTTTCTTTCTTTGGCAAATACATCTTGTGCAATTTTGATGTGATTTGGGTCGTTATCTTGTTGACAGATAAAGTGCTGCCAATTCGGTCATAATCCTGATGGATTGGCATGCTATTGAAATGTGCTGTGAATAGCCATTTTGCTTGAGATCTGGTAAAAGGTCAAAATCCCAGTCTCCAGCAAAGCAACCCCAGACTTTGAATCTGTCTCTTGCATGCTTGACAGTAGCAACCACCCATGCAGAATTCATGCTCACTTGTCCATAAGACTAAAACCATTAAGTCACTTAAAGAGTACAGTGTAAAGCACGCATGCAGTTTTGGTTTCAACATAGACATCCTGTAAGGTCACTGCTTCTATACTTTTTCTGGTTAGACTCCAGGTTTAGCACAAGCCTCTACTGCAGTGTTTCCTAAACCAGTCCTCGGGGACCCACAGTTGGTGCACATTTTTGCTCCCTCCGAGCTCCCTGCCAGACAGTCCACATTTTTCCTCCTTCCCCAAAAATGTGGACTGTGTATGTGTCCCCGAGGGCCAGACTGGGAAACTCTGCTGTACTGGTGGAACATTATATAGAAGGTTCTTTCCAGTGTCTCTTCACTGATGGGTCCTTCCTACCTTGCAGGCTCTTTATGAGCTGGTGAAATGCAATTTCAATGCAGAGGAAGCCCTCAGACGACTGCACTTTAATGTCAAAGTGTTCAGTGGTAAGTCAGACAGAACCTTCTCTTCTCTTGGTGTCAGCCCGTGCTTTTTTTGTGTAAGTGGAGTTCAATTGCTATGAACTGTTTTTTCCACCAAAATGCATGCAGGGTGTTTAATTGACCCAGGATGTGTAGTACTTCTTGGTCACAGACTCACGAAAAGGCTCAATTTCTTCAGTTTAAGTAGTTCCTGCCCCTTTACGCCAGTATTTTTCAAACAAGTCCACCGGGGCCCTGAGACAGTCCACGTTTTTGCTCCCCCCCCAACTCCCAGGGTATTGGGAGAGCAAAAAGGTGTATCATCTCTGGGTCTCCGAAGACTTTGAGAAATACTGTTTTACGCTGCTATGATTTACTGGGGTTCTCCTGGGATTTAACCAGGCAGCTTTAAGCTTATGAACCAGTGCCCTTTGCCAAAGCACTATCTGTTGCCCCCTTCACATTGATTGCACTGGACACATGAATATGTGTCATATTTTAATCTCCTCGGTCATCTGTGGCAAACCTGTGCTCACTTGTTCAGCAAAAGCCACCAGAGATGTCAGCCTGAGGCAGCAGTGTTGTTCCATTGATCCAGCCACATCACAGTGCATGTTCACTAACACCTGCCTCCCTTTGGATCCCTCCTTGCCTAATAGTGCCTGGTTTTTTTTTTAACAGAGGAACTTTGTGCCTGGAGCGAGGAGGAATGCCGAAACTTCGAACATGGATATAGAGTCCATGGGAAGAATTTCCACCTCATCCAGGCAAACAAGGTGAGAGTGTTTGCCCTCAGACTAGCATTTCCTGCAAAACCTTGACACTTTGCGGCATTGACCACGTCTGAATATTGATGGTGATTTCTCAAATTGGGGAATGAAGCAGCTGTGACATGCTGCCTATGACTGTCCCAACATTTACTATCTTTTCTGGTCTCAGAAATAACTTCAATATTACTATAGTGTAGGAACAACTTTTAAGCCAAGGGCTTCTATGGGAAGTCAGAATGATATGTGTGGGTGATATATATTCCCGAAATAGGTGTAGATATTGACATTAAAATACTGATTGTAGGCAGAATTAAATGTGAGAGATCCCAATTTCAGATATTTTCTACCATTGTATTTAAAATGATCAGTCTTTATCACTGCATGATTATTTTAGTTGTAAGTACATGGGTGAACTTACTAAATCACGAGAATTCAAGAGAATTGCGTCAAGATAAACCTGTTGGTTTTGATATTGAAAATGGACTGATCTTATATGTTTTGTGTACAATTTGTGGCTCAGTTTTGTCGTTTATATGCCTCAAAAGTTTATAAAAGACCGTTGCAATACTGGCCGTCCTTCTGTGGAACCGTGATCCAGTTTCTGGGCTAATCTGTATAAGAAAAGGGCGTGGCTTGTATGACACATTCACTGTGTTTTGGAGCCAAATTAATTCTGTATGTGGTAATATCATATTTGTAAAGAGCATCATGTGTAAATTAACACTTCATGATTGCCACTATTGCAGGTAAAATCTTGAATAAATGTAATTCTTACTAAGGTCTATTACCAGGGACGAATCAAGGAGAACCCTGAAAAAGGTTTGATGTCATCAAACTGTCATCTGGCTACAAAAAATGTTACTTGGTGTAAAATTATTCCCCTTTAATTTTAAATGGAGTTAAGAGCCTTTTCTCTTTGTATGCTTGCCATGTGTGTGTTGGCACTTTGGATTTTAATGATGCGGTTTCCCCTTAAGCCTCAATTCCAAAGCAGTGGAATGTCTTTGCAGCCGTCCTGCTATTCCAGTATTATCCTAGTTCAGTGTTTCCCAATCCGGTCCTCGAGGACCAGCAGATAGCTTTTGCTTCCACCAGAAACTTGGACTGTCTGACAGGGAGTTGGGAGCGACCGAAAACATAG
Organism: Brienomyrus brachyistius; assembly: GCF_023856365.1. Classification (NCBI taxonomy): domain Eukaryota; kingdom Metazoa; phylum Chordata; class Actinopteri; order Osteoglossiformes; family Mormyridae; genus Brienomyrus; species Brienomyrus brachyistius. Next base: position 5,054,456 of record NC_064547.1, on the reverse strand, counting down.
ACAGTCTGTGTTTCCGAGAACCAGGTTGGGAAGCACTGTCCAAGTTCTCCCAGTTGACTGTTTATCAGTTCCCTGATATACAGTTTGTGATGAAGAACATGGGTGTGTTTTTGTGTAAGCAGTGGTTTCGACTGTGGGTAAGTGGTTAGTCTGCAACATTGTTCTATTGCGTTTCCTGTATACCTGCCTTTTTAATACGGTGCTATTTCTCACACATCGGGACATTTTGTTGAAGGGAGAGATGTCCAGGCTGCAGGTCAGCACGTGCTGGAGGCTGAAACTCCATAGAATCCACCAGAATTTGCATAAATCTAAATGATCTCCTTGTAATATCAAAATTGGGACTTAGGGTTAGGGTCATTTTAAATCAAGAAATGTGAAGGTAAAAATAAATAAATGCCAAAATGTCGAGATAAGAAAACGGCAAGGTTTCACGCACGAGTTTTAGTAAGAATGACACTGGCAGACTTGTCCGGGTGTGACAGCCTGCTTCATGAATATCTCATGTCTCGGCTCTGATGAGCTGGCAGGCATCTAGTGCATGTAAAGGATCTCGTTGAGCACCGTGCAGTGTTTTCTGTGCCATCTTTCATGGTGTAACTGCTGCTGGTTATATGCCAGCTTACTCGCTGTCATTATTGTGGGAAAACATCTTTCGCGCAGGTTACCCTTTGGAGTGTCGGCTGTCTTGTAACTAGAAGCTGACAGTCTGCGATTGCGCTGTATTATACCTCTGTGTCAACTGTTAAGATTGCCGTTTGGTGTTTGTGGTCTCACCATGATTGGCTTTTAATATTGTTCAGTCGGATGATTTAATGAGTATTTATTTGTTTTGTAGAGATCGACTTGTTACACCGGGGGTGGCATGGTGGTGCAGTGGTTAGCACTGTTGCCTCACACCTCTGGGACCTGGGTTCGAGTCTCCGCCTGGGTCACATGTGTGTGGAGTTTGCATGTTCTCCCCATGTCGTCGTGGGGTTTCCTCCGGGTACTCCGGTTTCCCCCCACAGTCCAAAAACATGCTTAGTTGCTAAATTGCCCATAGGTGTGCATGTGTGAGTGACTGGTGTGTGAGTGTGCCCTGCGATGGGCTGGCCCCCCATCCTGGGTTGTTCCCTGCCCCGTGCCCATTGCTTCCGGGATAGGCTTTGCGGTTTTGAAAATGGATTGATGGATGGTTACACTGATGAGTTTGTTCATGTTGCTCTTTTAAAAACTTTGCAAAGCACTTTGGGAGAATGTGTTTGGAAAAGGTGATGCATGAAAATCAATTCAAGTGGATTGGACTTTATGTTATGGTGGTCGGTCTAATTTAGGCATAAAGCTCTTTGTTGATAAATGTATAACAGCAGCTGGGTTGTGTTAATGTTATTTTTATATAAATGTAATTGATGATGGATATATGTAATGAAGGTTTAATTTCCAGAAAATGCTTTTGGTTATAAATATTTTAGAGTAATTTCAGAGTGGTGTTAATCAAGAAAATCGAGCAATTCAAACCAGGGAGTGGCCAGTCTTATCCGCAAAGGGCCAATGTTTATGCAACCTTTAGGTCAGCTGTCCAAACTCATGTGTGAGGACTCTTCAGCCAATCAGTAATCTAATTGGGGAGTTGTGGTGGAAACCTGCATACACAGCACCCCTTAATGGGTAAGATTGAATTTACGTTTATATTTACTGTGTTTGGCAAACACCCTTAGCCAGAGTGACATACATTAGTAGGCTCGACAGAGAATACATTCTGATACTGGTTCAGTAGAACCTGCCCTCCCCTGGGTTAAATCCTGACCAGACTAAGTAGTTTGAAGATGGCTTTGGCTTTCTTGAGAATTGCCAGGATTTACCTGTTGGTGGCCTGTGTATTCCTGGGCCTGTGTATTCCTGGGCCTGTGTATTCCTGGGTCAGATGCGGAAGTATCTCATTTGAGTCGTCCTTGATAGTTATTTAGCAGAACTGATATAAGACATACTCCCTGTACTTATTATCTCTGCACAGTATATGCATTTAAAAGAGGTTTGTGAGGGGGGGGGAAAGTGTTTTTGGTAATTTCTTGATGGTTGCATAATCTGAATCATTTATTCATGAATTCACCGAGATAAATTTCAATGATGATGCCGAAATCAGTGTGCTGGTAAAGGATTAGTGTGTATATTCGCCTAGCTTTGGTTATTAGGCTCTGTTTGCTTCTTTCTACATGCACCTTCCGTCTTCTTTGGCTGTTGGTCACAAAATGCCATTCTTGTTTACATACGACTGTGGCTAAGTGTCCTGATCTGTCCGTAACAGTGTAACCCTCTGATACTGACGCCTTTGAAGAAATGTTATCAGGTACTTTCTGTAGTGAATTCTTTATGTGGCTTTTCAGAGTGCTGCCATGAGGCACAGTTTTGAGAGGGACTCTTGTTGGTTGGCTTCTCCTTTTAAACACTTTTACCCATATTCTTTCCTGGCCTTTTTAACTTCTGGTTTATCTTTCATAAGTCTTGTAACATTTATTTTATGCAGTAAAGAGGCGCCAGTCGTATTTCATGATGTGAAAATGATTTAGTCAACACTTCAGCTTTTCTCTTGTGTAAATTTGCCTATGTTTTTCCATGAAGTTTTACATCTTTCATTTCAGATATCCATATACCTCCATTTGCTTGTAAGACTCCTGTCTGTACAACATCTGCAAGCTTTGTCACCTTTGTGCTGATTGCATTTGTCATGGAACCGGTTTTAACACACAATGAATTGTGGATCCACGGTCCACGGGCTAGAGCAGTGTTTCTCAATGCAGTCCTGGGGAATCCGTAAGTGGTCCATGTTTTTGCTCACTCCAAGCTCCCTACCAGACAGTCCACATTTTTCTTCTCTCAGCTCCCTATCGAGACCTGGAAAGGAGCAAAAACATGGACTGCCTGTGGGTGCCCAAGGACCGGATTGGGAAACACTGGGCTAGAATTGTGCATTCCAGGCAGGGCAGCATGCATTTGAGCCCTCTGGCTTGTTTGTCAGATCTGCAGATTGTAATTCCTCCAGGCCTCCTTTAACTGTTGGGTAAATAATTTCCATGGTAACCTTTCAGGATAACACTGCTAAACTAACCGATCATGCCTGTTTCTGGCAAAGGGAATTTTTTTTGTAACAAGATTTTGTCTACACTGAAAATATTGGTCCCTCCAAAGTGTTTGCACCTTCTGTAGATGCTGTGTAGTGGCACTGTCCTCTCCATCCTGCTTCAGTGTTATCTGTTTTTCTTTCTATCCACTGATCCACTGGTACATGTGAATTCTTCATCTGAATTTCCAGTTATGTCATATTAATCCATGCATGCTGGTGTCTTGTTCCTTTATTTCTTGTACAAAAGATTGTCCTGCCATTTGCTGAAGGAATTGATGGAACAGTTTTGTTAGAGATTGTACTCGTTACACTGTAACGCGCGTTAAACGTTAATGAAGGATGTGACAAAACTGGGGTTCCCTCTGTCTGGCAGGTGCGCACACGCTCTGTTGGGGAATGCGTGGAGTATTACTACATGTGGAAGAAGTCGGAACGCCATGAGTACTTCACACAGCAGACCACAAAACTGGGGCGTAAGAAATACAACCTGCAGTCAGGCACCATGTGAGTAAGGAAGCTGGGGGGCCAAATCACCGCTGATGACTGATTGGTGCATAAAGCGCATGTGACCTTACGTGTGCTTTTACCCCAACCTGCTGGCGTTAAGCGTAGTTTCTAATAGGGCTGTGTGAGTGTGTTAACTAGCAGCTGAAACCCCACAATTTCTAAAATGCAGAAGGAACGATTGCCAGGTGTAAAACAGGCGAAGATGACATCGGTTGTATAGGTGGTATAAGGAAATCCCAGTAACCTAGCCGCACAGAGAGATCAGGCAGCAGTTTGAGTTCTCCTTATATCCTGGTTATTGTTGTGTTTGTGGCGGTGCTACCTGTGTCTTAGGGAGGATGGGGAGCAGGATGCTGATGGTCCTGAGGTGGAGGGTAGCAGCCACCCTCTCAGTTCGCCGCCTGGAGCCCTGGCCACCTCTCAGCCTGGCCCCCCTTCTCCTGCAGCCGTCCTAGATATGGAAAAGAAAGGTAGGTCTCACCCTGTCCTTTGGGAACCTTGAAAGTACTTTCCTCAGTACTGCCCTTTCAGATTGTTGGGGGGGAGGGGGGAGCTTTTGTGATGTCAGACACATAATACCAATCATTCCAGTGGTCTCGAGAGCTCCAGAGCAAGCTGTCATGCTCATACACCTGAGACCGGTACCAAACACAGAGAAGTGGGAAGTGCTGTCGAAATGATCAAGGCCCCGAAGCCTGTCATGATTTAGGTGGAGACTAACATTGATCGTCTTTCTACTGTGGATGAGCTGTTTCCCATTCGCTACATTAACTGAGAAGGTGATAAACGTGGGTGCTGAGTTTGTATACTCTTCCAGCGTTTTATAGAGCTTAACATTGTCCCTTGGGTTGTTACCGCCATTATAAATGTGGCATAACTGTTGGTGTAAAGTACCATAAGTTTAAATGGTAGTAAAGATACTTTGGCTTTTGACCCCCCCCAGTTTGAGTGTATAGGTAATGATTAGTAATTTGCTTATCAGACTGATAAATAATTGCACAGCAGCAATTTTATTCATCATCGTCCGTACGCATCGCACATGACAAACTGCATTGGCACTGCGTTCAGGCTGCGGTCGCTTGCCTGCTGTTTATCCCCATGCAGTGGTGCATTCCTTCACCTACCGTGTAGATGTGTGATTTCGAGTCTGCGCCATCTGCTCTGGAGATCCCTAACTTTGAGGTGAACGAGACATGTTCCGTTAGAATATGCGGTGGGATTAAGATGTTTTCATCGGGGTTAATTTGAAGGTGAAGCGTTAGCAGGCAGTTCCCGTTCTTCTCCCCCTTCGGTTTGTAGCTCTCTGCGAGGCCAGTGTACGCACACGGTGCCGGGCCAGGTTAGCGGGACGCTCCTATGTGCCATGTGTGCCGCTGATGCTAACTCCCTGTGACACAGTCCCCATTGACTAAATCCCTATATATATAAACCACATTTACATGTATATATGTGTAAAATAATTTAGAATTTATTATAATAATTAGTGACATTATTTTATAGTGATTTTTATGGTTTACAGAGAGATTCCAGCTGTGCTGTCTTCATTTTTATTTTATTTTTATTTTACTAGATTTTCTTTACTGTTTTAGTACTTACGAGTTATTAGTGTTTTTTTGATCTTTTTGTTCCAGATTTGCACCTGTATTTTCATACCTCATTTCGTAGTGTTCATTTTTTGAAAATGTCCTGTCGTTCCTTGTCACCCACATCTGCCGTGAACAGAGTGGTTCCCGAAAGAGCCCAGTCTTTACCGGGATCTGCCTCTGAAATATGGTTCCTGATCGCACCATCACAGTTTGCACTGCATGACAAACACTTAATTTTTTTTGTAGAGATAATTGCACTTTATTAATTTAATGTTGCCTTCTTACATTATCTTTCCAGTCAGCTAAGGACTGCTCATAAAGAGGATATGTAAATTAATAAATGTAAAGCTCACTGGAGCGCCGTGTGTATTAAACACTAGAGGGAACCCTGTCTACGTGGTATTTTTAATCAGTTTTTTGTTTCATTTTGTCATTCTTGCTACATTTGGTTTTCTTCAAGGTTTGTGCGTACCTCATCTGAAGAACTACATTACGTTGCGTACTTCATTTCTGTGTTTACCCATTTTGTGTGTGTATGTGTGTGTTCATATTTTGGTGTCGTCTGCGGATGCTCGTTGCCGGTTTTCCCCCGAAGAGGAGAGCCTGGCGTTTGCGGCTCACATGCAGGGCCGTCCTCGGAGGAAGCGCACGCCCCGCTTTCTCTTAAAACCCTGAGCTCACAGCACACAGACCAATCACAACAGGCATATGCTCACAGGTAAAGGCAGAGGTAGCGAGCGCTGGGGGAGCAGGCTTCACTAACCCACACAGCCCAGACCGGGTCTCTGTCTGGGCATTCGCCGGCAGCACACTAACCCCACTGTCATCCAGACTGACCTCTGATTGCGACTGGGATGCGGTGTTTGAATCGGCACTGAGCTTGTAGGCCTCACGCAGTTAGATGGTAGCAGCTTGCTCTGGTTGTGGGTGCCAATGCTGCTTGGCTAAGATGCGTGGGACGTACCTCTGTCTCTCTGTTCAGACTGTGTCCCTCTGACTCCTGGGCAGATGCCGAGCTGGGTGGAGGGATTTCGGAACTGTGTGGGAATCCATGCCCGAGTCCTCCCAGAGAGCCACTCTTCAATCAGCTCTCCCTCTTGTCCACCAAGGAGGACCCTCCGCAGCCTGTCAAACACTGTCCCGGCCCCACTGGCCGCCTGGTCCCGCCCTCTGGCCCGCTGGCCCAGTGCCACGCCCCACAGGGACCCTATGACAGCGCCCTCCCTCAGCCGTCGGGCCCTGAGCTCCTGGGCCCTGGGTTTTATCAATTGCAGCTGGGGCCTTTTGTCACAGACGGTATGTCGACAGAGTCTGCTGCTACCAAGAGGCTGCAGGTGGGCTTTTCGCTGCCCTCGCCACCCCCGCCATCACCTGCCGTTGCCTCCACGGTCTCTGTTACCTCCGAGTTCGGGGTCATCAGCAGCTTCTTGTGCCCCCGTGCCATGCACACCCCCCCCGTGCGACATCCGCGCTCCCTCAAACAGTGAGCGCAGTTGACGCCTGTTCCCTTTTACTTATTTATTTCCGTCCGACCTCACACTTCACGGCCCACATCCTGTGACATCCGCCTTCCGTCGCGCAATGAATATGGATTAACGCGCAACTTGATGTGACCGTTATTCCGGCTTTGAGCCCCCCCTCCCCCCCCCCCCCCGCTTCTCTCAGGCTGGAAAGCACCACATAGCAGTTGCGGAGTTTTGTCCCAGGAGAGCATCTGCCCTTCGGCTGAAAGAAGCTCGAATCTGGGGATTGAACCATACAGCTTCGAAAGTAGGACTTGGAGGTCCTCAAGCACTACCAAGGCCCCAGCAACAGCGTGAAGGCGCACTGCTTCCGAGTCGAGGATTACTTCCTGTGCAGCTTATGGACCTGGGATCTCCTGTTCTTATCCTGAATGGGGCGTTCTTGATCCTAAAATATGGTAAATCTCAACATTATGAAATGAACTGATAACCATGTGCACCTACAGTATGCCAGGTCGAGTTACTGACAGCCTAGATAATGACGATGGTTAGGAGGGCCGTTCTGAACAACTACATGTATCTGGTACTGAAGCTGTGGATCATGGACGTTTGGCTTACTCCATTTACTTCATTCTGGTAACTTATTTTGTAAGGGGACTTTATCAGATGTAACCTAGGACAGATCATGGCTAATATATATATATATATTTTCCTTTTGAATATGAAGTGTTGGGTATAAACACAATGAAACTTACTGTGTGTAAATTGCATTTTAGAACTTTACTTTTTCTACTTCCCTGGACTTTCAGTGTTGTTCTCTTTCAAAGTTCCGTTCCCAGATCCTTTTATCCAGAACCTTTCCCAGAATGCTCTGGCAGCTTCTGAAGACGAGACAAATGCCAATGTTTTACTCGCTGACTCAGGTAACATGGCTCCTGTTTTTTTTTCTCCTTTTTTGTGTGTTTTTTACATTTTTGTTCTTGATGATCGGCTGAGGTGCAGCTCTGCTGTGTGTCGAGTGGTGATGATGCCTCGCCTTACGACATGAGCTGCAAAGCCAATAAGCTGCTCAGCTCGTCTGCATGACGCCTTGGCTGTGGTGGGACCTGACCTACCCCCCCCCCCCCCCCCCCGAAAGAGAGGGACCTTTTCTCCCCTTTCTTTGTATTATTGTGGGTATGGCTGTATTTTTCCTGTCCTCAGCTTTTTCGTTTACAGTTCGACGAGTTTTTGTTTTGGGACAAGGGTTATAGAGGAGAAACACTGCCTTTATTCTTTTTTTAGCAATTTGTATTGTACTGCATCCATTCTCGTTGATTTGTCATTTATATTTTGTAAGAAAAAAAAAATGAAAGAAAAATATGAAACGGCACATTGAGCCTCATAACACTGGAAATACACACACACACACGCACATTCACAGTAAAATATCCATTGTAGTTTTTCTTCTCAAAAAAATAAACTTGTGTTCTTTTGTTTGACTACTATTTGTATTTTAAATTAAGTAAACTTGTGGCAATGCAAATCATCACAAAACATTATATAGATATACCAAGAGCAGCCAGCAGGTGGCCCTGTCTTTCGATGAAACGCTTCAATTTGTGTGTCTCGCGTGAGTTATTAGGAAGGTTGGCTTTCCGAAATGTGTCCTTGTTATGGTGTTTCTTGGTACAGCTGAGAAGTTATTCCTGCGTTGTTTTCTTTTATTGAATGTGGTGGTCAGGCTTTGTGGGCACCATTTAATTTTGTGAATCACAGTTAAGAGTCGGGCTCGGTAACCATCGGATGTTGTGTTGACGTGTTGAAACAGTCACCCAATCGGTGACTGACCTAATTATGAGTTCAGCTTACCTCAGTCCACATCAACAGATTCATCATCGTCGTCAAGGAGGAAGGTTAGGGGAGGTGGTGGCTCTACAGTACTGTATTTCTTAAGCTACTGTGCGCAGATGTTGAGTTAATATTTGAGCACACTGAGCCAAAAACATAGTAAGACCGTTGGCTGAATAAATTTCAGTGTTTACAAAATGTAAATGATTGCATCCCTCTTACAAATGGATCTATCGTCTGTGATTAATGAAATCTACATCAATGAGGTTAATGTAGCTCCCTGCTTATCATGCATTCCACAGGAGCAGAGCATGTGCAGACTTTGCACACTTATGCTTTGCATATCCCTGTTGCTCAACTGTTCTGCATTTGAAGAAAAGAAAAAAAAGAACATAGCCAAATTTGGCATTCATGAATATTTACAGAGAAAAATTGCTACCTGACATTTTCTGGCTTCCAGCTGCAAATAACCTTGTACCGTCGTCTTAATCTGTGTTTAGCAGTTCTGTTTGAAGGTGGTTTCACCCAGTCACATTTAAATGTTTAAGGTTCATGGCGTCCCGATTTGAATATCAGACTTACCTTAGAATCATCCTTCAGCTTGGAAGAGCTGCATCAGTTGGTTGCAAACAAAAGGTTTGTGAATGAATTGGAGGAATGATGCTGCAGTGAGATGATGCAAACTTCTTGTCAGTCTAATTCAATAGTGGAGGTCAGGAAAAGGCCATATTTACTCTTAAATGTATGAGTATTTTCATGACAGCTGGTTTTACGGGATTTTGACCGTTTGAACACAGTATGGTAATATTTGTTCTAGTTGATGGCTATAAACACTGACAGCAATCAGAATGCACTATTGTATGATGATCAGTTATTTTACAGATAAATACTAAATATCCGTATATATTTGTTCAACTTTTTCAAAGATTTGCTGCTGCATATTTTCATAAAGCTGCCCAACTTGGTCTGGTCCTAAAATTGTTGTTTGCAGCGTCTAACGGAAAGTGGGAAATTTTACAAACTTTCCTAAAATATTGAAGCTGTGTTTGTGGAAATATTTTTTTTTAAATCCTGTGAATTTAGCCATTTCCCTTCAAACAAACTCTTGTAATTATTATTAAAGATAATTAAGATAAAATGTTGTAATTCATTTCATTGTTTAAGGGCAAGGATCTGTGTTTACAAAGAATTTTAAAATCAATTAGCCATAATAGTTCATTTTAAACATACAAATGACAGTAGGCTGCAGTGGATAACATTTAACGCATTTGATTCAAAACACTTTTTTGCAATTACAATTTACAATTGCAATCTGACAAAATCGATTTTCTCGTCTAATAAGATTTTTTTCCTCAGCCAAGTTGTCCCAGTTCGACACTGCTCCCTGAAAAACATTGTATGCCTTCACATGAAATTTTGTTGTTGTAGCACAAATGGGCACTAGCTGCAGGTCCTTCAAGTAGAGTTGCAGCACGCACCACTGTGTAAAAACGTGAAAGAGCAGTTAATCTTAAGTGCCTTGCTCAAACCCACGACCTTCTGGGCACCGTCACTGGTTCCTAGTGTGGGCTTTTAAAGTGTAGCACTGCAATGTATGTTTCCTTGTAAGGAAACCACCATTATTCTCACTGTCGTCATTGGTGGGACTAAGAGTTTGAGCAAGACCCTTCCCTATTTTCTCAGAACCGTCTGACCTTGCTTTCTCAAAAACGTATGTCACTTTGGACAAAAGCGTCTGCTAAGTAAGTAATATATAAATGTCCTGGAACATCCATGACATTTTCCAAGGGAAATTTTAATACTACATTTCTTTTGAAAATTTCCGGTAAGCGTTGTGTTGGAAGTAGAGAGTGCTATGAGGGGACTGATATCCAATGAGTATTGTGAATATGCAGTACATTCATACTGGAATCTAGTTTTCAGAATATTCCAGAAGCAGCAAATGATTACCCTGCGATGAGGGTTAGGCGTAAGAACCTGTCCAGCTGAGACTGAGGCTAATGCTGAAACGTAGCACATTTATGGACCTGAACATTAAAAGCATAAGACAGTAGGGAACAGCGACGACCTGTCTCAGGCTGCAGAGCATCAGAGAGCTTAATCAGATTCACTCCTGTTATCAAGATCCAAAAATCCCTTAGGTAAGTGGAGAGCGGTAAAGGAGCTACTGTACAGTGCAAGTTCACGATCAGCTGGGTAGGACAGCTTTGTACCAGGGTCACAACACCTCCTAACAGATGGGTTATCATACAGTTTTACAGAAATTCTGTGTGTCTGTCTACCTGTCGTGGTCAGGGTTGCACAGGTATGGCATTAAATGGAATGTGAGTCCATTGACGACCTCATGTGTGCAAGCACACGATCCGATTTTATGGGCAAATTAGATAGAGCAGTTATTCTTTGGGCTGCATGAAAGATGTTCAGCACTGCGTGATTGCAGATGGATGTAGGTGTGCAAGCAAAATGCATCGTGTATTAAAAATGGATTGTTTTTTGCTTGGTATACTGACCCATGATAAATTAACTGTTAGACTTTTATCCAAGGACTACAGTGGCTGTTCTGACATATTGTCTCCGGTGAAGCTTTAATGCTGAATATATCACACTGAAGACTACACTCTTTGTTACAGTCAGGAGATGGACAAATGGATTTTATGATTTTAAACAGGAACAAAAATATACCTATTGGTATTGCCTAACCTCTAAAATCCAGAAGATCGACATTGTTAACGTTTTTATGTTTGGCTTTGAAGAACAAAATGTGCCTTTTAATTTAAAATCTGAGCATATTTACTTTGCTATGTTACTATACTATAGAAATTGTTATACAGCATTTTTTTACTTCAGCATAATGCAAAATTTAATTGCAAGAGCTGGTGTCATGTTTTGGTTTTGAAATGTCCATTACATTTTTTTTTTGCTAGAAATATACATTATGCTAAACATTTAATAACATCAGGAGACATAACTGCAGACAATGCTATTGTAAGTATCAGGTTTGTATACAAAGAAATTGCTAGGAATAGTAACTGGAACTGCCAAGCTGGTGGTGAATGTCTGTCAAGTGTCAGCAGGTTCCAAATCGCTAAAGAAAATTTCAGACGGCAGCTAAGCAGTAAAATGTTTCAAGACGTGATTATTTTATTGGGTAGATTTTGTTTTGCCTGTTTGTGTTGCTGTTGTGTTATGACTGGAATGGAATGGAAATCGGCCGTAACGTTACAGCTGGAAAGCATTCTGGGAATAGCGATTTCACAGGATCCTTGGGAGCATCAGCGTGCACTGAGAGTTTGTTATGCGGGAGACAGCTTAATTTACAGAACTCTATTTATGGGGGGGTGGGGGTGTGAATGAAGTCAAATTAAATATTGTACACGCCCCTTTGGTTCCTGTGCCCCTGCTTGGGAGTATTATTTAGCAAAATATTCTTTGGAGAAAAAGAAAATGAACCTGCCGGTTCTACACACCAGTCCAGGATGGATGGATGAAGCTGCTTGCCCACCAAATGCTGTAGTCCTGTCTAAATCCTTCCAGCAGGGTGCGCTATTTCCACACTTTAGATGACCTGCAATTAACTAGAAAAGACGTGCAGTGCTTTTCATACATCCATGCATCATCCATCTTCCAGTTGTTTATCCGATACAGAGGATGGGGATTGGGGACTGGACCAGAACGTATTGGGCACGAGGCTGGGGAACACACACAGCACAACACACACAACACAATTTAGAGGCTTAACAGCATGCCTTTGACAGGAAACCTAACACGGAGAGAACATATTTAGCAAAATTAAGCAAACCAAATGCTCTTGATCATGTACAGAAGAGGTGTATTACCTTTATAAATAATCACATTATTAGGACATCCGGGAAATCACATGGTTTGGTGATTACTCCACCTGGCTTTCATTGTAAGAGGCACCATATTTCAGAACCAATTTTCTGAATGAACGCCTACTGTCCTCAATATCACACTGATGCCGGCAGCAAACTCTTCCCTACAGACAGAAATGAACACCAGGGCTTGACATCACTATAACTCTAAAGCAGCGTTTCCCAATCCGGTCCTCGGAGACCCACAGACAGTCCATGTTTTTGCTCCCTCCCAGCTCCCGGCCAGACAGTCCACATTTGGAGCTTGGAAGGAGCAAAAATATGGGCTACTGTGGGACCTTGAGGACTGGGTTGGGAAACGCTGCTCTGCAGTCATTCTTTTAGTAATTTTCTACACCAAAATAGGTGCTGGGTGGCCAATAAAGTAAATTGAGTCTAACAGGTAAAAGATATCAATGCAAAAGGCAGTTAAATACTTGGTGTGTTATGGTTATTTGCAGGTTACATACAAAAGATGGTCTCAGAAGCAAACCACAAGTTTCAGTAACTGTACAAGGAAAGCAGAGAGGAAGAATCCAACAAATAAAGTCTTTGTAGGCAGAAGTACAACGCTGGGTTCTAAGGTTCTGAGGCAGAGCGCCATCTTTCCTACAGCTGGAAGCCCTGATAAAAGCAGGGTGTCACAGCAGTCCTGGGCGTGCTTTAGGTCAGGCCTGCTCATTCCTGTTCCCGGAGATCTACACTGCAGAGCTTATGCACAGCCCTAATTTATGATATGATTTAACACACCTGATACAGATAATCAGGCCCTTCTGTAGCATGTCAACATAGCTGCCTCTAATACTGAGATGCAAGTGAAGGACCAGTTTTTTTTTTATATATCTGGTTTCAAAGTATATCAGGGGATTCACACCAGGAAATTTCAGACAGAAATCACGGTTCTTTTCAGTGAATATATTCTTTTAACTTGGTCCAACAAAATATAGCTTATTGATTTATTCACTTCCGGCGCTTTTTTTCGTGGGGGTCTTCCCTAGAACATTTTAATTTGGGGTTGTCCACCTTGTGATTAAATGTGATTGCATAAAATCTGTAAATGTTTAGCCTGTATTGGGGATGGACGATACTACTGATTTTCTGTTCAGTCCGATAACAAGTAATACCATGGTTAGTATCGATATTCACTGCCGGCCCAACCCGGACGAGGGTGGGGGGGAGTGGTGGCAATAAAATTTGCAAAGGGAGGGGAACGACCGTTTCGATTATCAAAATGAAAACATTCATCCCTAGTGTGTATATATTTCTTACATTGTTTAAATGTTAATTGAATATATATTGACACTTTCGAACGTCTGTACAACGATACACCAGGGGATGGCGCTCCAGAGATGGTATGTCAGTCCTGAATAGTATATGATCTATTTCACTCCTAAACTAATCAGTGAGGTTACTAAGATCATTTTGTTCAGATTTTGTTCAAAACAGTAGTTCAAATTACAGAATCATTCAAGGGCGTCACAAGTGTAATTTGCGCTCCGTTATGGGCTGTTCAAGTGCTAAAACTAGACCCTACTATAGCATATGTTATATTCGTGCATTATAAACAAGTTTTTGTAGACATTTCTTACCTGTATAAAAATTTGGTTTGTTATTTCAAGTATTGTCTGATGTGCGAATTTTAGCGGCGGGAAGCGGACCAGTTTTATTATAGTTCCGCGGCTACATCTCGCAAACACTTACAAGCACTCAGTCCTGCCCGTGCAGTTTTACTGTATTACTAAATAATGTTATCCTGTTTCATTTCTTGCACTCTTAACTCCATGCTTGGATTCCACACAGTCTTGATTTTGGGAGCTTATGATCACATACATTAAAACCACCATGTACAATGCGTGGGTAGAGTATATGTATATCAAGACAGTGTAACGTGTGATGCCGTCGATTGCAGTGTATTTAATCTCAAATCGATTATTTAGCTGTACAAATCCAAAGGATCAGTTCCATAATATTAAATTGAAAAACTCGCCCTTCTTAGACTTAATTGCCTTGCTACATGCTTTGTTGCGGAATCAGTGAGGCAATTACATTTTGCATGTAAAGAGCCCGAGGTAACTGCAGTCTTATGTCGCTCTTTATGTCTTCAGTCGGAATATTCAAAGATCAATCTATCAATATACCGCCACCAGTCCCATTCAATGAGTATTTCTGTATCTCCAAAAACAGTTGACATTTAAACACCCTGGCGTAAGACACCATTTATCTCTTACTATACTTTTTAAGAATGTATTAAAAAATTGAAGCAGAGACCATGTCTGTTCGCCTTGATTAATTTAATGGTTAAACGGAAGTCTGGATTTTGTCCGTCTTTGTTCTTTTTTCTACTTATTTTTTTCCCTTGCTTTGGCATGAGCTACCTGACGTCAGATTCTGGGAGTGGAGACAGAACTAGGAAGAGTGAGAAGGGATCGTTAGCTGGCCTCGTTTATGGAAAGAGCTGGGTGCCGTATACTTTACTTTGGGAGTTACAACCTCCTAACTATCGCAATGTGCGCAACAGGAGACAGAAACCGAGACTCCGATTTAGCCCCTTTCTGACTAAGCCGGTATCCTGCGTTTGGAGAAGTATTTTACTTTTCTTAATTATTTTAAGCAGCACTACACCTACACTGTAAACAATCCAGGGCAGGTAGGGAAGTTAAGCCGGAAGAACTTGCAGTACAAGAAACACTGTTTTCAAAATGCATTACTGAATTATCCTGTATTTTTTCACCACTTGTGATTATTATTGCACGAGTTTGCAAAAAATCCTTAAGCGAATCGATAGTTTTTAAATTGAGTGTATATATCATTTTAAAATTAAACCGTGGGTCCTTGGGACGAAATGGAAACAACCATGACTGATTTGAGAAAAAAGAAGCTTTTTGTTTTAATGGATGTCATTTGCGTTTTGGTGGGTAAGTAGATCAGTTTTTATTTTCAAGGGCACGTCGGAATGGTCACTTTAACAACCGTTTTTCCGACAGAATACTGGCTTTGGTATAAAATGTACGTATAGGTCGCCGTTTTTACTATTTTACAATACAGTTTGTCCTATACTATATTCATGACGATAAAAAAATTGCCAACGACATACGAAGCCCAGTGTAAATAAGGCCATTTTCAGTATACAGTAAATATTATAACTCTTACACGTAATGTATGCAACATAATGATTTAGATGAAGTACATACTAATTGTCTCAGTTATGTTGTGCCCCTGTGGTTGTTACCCAGGATATTCACCGCACAGAGTATTTTTAAAATATTGGTTGCTAATTAATTACTAGTAGGCTTATCATATCTGTGATAAATCTAAGGAGACGTTCGGTACTGTTGATTACTGCTAATTAGATTATTCTCCACTGCATGCTGTCTGACATATTTCATATAAACTGCTGGCAACAAAATAAATGTCCGCAGGAACTTTGTGGAGCATATTCCACTGGCTTTTCCCGTAGTAGTGTAAAATATTACATACAGACACAGCCTACAAGCATAAACGCGGAGGCTTAATAAATGCCTCGAATCGATTCCTGTAGTCATGTGACCTGTATTTTGATATGTTTTGTACTTTACTTGGCACTAATAAGGAAAAGACTAATGGAATAGTATTCGCAATTTACAGTAGGAGCCCAGTATGTCATTTTTTATGTTGCTTTTATATAAAACGATCGCCTGGATTACGGTAATTCTTTAGAAAGTCCGTATAGATAGATACCCCTGCCGTGCGCTCTTTCAGACCTTGAGTGCTTTTACCCAATTGCAACTTGATTAATTCTCTGTTGGAAGATCTTTGTCAACAAATTTTTCAACTGAAAATTTTATTTTTAAATATGTGGTATGAAATATTAATCAAAATCAGGCATGCATAGGTGTGTAAATAATGCACGTAATTTTTATGTATTTCTATATTTAAATTGGTTTGAATTCAAATGAATAAATGTAACTGCCAAAAAGAAATGTTAAAAATCTAAATATGTTGATATGAGATATGCTACATTATTTCTAATAGTTGATCACTAAGCCTTCTCTCCTCTCCTCTCCTCTCTTGCCCCTTCACCTGTGCCTCTGGCTGCACATATCTTTGCTCTCGGCCTGCTGGTACTTGCTACGGGCTGCGTCCCTCTGAGATGGTATCTTACTGTGGCATTTTCCACAGTGCCACTAACACTTTCATTTTTACCGTGACAGGGCCTCTGGCGTGGAGGTAGATGTTAGAAATGCCCATTTGTTGATGTGATTTTCCGTACCTTTTTATGTGTGTACGCAAGACACAAGAGGGAAACACTCAGTCACGCCTTTTATTGGTGTGGTTTCAGAAATGCCTGAACGTTACACACTTCAGATGCTGTTGTGCTGACATGGTGTGGGCCTGCTTGTTGTGTCACAGCTGCATATGCTGTTATCTAGATCTCACATAGTCACATGATGGCACCCCATATTCCAGCGTTTTGCTGTTGGACAGCTATATCCCACATACTTTGCTACAGTTTGTCCTTGAAGCAAAAATAAGGACATAGAAAGTGTTTTGTGACACCATCTTGTTCCCATTCCTTTATGACTTGGATTTCGCTGGATTGTCTGTAGTTTTCGTTAACAGGATACATGTTTAGTGGTTGGCTTGATGATAATTTTGGGTGCAGATATCGTACACACACTCACACAACTACAGGGCCAATTTAGACACGCCAATCAGCCTACCCTGCATGCTTTTGGACTGTGGGAGGAAACCGGAGCCCCCGGCAAAAACCCACATGAACGCAGGGAGAGCTAGCGAACTCCACGCAGAAAGGACCCAGGACCAGACCCAGTCTTGCTGTGGTGTAGCAGTGCTAACCACTGCGCTGCCGTGCTGTCCTGTTGAATAGCATGCTGTATTAAAAAAAATCAAACATGGTTGCAGTTTAATAAAAAGTTTTCTGAGCAAAGAAGGTAGAGCAATAACTTGTGGAATGGGGCAGTGTGTAGCTCCGTCGAATTAGGTCCCAAGTTCAAATCCTGTGATTTCACTGGGCCTTTGAGCAAGACTCTTATCCCCAAATTGCTCCAAGGACTGTCTGACGCTGTCCTGCTTTCTCTAACGTTTTCTTCCTAAATAAATGGATATAAAGGTAATGACGCCTGGTGTCCATTCAGTAGTGCAAAACTTCACAAAGTTAGTGAGTTGCCAATCGTGCTCTCAGTTGTATTGCAGTGTGTTCCTTGAAGTAGATGTCACATAACTTATTTTGTGGATATGGGGGTCTCATAAACCCAAACGCACTGGGTCATGTTAGATGACAGAAAGGTTCAAGGGCTGAGCTGTGGTTTAATCAGTGGCATTTCCTGCTATTTGTATTTTTTTTTTCTTTCGTCTTCGATTGAGTCATTTAGCTCAACACTTAGACTCCAGGGTATTTGTTTGTTTGTCTGATGAAAAGGATTCTGAAAGGGCATTATGATGTAGAGTGATTAGACTACTTCTTCGTCATAGATGCAGTAAGCATGTATTTGCGTCAGTCAGTCCCAAAGGGCATTTGGAGCGTTGCTACGAGTGTTAGCAATGGATACAGAGTGAGTGCACATGTGTGCTTCATTAGGTGCTTCCCACTACCCAATGCTATTGCCTACAGACTAGTGATATTGATCAGTATGGTATTCACAGGAAAAGGCCATGTGTCTGAACAAATAATGTGCCTTTTACTGTTATTTTTTATCCTTCTCTGTGGTTCTTCCTGTTTTTACTCCCACCAGAGTATCTGAGAGTCTCCCAGACTCCTCCACATCACCCAAATTGCCTCCCCCTTCCTCTGACTTTGCCCCTTTAATGATCCATTCAACTGAGCAGCTATTATGAGATTTATTTTATTTACAATCGTAAATAAAATCACTGGGAAGTGTGCAATGAGGTATTTTCCTATTGCTTCTGTTGCCAAACCCAGTTCAAAGTATCAGAGTTGGGTTTGTTTGCACAGGTGACATGTGGCAGCAGTACGATAAGGTGGTGAGGTCAAAGTCTTCTTGTTTCGCCGGCTCAGCATGTGAGAACTTCTCACGCCTCGTGACGTGGACGGGTGTGACTTCTGAATAAACGTGGTGATTTGAGCTGCTTAAAACCTGCCGCAAAGGCGTGGCCAGAACTTAGGGGTGGAACCTTCAAGTGGTCAGACATTCCGAGCCTTTCCTCCTAGGGAAGCACACCTGAGCACTTTGGTACATTTAAAGAAGGTTAATATCATCGATCCACGTAATTCCCCTAGATGTGCAAGATAGGCTGGACTTTGATTCTTGTATCTGTGACCTGTCATCCTGGTCCATTATTGTTCCACATGCAAGTTCCTTCATTTGTTTATAAACAAAAGACTGAGCAATGTCTTGTTTTTTTCTTTGTTTTGTTCTATTTGTTTGTTTGTCTGACCCTCTCTAGGCTAACAGAAACATCAGAAATAAAAAATGTACTCGTAGTCCTGCAGCATGTGGCAGAGAGTAATGTATTCAGTGTTTTTATTAATTATGCCGAAACATGGAGTATGCTTCTTTAATGTTTTGTTTTGCATTGAAATTGATTGTTTCCCTTTCCTCTACAAAAAATGATTCCGCTGCCACTTCTAGAACTTTCTATTTTATTCTAGAAACATGATGAAAGATGGTGTTGATGTAGGAGGAACTTTATAGTTTGTAGAGGGTCCATGCTGACTCCGAACGTTCTGTATGACCGGCAAAGGGTAGGAAAGTCAGTGACTCATTATCCTTGAACTGGTTGCTCTCCAATTTCAGATTTTGAAACCATGGTGTGCAGATAAGTATGTCTGCAAAATTCTGTAAGGATCCCGAGATCAGACAGAAGGCTTTTATGACTGGTGTTCCGTGACTTTCTCAGAGGATGCGGTCCCTTGTAGTGCAGACCCTCAGCTTTCACATGCTGCCGACCTTTTTGGTCATGGAGCAACATTCAGAAAGTTGATGCTGTGGTGCAGTTGGTAGTACTGCTTCACACCTCCGCTTGCTGTTTTCCCTGCTTCGCATGGGCTTCCCCTCGCAGTCCAAACACATGGAGTTTGGCTAAATGGTGTTTCTAAATTGCCAGTAGTGTATGACTGTGTTTGTATAAATTATTATGAAAGCTTGTTTGAGAGAAATCGTCCTGTATAAAATGATACCAATGAACACCTGAGTATAGATGTAGTAGCAGTAGTAGTAATGGTACTGGTGGTGGTGGTGGTGATGATGATAAGGGTGGTAGTGGTAGTAGTGGTGATGATGGTGGTAGTAGTAATAGTAGTAGCTGTAGTGGTAGTAATACTACTCGTAGTGATAGTACTAACAGTAGTGGTAATGGTAAGTAGTAATAGTGTTAGTAGGTGGTGGTGATTGTACTATTAGAGGTAGTAGTAGTAGCTGTGGTGGTTGTGGTAGTTAAGGTACTATAATTTGTAGTAGCAGCAGTTTCCTGCCTGAAGTAGGATTCTGGACCCTAGTTCAAAGTTTGTATGCTCAGCACATACCTTCCACATTACTCAGGCCAGCACACAGCTAGCAGACTCAGGAAGTGGAGCCTTGATTCCTTCTCTTGCCGTACGGTTGAGGAGAGAATGGGGAGGCCTGTACAATCTTCACACCCGACCCTTTATGGACCAGAATGGCATCTAGTGTAAGGCTATTGTGAACAACCAATAACTCTACGAGTAGCGCAGAAAACCACCTTTTCTTGGTTAATTTAATCATTAAATGTAACTATCCCACACGGCTGAGATATCAGACCTTGTGGTCTCTTGCGTCTATTTACATTTAACTTCCGAGGCATCGGAATGTATCCCGCTGTAGTTGGATTCAAAGCCCAGGATAACTGGGGATTTCAAGGTCTTCTCCAAATCTCTCAGCAGACCTTCGTTTTGCCTGTTCTTCTCTCAGCTCTTAATTAAACAAATGATTAATTTATACAGATATCTATGGCTTGTTATTAAATCACTAATGGATGGTGCCTCCGTATCAGGATATATATACAGTATATATATACCTGCTTTGCCCCATTTTGATTTGACATTTTAAGGCAGGATCGCTGTTGCATCTCGTATAAGAAAAACTGTTTTAATTTTACTGCGGCACCTCGTAGTGAGTTTATTATGTGAATGGAGATTTGCATCAGGTTGCAGGCCTTTTGCTCTGTGTCTCGTCCTGGCTTCTGGCTCTGGTCAGTGAGATGACAGAGAATGACCCATTCATGCTGGCGTAATTACGTAGCGTGAGGCTAAAACAGGCAAGTCTTCATTTAGCCTTCTATATTTATCCGGCGTGAGCGTGAGGAAGGTCAGTGAGATTAAGGAGTGCGGAGAAGTGCCAGGCATGGGTACGGAGAAGTGTGAAGCCTGCAGACGGCCATGCGTGGCAAACGTTCAGTTATTTAGCTGAAGCTTTTATTCAAGGCGACGAGTTGAGAAAGTAGGGTTAGGCAGTCCTCAGTGAAATCAGGGAGTAGCGGCCTTGCGCAAGGGCCCAATGGTGAAATCACTCTGCTGAGCCTGGGATTTGAACTGGCGACATTCTAATCACAGGCCCAGCGTCCTATCGGACCGCTGAGCCACACGCTGCTACTTCTTAGCAGTCGTTTATTGAAGGGGGTCAGGGGTCCGATTGCAAGGGGACCAGGGATTGGACTAACTCAGAGCTCCCGGGGGGATGAATGATAACGACGCTTCCTGCATGAGAAGAGAACATCTTTGCAGACGAT
Organism: Brienomyrus brachyistius; assembly: GCF_023856365.1. Taxonomy (NCBI): domain Eukaryota; kingdom Metazoa; phylum Chordata; class Actinopteri; order Osteoglossiformes; family Mormyridae; genus Brienomyrus; species Brienomyrus brachyistius. Next base: position 5,033,389 of record NC_064547.1, on the reverse strand, counting down.
ATCCATGCCTGAGTGTGTGTGTGTGCTCCATCAGCTGTTGACACCGGAGTTAAATGAGAGAGTCCAGTTTCACAAGGATAATCTGTGGGTTTTAGCTCACTGACCCCGTGTCGGTTTCCAGTAAAAGCTGGACTCGCTTTTCTTTCAGTTGTGTGAGTCGCATGCGGCTGAGCTTGGGTGTGACACACTGGCCTTGCCCGTCCAGCCTTTCTTCAGATCTGCTTTCCCCACATCGGCGCTCCTCTGTGTTTATTGGATCTTGTTTTGGCGAGCTGTGTGGAAACATGGCCGTGCTCAGTTGACATGTCTTGGTTCCACTCCTGAAGTACTGAATTTGTGTTATTGCTTTTCTCTTTTCCCCCATGTGGTAAAGTCATCCCCGTTTTTTCCGTTCATCTGCCCCTGTCTGAATTTGCTTGTGACTGTTGTTTCTGACCGGCTCTGCTAGTGCAGATGGAGCCTCAGAAACTCCTCCACAGTCCATGTGGGCAGGCAGTCTGCCTACTTCGCATTTCGCTTTGACTCATCTCAGCCGGTGCCCTGCCCTCCCGGGAGGCCTGCCTACCCCTTCCGGGAGGCCTGCCCTGCTCTCCTAGAACACTCCATTCTGCCGTGAATCACATTGATTTACAAATATTCTGTGCAGTGAAGACTGCAACTGGAATGCAGAACATTTGGTACAGAGAAACCATCATTGTCACAAAAATGTTTTCTCTTATATGCGGTTACTTTTTATTACAGTCCCCAGGTTAGGAATGAGATCTGTTCCCAAAGTCTAAGTCAAATTTGTGGCTAAGTACAAATAATTACTATAATTTTACAGTAATAAAAGTAACTACATACGGTACTGTACTACACCTTAAGACGACAAACCGCTGAAGCCTCGCAACGTTTTCACGAGTGACACAAAGTAGTGCCTGCGTGTGTTATTACGGACCATTGTGTTTAACCCACATTTTTTCCATTTTCCACAATGGAAAGACGCCAGAGTCCCCCATTCATTGACTATCATAGTAAGAAAACAATCTTTCATCCTGTTTGTACCTGTCTGTTCATCTGATACTATTTCTTTAAATCACGCTATCAGAGACGACAAGTTCCCACCATGAAAACTCTTTTGTCCTGCCTCGGTTTGTTCCATCCAGCCACAGCATAATGCCGTAAATGTGACCTGATCGGAGGCTTTTCGCTGCTCGCATCCGTTCTTTTGTATGGAAGCTGATATTGTGTGTGTGTGTGTGTTTGGCAAAATATCAAGAAACCTTTATATGCTTCATTTTGTGCCACAGCTTACTTCTATAGATCTTTTTATCCCTTTCTAAAAAAAAATGACCTGAACAAACCAGTGAGGCCCGGTTAAGGAGAAAATTGGGATCCACTGGGAAAATGATTCCGTTAACTTTGGGGTTGCCAGCAGCCTGTGGAGCACTGAGGGTAGAGCTGCCACCCATGCCGTACGGGATCACCCCATATTATTCCCTCTGGGCTCCCTTTTCACTGCAGCCCTGCCACATCGCTATTCCAGCATTGTGTTAGGGCAGCATAGTAAGACTAGCCTCCCGCGAGGCTTTCGTGATGGTTCCCCTGGAAGCTCTATGCAGGGCGCCAGCTGTCATCAGCAGCCCATCGCAGCTATGCTATCAGATCCCTGATCCAGCAGCATGCTGAAAGATTCAAATGCTCTTTGCACCTCGCTTGATGGGATGGCCGGCAGCCCCATAGGGAAATAACTCTGCTTTTGTTTTCAGCTTCCCAGGAAAGCTCTCCTAACAACAGGGAGATGAACGGCCTTTTTGGCTCTGTGAGGATCCCATACAGGGCGACAGGTTGTTCCCACAGCAGCTGGCGCTGGCTTTCAGACACAAAATAAAAATAAAAGACAAGGGATGCAATATTTGACAGATCATCTTAAAAAAAAAAACCCAGTAAATGTGCATTAATATTGTGCCTGAAATGGAAATATGCGGTAGTCCATCCTTCTGTTTCGGGTTTTAAAAATAGCCTACGGATGTTTTGTTGGATGCGTGTGTGTGAGAGGTGTTTGGTCTGAAGTAGATCAGTTAAAACCAGCGTTTGTAAGTGAGGAAGGGGGGAAGGTGCATTATCTGCCTGAACCAAAGTGGGACCCATCCGAATTGCTGTGTTTGTATTTGAGCTTGAGTTCGTGATGTTTATCTGTTTTCCGTCCACCCAAATCCCACAGCTGTGATCGCCCAAGCGCCAAACAACAGCCGTCCTCATCGCACCCGTTTCTGTCCATTCTTCCTCCAGCACAAAGGCACCATGACGTCTTGTAGGCCAGACAGACATCATCTTTGTCTGCAGTAGGAGTGGATCCCAGGCCTGTGCTGCTTCCCACGTGCGTGCACACACACACGCACCCACACACCCACACACCCACACACACACGCACACGCACACACACATACACGCACACACACACACACGCACGCACACACACACACGCACACACACATACACGCACACACACACACACGCACACACACACACACACACGCACACACACACACACACCCACACACACGCACACACACACACACACACGCGCACACACACACGCACGCACGCACGCACACACACACACACACACACACACACACACACACACACACACACACACGAGGTCCGCTCTCACTAGCATTGATATGTAGCGTTGCAACTCATGCAGACCATTACATGTGATTGTCGATGCCCTTCAACTCTCTGCCTTGTTTATGGTCAAATTTAATCAATTTTAGTTACGGCCTTAATTCGTCAATGGGCCGATCTACGTTTTATCAGTTCCGATCCAATACACAACTGCCAGTACGATACAGATTTAAATACAAGGGCTTTTTACTTTAATCCATCCATCCGTTTTCCAAACCGCTTATCCTACTGGGTCGCGGGGGGTCTGGAGCCTATCTGGGAAGCAATGGGCACGAGGCAGGGAACAACCCAGGACAGGGGGCCAGCCCATCGCAGTTTTTACTTTAATATTTTACTATAATAAATATGTTTTACATGTTTTATTTGATACATTAACATTTTTAAACTAGTAAATACAGATTTAGCCCAATAATCTTTAATTAGGCTACCAGAAACACACAGAACGTACTGTTCCACCAAAAAGAGGTTTTGAGGCATTTGCAGTACAAACTGAATATCTTCCAAGCGAGGACCCACAAGTGGCGAATGCTTAAAATGCCCCCCAATGTTTCTATCACTGGCAACAGCATCACAATTCGCAGAGATCGCAGCCCCTCTTGTATCACAAGCTGTAGCAAGTTCGCGAAACATCCCAAGCTAGCGACTCCCAAACCATCCATCGCTTTTTTTCATATTAGTCCTGTTGTTTAGTGGGACTTTCCAATGAATGCTACTCCCGCTTCTCAAAACTTTGTTTTTGCAAATCGCTGTGCTACTAGTTGCTGTTAGCATAAAATACCCCAGAACGTCACCGCCTTAAGTGCTATTTTCACGCTTCTCCAAAGGGTATGCGCATGACGTCACAGCAGGCAGAAGTTCCCGAGCTCACACCGACTGAGTTGTAAAAAACTTAGTGGCAGGATTAGCGTTCAACTTAAATGCTGCAAAAACACATCTAAAATGCAAAAGAGATATTGTGCGATCGATTGTGCAAAGAGATTTAACACAGAGCAGTCTTTGTAGAGACAACCAAAAAAGAAATCAGTAATTTGACGTGGACGTTATGCATGACCAATACCCGATTCGTCTAATAGGTGTGGATCGGCGGCGATACCGATTCAGATATCAGATCGGAGCATCTCTAATTACTCTGAACATCAAATGTCTTCTCAAAGGTGAAGAAGATCGCAAACATTTGTAACTGTTGCAGTCTAGTTTTATTATTGCATTTTCAGGTATTTCTGTGAAGTAGTCTTCAGATTGTTCCAAATATAAATTCTAGCATTATCTAAAGAAGAGTGAAAGAAGGCTATTCGTATTTCATTACGATGTTCATATGGTCCTGAAAGTTATACACTGTCCCTAGCGTTCGCTTCCTAACCCTTCCTTATACGTTACACGTATTTAGGTTTCTGTAGAATCTGGCTTTATTCTTAAGACTTTCACTTTTAAATGTGGGAACCCAACGTGGACCTATACTGAACTTTTTTCCTGAAAGTGTGGAAAAAAACCACGTGTTTCCTTAAGAAGGAAATCTGCTGCTCTGGTTATTTATGCTGGTCTCCCCCTTTTTTTGGATGAATGGTTCGTTCCACTTCCATTAGCCGCAGGTGGCGGGCGGGCGGGGGGGGGGTGCTGCAAGTAGACTGATGTGGTTTCTCAGATGGGAGGGGCTCAGACTTCAGACGAGCAGGAGACGGGTTAAGGGTTTTTCACCCTGGAAATGTAGCTTAGTCCGCATTTTCACTAATACGTCAGGATTTACCTGCGTTGGCAGTCTGCTGCTTTGAGGCCTTTTTTCACCAGCTTTTCTCTCACTCGTAGGCACAGCATGCAACAGTAATGCCATTTCCTGAGGTGAAAATTACAATTAAATGAATATTCCATATGTGTTTTAGCCCCTTATTTCACTGAAACATGTTTCTTCACTAGGGATTGTTTAAGAGCAGTGACATTTTGAATTTTTAATGGACTGACTAAAGTGTTACCCAGTTTTCATGCTGCATTTTTGGGGGGGGGGGGGGGGGTGGGTGTAAATGAGGGGCATTAAACAACTACTAGCGAGTAGCTTTGTACAAATGGGTGCTTTCAGTCTCTTCACTTCCTGGGTCTCTTCCCTGAGAATGCACTTCAGAAAGTCGATATTGTGGAACGGGAAATGTTGAGCACTCAAGGTGATAAACAGAGATCTTCGGGGAAGGTGTTCTGGAAGTATAGCATCAATACCAAATTCATTACAGGGCAAACTGGGATTCTCCTGCTGTAGCCGTTGCCATTATAAGTGAATGTTTGACGCTCACCCCCCGGTGTCCCGCTTGTCTCTCTTCAGCCGCACTGCCCTCCATAATCATGAACCTGCTCTGCATGCCATACCAGCGAACAGTTAACTGTGAAGACGAGAGCATCAGGTACCCTTACAAGGAGGACACCATCACTCACGGTCTGATGGCGGCCGTCACCATCAGCTGCACCGTCATCATTGTGAGTCACCCCCCCCTTCAGTGCCGGTGTAAAATGCCCACGCAGTACGGCGCAGAAATCTTACACAGTCAGAGAGAGTGTTCAAAGCGATTTATCTAGGTGTTGTGCTTACATTCGCCCAGAAACAATACGCAATTTAGCTTGAGACGATATGCAAATTAACTGTAACGCAATTAAAAACTAGCAAGGATTTCTTCTGTTCTCCAAAGTGGCAGCATTCACGCAGCCATGCATCCAGTCTTTGTAGGGATTGCCAGCATAGACATCTCACACAGCGTTTAGCAACATATCGTAGTGCTTGTTTCCGTTTAGCCAATTTTCCCAAAGCCCATTAAGTCCCGGAAGAAAACGCAGTGATGAAATTTTCACCACCAATCTGCTTAACTAATTAAACGATCGCATGATTCGATTGATCAACTTAATTAGTTAAATCATCTGATGAGGCATTGACTAGCCCAACAGGGTGTGCTAGTTGCTGGGTCACTAATACGTGGGGTGTAGTTGATGGTTCCTACACCGACCGGGGTCACTTGGAGAGGTTTTGGAACAGCAAGCCGACACACTTTCCTACAGATATGAAATCATGGCTTTACACCAACATGCATGTAGCTAAAACATCGTTGTCTTTCACTGCTTAAGGCTTCTGCACTGTACTGCCTGTTAAAGTGGACACCTTTGAGACCTTAGAATTATTTCAGAAAATACCACAACATTCGAGAAAAATGGACCATTTATTCACAATATGATGGTATTGTAGTTGTTTCTGGTCAGAATATTATACGTATTTTAATCTTGCTCTTAAACCTTTTTATAATTTTGTGACTTTACACGTTAAATCCTGAGGGAATGGCGGTGGTAAAACGATAACAGGATAATAAGATAAAGGCAGTATGACAGGGTGTTCACCTTTTAGAGTGTTGTGTCATTCCATTGCACCAGACCTACTATTACCGCATGCTTTCAGTGTTAATCTTTGCCTGTACTTGTACAGAAATATCATGTTACTCGTTCAGTCATTCATGGACTTAAATGCATTCACCAAAACTTAAATGTTGGTTGTCATTGCCACTCCTATGATGTAATGCCCCAAATTTCAGGAATTTGGTTTTTTAATTGAGAGACATTTTTTTCAATGTACTGTTACTGTGTTATTGGTATCATACTAGCCGTAAACTTAAAAAACTTTAAAAAAACAGGGTGCGATGGATATTACTCACAGGGTCAGAGAAAACAAAAGTTCATTTCTTAGTCATCAAGAATTAATTAACCAACATTCCAAGAGAGGAATTTTAAGGGCTAAATGTTGATACAATATTTAACGGGTAAATCGGGAAACAGTCGCAAGGTCCTGAATAAATCTGGATCAAAAATGGCCTCTGGACAACACAAAAATACTGACTTGTGTCACTCCAAACCACCTTGTGTTGGCATGGAACCTAGAGAGGATCCGTTGCAAGGCTCTGTATGCTGAGTAGGATTCATTATGTTTTATTGCCCATACCTTTCAAGGCAGACAGATGCGAGCAAGGGCAACAGTGTTGCTCAAACATGTTTTTATTAGTCATGCTCGAAAATAACTTTATACATTGATGCATATGCTTACGCAAACAAGTTTCCAATTTGTTTCTGTGATGGAAAAATCTAACCGGTTTGGACACCAGATAATGTTGACGGACACCATGTGTCTTTCTCCTGCGTTCAGATATGTTCTGGTGAAGCCTACTTGGTCTACAGCAAGAAGATTCGCTCAAACAGTGACTTCAACCAGTATGTGGCCGCACTTTATAAGGTGGTGGGTACCTTCCTGTTTGGAGCGGCCGTCAGCCAGTCCCTAACCGACCTGGCGAAGTACACCATCGGACGTCCGCGCCCCAACTTCATGGCGGTCTGTGCTCCCAAAACCTGCAAGGGCAATGCGCTGCAGATCAACTGCTCTGGCAGCATAGCCAACGTTACAGAGTCCAGGTAGGCCACGATGCTCAGGGAAAGAGCCGCACTGCATTTGCACAGCAGTTGTTAAGCTTTGTTGATGCTGTCTGCAGATCTCACCACAGAGGACTCAGTTTTCTGTTTACTGTGGTCTAGGTTGTCCTTCTACTCTGGACACTCTTCCTTTGGGATGTACTGCATGCTGTTCTTGGCGGTGAGTATCCGAGGGACGATGAATAACTGTGAGAGTCGCTGTCTGAGGGATGTCAAGTAACTGTGAGAGTCGCTGTCTGAGGGATGTCAAGTAACTGTGAGAGTCGCTGTCTGAGGGATGTCAAGTAACTGTGAGAGTCGCTGTCTGAGGGATGTCAAATAACTGTGAGAGTCGCTGTCTGAGGGATGTCAAATAACTGTGAGAGTCGCTGTCTGAGTGACGTCCAATAATTGAGAGAGTCGCTGTCTGAGGAGTCGCTGTCCTAGGGGGCATCAAATAACCGCGGGAGTTGCTGCCTCTGGAAATGTATTTATTTCCTCCATCAGTGGCGGATTTATGGGATGGCACAGGGTGGTGGCTGTCACCCCTTCCTTTGGGTTGCCGCCCCATCTGCAACCTCAGTTTTGAGCAATGTAACTATTATATAAATCAGTCTCAAAGTAATTAACAATTCAAAGATTCATAAGAGATCTCCTGACTTTAAAACCCGGCCTATCCCGGAAGCAATGGGCACGAGGCAGGGAACAACCCAGGATGGGGGGCCAGCCCATCGCAGGGCACACTCACACACCATTCACTCACACATGCACACCTACGGGCAATTTAGCAACTCCAATTAGCCTCAGCATGTTTTTGGACTGTGGGGGGAAACCGGAGTACCCGGAGGGAACCCCACAACAACATGGGGAGAACATGCAAGCTCCACACACACGTGACCCAGGTGGAGACTCGAACCCGGGTCCCAGAGGTGTGATGCAGCAATGCTAACCACTGCACCACCATGCCACCCCCTGGCCAATATCTATTAAGATATAAAACACACACACACCTGGCACACTCTAAAACCATTAAAGCCTCAACGTTAGTGATACCTTCTCAGACCAAACCAGGCGGCCGCGGGACATATTTCCGCAATTGCGTAAACCTGTGGAATAAATGCGGGATAACAAATGACTTTTATTCTGCTGAAAGAGACTCCCCTTTGCCAGCCCATGCATAATGTTCTCGATCTGCCCCTGCTGTGAGTTAGCGTGCACTTTCAGTTCTGTTCTGAATGATTCGGAGATGGTTATCATCGCTTTCCTAATACTTTTGTTTGTTTGTGATATAAACCAAATCAAACTGCAGATGGGTTTAACCAGTCCTGCACCGACCCTGTTCCCTCCCCCGCAGGAAAGGGTGGGCGTCCCCCGGGGGGGCGGATGGAGAAGCTGCTGGGTAGCGTCAGCTGGCTAATTCATTCAGTGTGTTTCTAACTGTGCCGTTTCCTACTGACTGGAATCCTTGATGCGCTGTAGATGCAAATCAAGTGCAAACAGAAGGGAGCCTGTAAGTCCATTATTGTAGAGATGTTTATATTGCAGCATCTTAAGACCGGATACTTCTCTACTGGTCTGAGTTATTCTAAGAAAAGGCTATTAGACAATCGCCTGATTACATTATCCTGATGTTATTATAAGGCCAGTTTGTTTAGCTTTCCTGCGATTGGTTGATATTGCACTGATGTTTAGGCGGAAAACAACACACTTTGTTTTGTTCCAATTTCATTATATATATATACTTTGTTTTGCTTGCTTATCCATACCTTGCTCACTACAGTTCTGTTTATTAGCATGATCTCATTTCCATTTTAATTCTAATTTAAGATATTTCAGTTGATTCCCAGCAGTGATATTTTCCCCTCTATCTCCCACCCGCCAGCTGTACGTTCAGGCCCGGCTGGTGGCAAAATGGGCCCGACTTCTGCGACCCACAATCCAGTTCTTCCTCTTGGCGTTTGCTGTCTACGTGGGCTATACCCGGGTGTCTGACTACAAGCACCACTGGAGTGATGTTCTGACAGGTCTCCTGCAGGGGGCGCTCATCGCCATCCTCATCGTAAGTCCCCCCCTGCATTTTCTCCTGGTTATTTCTGCACTGCACCTGAATGATCCGGTGACAGATGTTGCCGCCTTGCTGCTTTGTGGGATGACTGGTTTCGTGCGCCAGTGTGCCAGTGTGCCAGTGGTTACGTGGTGCTGCTGGAGGAGCTTCAGCAGAGGAATGTTTCTCCTCAGTCAGTGACTGTAGCCACCAAGCGACAATGGCAGCAGAACCTGCCTGCTTAGCAGAAGTGCCTTTCAGCAGAAAGATGCAGAAATAAGAAGATACAAAGAATAGCGATATATCTCAGCCTTCCCATATTCCATCTTGAGGACCTCCCCCCCCCCCCCCCCCAACAAATAAACAAACAAGTAAATGAATGGTCCGCTCTTTATCTTTTATTATAAATAAATTCACTGCATATGCCGAATGTGAGGACGAAAGATACCTAATGAAGATTGCAGTCCTGTATTAGGCAGACATTTTATCATATCATAGCTATTTCTTGTATTACCCAACCAAGGCTCGTTTTGGCTCAGCAACATAAAGGGAAACCAAACGTGGGTAAAGTTTACCAAAGAAATAATTTATTAAAGCCCATGACAGTGATAATTGATGTCACCCTGCAACACAAAACATGACAGGAAACAGTCCAACAGGAGGCAGTGATGGACAAGCCCGTAACACTTGTAGTGTGTTTTTTGTCTATTTCGTTTACAGTGATGAATCTATAATTATTTTTGAATCTTTCTTACATTGCATAGTTCACCATGTGACTATTGCATGTGCTCCCTGTGTGGCGATATACTTTGCCCCCCCCCCATGTCGAACTGCTTCCGAAGCCACTGCATGAGATCCAAGGACATGCTGATGAGAGCGGAGCTGGAGGTTGGCTGGCGTCCCGCACCTCTGGAGCAACTGGGGCCAGAGCTCAAATGTGGCGTCATTCCAGCAGTCGCAGGATTTGAACCAACAACCTTCCGTTCACAGGCACAGTGCCCTGCCCCCTAAAATAGTGCTATGTCCCACCCTTTCCTACAGGTGCGCTACGTGTCGGACTTCTTCAAGATGCGCCCCCCGCGCTGCTCGAGTCCTGAGACGCCTGAGAGTGAGGAGCTGGAACACAAGCATAGCCTGCAGGTCGGCGACACTGAGCGCAGCAACCATTTCGGCTACCCAAGCTCAGCGTGATGGGGGGGGGGGTTCCTGAATGCTGCTCAAACTTCGGACCGAATGGCAGCGGAGGCGGCGCACGGTGGACGTGCCCGGTGATCTCGACGTGCCTGCCCGCCTTCCCCACAGATGCAAGCGCCTGGCAGACTTGCTCCGCCGCATATGACTGCATTTAATTCTTCCATTTCTCGTCCCGAGTTAGTAGTGTAAAGCTGGACTGTGAAAAGCGACCTTTTTATACTAAGCTGGTGGGGGCAGTGAATGTTTCTGTACAAAAGGTGGAATGTGAGGATGGGTGTGGGGGGGGGAGGGGCAACGCAGATGCAGTGATTAATTAAAGGCCAGTGGACTGACACTGACAGCAGGTTCTTGTATTACTACATTTTGACTAGAGGAACGAATTTCCTTTTCTTCCCAATACTGGCCACCTTGTGGAGGATTCTGGGTAGTGGCTGCACGCTTGCTGCATGGCCCAGAGTTTGGGTATCTTAATCGGAGTGGATACGGCTTCTTTATCCTATGTATGTGCCTGGCAGCATATGGTAAGTAGTTCCAGTTTATATTGGGAACTAACTGACATGGACACTAGGTGTTTCCCAGTCTTGTGCACCTTGTGACTAATCCACACCCCTCCTGAGGTTTTTAAATCCCTGTATTAATTACATTACCATAAAGCCAAGCTGGGCTTATGCTTTAAAGATTTTTATTTTCTGACGTTTGTGTTAGCACTGTCGCCTCACACCTCTGGCGCCCGGGTTCGAGTCTCCATCGTGGCTCCCTGTGTGTGGAGTTTGCATGTTCTCCCCGTGTCATCGTGGGGTTTCCTCCCAGTACTCCGGTTTCCCCACACAGTCCAAAAACATGCAAAGTAGTTTGGAGTTGCCAAATTGCCCATGGGTGTGAATGGTATGTGTACATGGATTGGCGCCATGTCCTGGGTTATTCCCTGCATTGTGCCTGTAGGTCTTGAGGCAAGATCCAGATCCCGGCAAACCGGAGAAGTGAGGATGGATGAATGGATATTTCAGGATAAAATACCACTATATATTATTCACGATTTCAACATAAACACATTTAATACAGGAAATATCAGCATTTAGAATAGACATTTCGAAACTGGTATATTTGTCATGCATGTTTTGATCTTTTCAAAATTAAACACAGTCCCTGCCATTCCCAACCTCAATTTGCATCTTTCTAAAAACTGGAGCATTAGACCCATGTTGAACATTAATTAGACTTCTATTTCAGCAAATTAATTATGCTTTTCAACATGAGAGAGTAGTCTCGCTTTATTTATTTTTCCCGTTTTTATTTATAGTAAATGATGAGGCTAATGACCTGCTTTACAGAACCTTGTATGAAATGTCGTATATCGGAGTTAAGATATTGTGCTCAGATTTCTAATGACAGAGGTTTTTTAAAAAATTATACGATGTGTATACTGTTGCATATGTACTAAGTAACGCGACAATTTCTGGGTGCAAGTTTTAAGTTGATCTCTAAAGGTTGTAAGAAATGTATACCTTTTTTTTCTTGGGCCAGCCATTATTTTGTCCCATTGTGTAAATATGGGTGGTATTAAACTCTGAGATCATGATTATATAAGCGTCTTTATAAAACGCTGGCAAAAGCATTACCCTTTCGTGGACTGTACTGGTGACGACAGCCCCCTCTAAGGGCTTGAGGTCGAAAGACCCCCTGACAGACTGAGTTTTCCATCCCCCCGGTTCTGTGTCGACGGCCAGCTGTGTCAGAAAGAGTCATGGACCAGAAGGAAGAGCCATCGATCACGTGGCCGACTAGTCCGCCAGGCTGGATGCGCTACAATGTAAACCTCTGCTAACCTACGCCGGGTTATTTTTGTTGAAGGTTTCAGGTGCCTGAAATTGACACCCTGGTATTTCTGGAATGAGGAGAGGAGGTTGAGGAGCATCTAGTCATAAGTACCGAAGTGTTTACAGTGTGCCTTTATACTGCGGCTCTTCCCCGTCACCCTGTAATTTTCGACTGCCTGTCTTTTTATACGCACGGTTATACATTTGTAGGCTTGTTTTTAATCTTATGTATATTTGTCATTGACGTTTATGCGACTGTGAGTTGTCCCCCCCTCCCCGAAGTAAACATTGTCTGGTTTACATAACTGGTCACGTGATGTGCTGAAGCTTTGTTTGCAGGATAATAGCTCTTGTTTTTTCCAGTTCCAGCCGGTATTGCAGGTTACTTGTTTTTTTTTAATGGTTACTTATCTTACCGTTCAGATATTGGAGTCCCAGCCCCCACACGCATAGCGACAATTTTCAGACCTTTCTGCTTTATCCCAATCACCATTTCTGTGTTTTATTTCCACTGAACCACTTTCAGGACATTTATTTTTTTCAGCTTTTGAATTCTCCGTGGTTGTTCATTCTAACCTTAAATTTTTAGATGGGGGTAGCTTGAGTGGCCATTATTATGTTCTAAACAGTCAACTCTGGTTATAGATGTCCGCAGTTTTGAATCCTTACTTGGTAGCGTATGGATTGCGTCATAACCTTCAGCAGACAGAACAGTTTGCGCCTATGTTTAACTCTGTTAGTGGATGCTGTTTTTCCAGACCATATTACCTGCCTGTTGTAACAGGAACACTTATAGCAATCTTCAGAATATCATAAGCAGTAAGTTGACGTTCGCGTATGTGGAATAATGTATTATGACTATAACATTTCGATGCACATTACGATGATATCTTTGCTAAGCTAATGCTTTTATCCAAATCTGGAAACGTGAAGCCATTCACATAACTAATTCTCAAGACTACTAAAGTCTGCAGTTTACAAGCCCACATTTTTAAACATCATACTATTTGCTTCATAACAAATGAACACTGTCTTTGCGCCACGTGTTCGGAGTACCATGGGACATACTAAGGTTTGTTTAAAGAGTAGCTCTGAGATCCTGCTAGGAATGCTGAGGGGTGCGTTCCTCTTCTCTTGGAGCTTTGAGGATTCAAAACGGGTAATGCGGCGTACTGCCTTCGGGCTGGGAAACTCTCGTGTGCGTGTGAAGCACGATGTAACTTTAAGAGAGTTCTGCAGGCATTTTCCCCATGTGGAATTTTGATTTATCATGAAAGGAGATGAGGGACCAAGCCTGCCTGTTTCACTTGCCGCCTGTTTTGAACTTTTATTTTGACATGGGAATTGTATTACTCAGAGTACTCGTAAGCCTGGTTGTTAAGGTTGCATTGGGCCTTCCACCTCCTTTCATTAGTAGGGTACTGAGTCCTGCATGAGTACTCATTGATCGTGGGCGTCCTGCTGAGATGTCCAGGCCTTTGATTTACATTCGACCAACTCTAATGAATCCTCAGGAGAGCCTCGTTTAGAGCCTCGTTTAGATCCTATGCTTCCGCCTTCCTTTTGAACGCAAGTCCTCCACCTGTGTTTATTCCTGAGCCTTCAGCCAGACTTATGAAGCGGCACAGACACGATGAGAGAAAACGAAATTACAGTATTTCTTTGTGCAGGACTGGATTATTAACTGGGATATTTTAAACCAAAATAAACACCCATTTATATGTTAAATTATTATTTATGTGGCAATAGCTGTAAACTCGCATTTAAGATATTACTCAGACATTTGGCTTGTAGTTAGTGTTGATTTTGCATTTTAGGTCTCCTGAGTACTGTGTGTGAGCATTCAAAGAGTAAATGTAGCTACTCAACTAGATGCTAATGAGAATCATTGCTGCCAGCATAGTAAGGAATAATATAAATACATACTCTAACCAGCATAAATTATTTTTATCATTGACCACTGAGCCCAGGGCAGTTTACTCATCGGTGATGAATAACACAAACCAGAAATCATTTTCTTTATGACAAACTCCAGGTGGCGCAACCCGTAATGGAGTAATATTTTTTTAATTTTCATTCATTTTCATTTAAGAGGTTTATTAATGACTCTACAGTCTCCTTAATGGGTGTGGCCCAAAACACTGAGCTGTATCAATACTGAGGATCAGTCATCTTGAGGTAGTGGTTCATGTTCTCTTTGGTATGTGTGACACGTCATTGTCATAAGAGAAAGACCTTTTTGTGCTGAAATGCATAATGTCTGCTGTCCAGAATCTATGAGGTAACATTCCTGGTGAACGGAGATGTCCTGGGGGAGGGTTGCTGGTAAACTGTGGTTCTCAAGGACTCAAAATAGTCTTTTATGGATCCAAACTAAGAAAAAAATGTAGGCCTCACACAGGGGTGGTCTGTGAGGCTTGTAAAAGAAGGTCTGTTTATATTTCATAATTAAATTTGGTTGTATTTATCTAAGCACATATTTATATTTTGTTACTGTTGGCTCTGAACATGTGCACTTCACAACAATAGTACATTCAAACTCATAGTTTGAGGGGAAGCTCTGTTTTTTAAATCATGTTCTTCAAACTGTCAAGGCTGAAGCATCAGGATGTCCTTCTACGATTTCACAATAAGCGTATTAGAGATATTTGATAACTTTGTTGTTTTTTTCTCCCTAATGCTGAGGTAACTCTTGGTCTTTCTCACAACCTGCCTATTGATTCTGGCAACTGTAATGCAGGGATCTCATTTCGGATTTAAAACATGCATCGCGTGGTCACTCCTCATTTTTAATGGTCTCAGATGTTGCAAAATGCAAAGTGCCTGACCAAAGAGACACCATGTCTATGGGGGTATTCCCTGGTGTGACATCTCTCCATTCTCCCATTTACTTATTTGGTAATGCTTCACATTAACTACACCTTCATAATGCATTCATAGAACATTCATAAGCATGCAAGTATTCCTTAATGTCCTGACATACCTTAACAGCCTTAATAAACATTATAATCATATAATGTTTATTATTATTGTATATTAAAGTTAAGGTATGTTAGAACATTCAAGTATACTTACATGCTGCTTATGAATGTTCTATGAATGCATTATGAAGGTGCAGTTAATGTAAAGCACTACCGGTTATTTTAAGTTGGTAGTGCTGTGTCAGGGTTTTACCCACTCAGACTGGAAATTAATTAAACAGGGCATATGGCCTCCTGCCCAGTTTGGTCTTGATGGTTTTTATATACGGCTGAATTTATTATTCTCATATTTTCTTTGTTGTTTCACTGACAATTGTGAGAATAAAATGGGAATTGCAAACTAATGAATGAGATCCTTCATCCTTCATCATATAAGCCACATTTTCACCTTCTTCAAAATCTGATCTGACCATCAATTTTCCGGCGGCTCGTCCAGTACAGTATCCCAGGGCGGGCTGGAGCCCATGCCAGGCAGTATACAAGGCAGAGGCACACTCTGGATGGGATGCCAGTCCAGTGCAGGGCACACACACTCTCACACTCGCACCCACAAGCTCACACCGATCAATTCAGAGATTCGCCAAACTGCTCCTCTGTGGGAGAAAACTCACACGATATCTGGAGAACAGGCATGATCCCTCACACACGGGGTGTGGTTTGAATCGGCAGCCTTGCAGTCATTAGGGTGCGGCGCCACACACACCATGTTAAAATGTTACATTTTAAATCAGTCCTGGCAGACCGCTTCTCTATGGATTGCTAATTCTGTGAACTGTTCTTGTGCTTTATTTTCATAGAGAGTATAATGTTGTAAAACAACTCCTTTGTAAATCCACTCACCTCAGTCTCCGGACTTCTCAGTGACGGCATGGAGGTGCAGCCTTTTTCCATCCCCCTGTAAACATTGACCCCCCCCCCCCCCCCCAAAACTCCACAAATGCGCATTTCAGGCCTTGCAGTTAAAGGACATTACAGTGAGGTTAGAAGGTTCTGTCAAGCCGGGCCCTGGCGCATCGTACTGGAAAGAGGATTCACCTGACCAGCAAGAACTACAACGATGATGTGTCTTCCAAAGCATCGCTGTTTTAATTAAACGTTCCGGCCCTTTCCACCCCCCTGTTCGGCGTGGATGTCTGGAGCAAGTGTCAGACTGGAGCTGCACCCTATGATTTAACGTCTGCCCCCGCAGGTACTATGTGTTTTTGTGGGGGTTACATAAAACCTGTCTCACACAGGCTGAAGCAGCCCAGCTGCAGTGCTGAATGCGACGCCTGGTTTTATGGTCAGCAAGTTGCTTCGTCTGGGCTGGACCCAAGACAGCCGGCTGTCGACATTCCAGTCAAACAAAGATGAAGATAAAAAAGACACGTGAGCGGTGTGTGTGACGGACTGATGCCCTTTTATGGTCTGAGCCACCTTATGCTCCTGCCGTCATGGGGGGGTATCTGGGTATGTGGTTTATGACAATGGATGGATACAAAGCATGTCATGCTTTTGTTTCCTGTCTCGTTCTTCAATGCACTGTTTGTTAGAAGGAATACATGTTCTATCCTGAAGGAAGTATGAATACTTTTGATGAAATTATGGCCATTTTTAGTAAAAAAAAAAATTCCAAACTACATACACAAAAGAGTCCTCCTCGCTTCATAAACTTGCCCACAACCTCCTGGTATGCAGGGAACCATAATCATGAGAGCGGAGGGTAAACCAGTAATGGGCACTGCTGGTGTGCGGAACAATGCTGGGGGACAATGCTGTACTTAAGTCTGGCATGAACAGCTATTCTTACATGTTTGTACAAGGTGAGTGTGGATTATGTGTATTACATTTTGGGGACCGAATGTCCACAATGTGACATATCGGGACCATTTTTTCCACAAGGGGAAACTCAATTTTATAAAAAATCTGTGACTGCAACCAAAAAAACTAAAAATGCCAGAAGTCTTGTATTTTGTTTGGTTACCTATGGTTAAGGTTGTCATTGTTGGGATTAGGGTTTTTCCCATAAAAAGGAATGGAGAGTCCCCACAAAGATACATGTCTGTGTATGCGTGCATACGTGCGTGTGTGTTCACACACTGTGGTTGCTTCGGTTATGCTCCCTGACTCCGCACACCATTACTTCACAGTGGGAACGCTTCACCATCATCCCGATGTCTGTAAAGGCATGGTTTGGCTGTCATGTGCACTGTGCTTAATGACCATCTGCATAGAGTACAGCAAACAGCACCTACGTCATGCAGCGTAGCCCAGTCTAATGGGGCTTTAAAACTGTCTGCCTGTGTTTTTCTGGATAATTACTTTAAAAGGTTTAGAAATTAAGCTTTTTCCTGCTGACCGCTCCATCCCGACTGCAGAAAACGCTCCAGCATATTGACAGACACTATCATGCCGCAGCCCGAGTTGTCTTTCGTTGTGTAACTATGAGCTAAGGCCACTCCGTAGATGGACTTCCTTGTCCTGTGGTAAGATGCGGAACAAACAAGTGATTCCCAGTTTTTGATCTCTAAGGTTTGACTGCCAAACCCAACATTACTGGCAAAGTCCACGGCGAGGATACAGAGGGATGTCAAGCAGGGTATTAACAAGGAGATTAGTCATACATATTTCTCTTTTATTACATATATTCATATATTGTCCTATCAATCACCAGATAAGGTGCTGGCCTACAGTGTTGATGTTCAGACCCTGTGTGCAACTCTTTTTATTCATATCCGTTTGATTTACCAGATCTTTTTTTGTTGCCGAAAAAGAGCATGGGAGAGATTTTGTGGTTCAGGAAAAAAATGACCAAGGTAAATGGTCGATGACCCTAATTAAATCTAAAACATCTGCTTCTGCCCAATGTAAATATTATGTAACCGGTGCCTTTGCATTTTAATAGCGTGCTCTTCTAGGGCAGCGACGCGGTGGTACGCCCTGAAATCCATAATATTTCAGGTAACTGGCCATTCATCCCTGCTGTGTCTCCCACTGTCGCATGGTAAGATGTAAGACTTGTATTTCCAGCACCCAGATATACCCCCTGCGGAGAAGCTGGCAGCTTCACCTTCAACCTGAAAAGTACGGAACTGGCTGATGGCGCCTCCTAGTTCTGTTGATATTTATAACTTCTCTGTGCGACACCTGACACTTCAATCCTGCGCCGGCAGGGTCCTGCCAGAGCAGGGTGGGGACCTGCAGAGGAGCTCATTCTTCAGGACCAGGAGGATCAAGAGAAGGAGAAGCCAAGGTCTGGAAAATGCAAACTGTGTTCTCTACCTTAAGTTGGGAGGGAGGGGGGCATGGTTTTACTACCCATAGGGAAGGAACTTCAGGAAGGGACTGGTAATCTGCAGCCACAGGACACAAAGCTGCTTGTTTCCACTTTAAAGGCTCCTCTACACTAAGACCTCATAGGGTGACGATACACAGGGCAACCTTCTCAGCAGTGTTGCCAGCCAGTTTTGCTTTCCAGTGTTGCTCGGGCACATTCCCATTGATATTGGGCAGCAAATTTCTATTAGGGGAACTTTGAACAGCAGTGGGCAACTTTTCGCAACCATCCAGATAAACTGTCCTTTGTCTCACCTAGTCAGCAATTGCTTAGTGACATTGCTCAGTTGCCCAAAAAGTTGCTCTGTACCTCATCATCTACAGTATAAGGTTTTAGACTGGAGTCGAAAAAGTTCAAGAAATACATTTTGACTTGAAACGTTTATATACATTATACTATGTATAATATAATACGTTACATTTAGTTATTCGACTGGGTAGGCTCCGGACTCCCAGAGAACCACTTGTCCTGAATAGGACAAGTGGTTACAGAAAATGGATGGATGGATGGGTAATCTTTCACGTTCTAAATAAGCAGGGATGCGTTGATCTTTGATGTATGGTTTTTTATGTGTGCGCACCTACAGCTGTGTTGCTCCTTAAAATAGCTAGATCTCATAGACACGCTAAGAAAGTTAACTGCGTGTCTTTGAGGTTCAGGATGAACCTGGAGAAGCCCACGTGACAAGGGAACACGCGTAGCTGCACAGCGTCAGAGCAAAGGTGCCTTTCAAGTCCTCGGTCTTGGAGATGAGAGGTCCCAGCTCTCACTACCAATATATGCATACACATATACTTAGATAGAACCTGATATTAATGCTGAAAATGTGACAGGCTGCCATAAATTGGAGAGGGCTTTCTGTGTCGTGTCATCCTGTGACCTACATTCCAATTTCCATCATTCCTTTTTGGTCAAAAAAAAAATGAAACTATGATATCAGCTGGTGTTAGATTTTATCATTTTATTTTCCTTTCAGCTTCTGCAACTTTCTGTTTTAAATTCCATTTTTTAAATTCCTTTTTTTTTGTTGTTCATAGACAAAAAAGCCATATGAATGACACATTTTTTGTCCTTCCTCAGTGAAACTAAATGGTTCTTAAATTTATGCTTTTTCGATTTAATTTTATTCATTATTATTTACCTTTATTTTATATTTGATCATTTTAGAAGTGTTAATTCGGCCATTTTCTTGCATTATTGCATGAGAGCTTAGGAGTGTGTAATTATTTTCTTGTATTACAGAATTCCAATGCGTTTGAAAGTTCCTTGAATGGATGGTTCAAAATCTTGGCCCAGGAAAAGCAAACCTACAGTTTTACCGCTTCAGTAAGTCTATAGATGTTTTCCCAGGTTAAATGCTAATATGATTATACATTCAATCAGATAGCATGACTGTTGACAGTGTGAATTTGAGACCTTGACTGAACATGACATTGTTTGTTGTAGGTATTCCTTCGACGTCATTCATCTTCCCAGCAGGCAGAATTACTACTGATTAAATGCAAATCATATCCTGTATTCTGTTATTTTTTCAAACATTTTACAATTTGGTTGTCAATGGGTGACCTTAAGACATAAAGCAGCTAATTATCCACTCACTCCATCCATCTCCCAGCCATTTATTCAGCATTTGCGGAAGGATCCTATCTTCTCAATTATCATTTTCTTTCTCGCACCACTAAAGCAGATTTTATATTCTCTCTTCCGCTGTTTTCAGGTTGTAATAACATATAATGGCATCATGTTTTATCTTTATAAATTCAAGACTATTCATTTGTAACGTCTTTCAGAATCGCACTTCCCTTTTTTTCTGGTGTTTATAATTTTACTTAAATGTACGTCTAAACCCACGTCCAAACCCATATTGGGTGTGACCTTTCCAAGTATGAAATGATATTCTTACACCTTCCAAATTAGAATTGTAGGCTCTATGTTGGGTAGAAACACTGAAGCTGGCTGTACAGAAATTTTCCAGTTAAAACACTGGGTTGTCATACACTGGGTATTGGTTGTCTATAACCCAAAAGATTGGAGATACTGTACTTGGATGGATTGGGGGGTGGGGGGGGGGCAGTGACCCCTTGTTGCCTGAGTTGGAATTGCAGTTAATTGGCAAGACCATCATTGTGCTTATGTTCTATGCTTGCATTTTGCACTTTTGCATGACTAGCTTGTCGATACCCTATAGGTGGATGGAATAATAGGCTATGTGTGCGTCAGACACATGCGTTAACACAGACGGTAGGCAAGATACGTTTTTTTGTTGCCCCCCGCAAGTGCAAACTTATGATATTGTATCTTTAAGATTCAAGATTTCAAGATTCTTTAGTTGTCACATGCATAGTCGTACAGGTACAACATGCAGTGAAATGTGTCCTGAACCACTCTTTGACTGTGCAACTAGTTACGAAGGATATGAGAAAAAAAAAAAGTCAATGATCTCGGGTAAGGTCAATGATTACTAAGTTCTATTTCATAATCTCTCTTAAGTGATGTTTTTTTTTCTAAAAATGTATAAAAATATGTCCTGAATTATAGGTTCTTGAAAATAAATATCTTTACATTCTTATTTGACATACACAATTTTTTTTTTTTTTCCTGGATACACACACCAGCTCCTTTTCTGTTATCTGTCATCATAGCACAGTAAGCAAAGGCATATTTCGCACATATTTGCACTTGATTGCAGCCTGATTGCAGTTCATGCTCTAATCCTGTACTCGTCCATACAGTTTGCAGGCTATGAATGCTGATACCCACACTGACGCTGTTGGGGATTTTGTTGAGAGTCCAGGCCTGTGTCATTCCTGGACAGGAATGTTCCTTCAGCAGCTTGGGGAAGGTTCTACCGAAATGCTCCAGATCTCAGTATCTGCATGCGGGTTCAAATCCAGTGATAACCATGATAGTATAGAAATACTGTATCCATCGGCTTTTCCAGCTCGCTTTTCTCATCACAGTCGCTACAGTTTAGACCCCATCCTGAAATAACAGGTTACAAGGCACTGTAAACCCTAGAAAGGATGCCAGGAATTACTCACAGAAGCAAATATCCGGTGGAGTTAGTGGTTTCTGCATGTTTATGCTTATGCTACTGTGAAAAGCCATCTTAGATTTTATGGAAAATTTGAGTCAATTACCACTTCCCACGTCTGTAATGCTTCGGATTATAATTATTAAATTTCAAATATAATAGCACCGTACATTTCCCTTCGATTACAGGCATCTGCTGACTACAAATATTGTTACTTTATTCACATATTGCATCATGGTTCATGCCTCATTAAAATGTAGCTAAAGGCCTTCAGAGTGAATCGGAAACCAAGGCTGCAGTGGCTATGAAGTGTCAGCCTCCCCCTCCATGTATTATTATTATTATTAATAATAATAATAATAAGAAGAAGAAGAATATGCTTACACTCTCAGAAAAAGGGTAAAAATTTGTGCCTTTGCTTGTCACTGGGGTTGTACCCTCAATGATTTGCCAATTGTTCCTTAGCTGTAGGTAATTGTTCCTTGTATGGTACAGAAATTGACTCTGGGGAACATTTCTGTACCATTGATGTACATTCTTGCTTGTACCTTTGGGATGTTCCTCAGAGACGATTTCTGTACCTTAAAAGGTACAATTACAAGGGCACAGTCCCAGTGACAAGCAATGGTACAAATCTTTACCCCTTTTCAGAGAGTGTATGAGCCCTTATTATTGTCTTTGAAACATGTTAAACTCACACTGAGTAAAACAATTTAGACTAGCAAGCAAATGTCTAAGCCGCTCTTCACAACCTTTTAAAAACAAACGCATAACGTATCTCCATCCATCCACTTTCTATATATCCCCTTGTCCTGTGTTAAATCGAGATAATGAACTGAGCTGAAGTCGAGATAGGCTGATCTCTGGTGGGGAAATGGAACAATTACACCAATAAAGCCATCGGAAGAAGCATTCATTGGATGAAATTCACTTCTAAATATTCATAACGAAAGAACAACTGAATTAGCATAGATCTTGACAAAAACAGCGCATAAAATCACATCAGAGTACGTTAAAATTACACCAGAAACCAATTCTTTACAGAAAAAATGTATTCGACCTCGATTATTAACATGAATGTTTTTATAGAACATATATTATTTTTAGTTTCAAAATAATGTCAGACTGTCATAAAATAATTTCATACAAAATAAAGAATATCGTCTCTATTTAAAGTATAAATAAAAACATAAACGACTGTCTGGAAACTGTCATTTCATACAGGTTCGCTGTTTATTAGTTTTGAACAGGACCGTACTTTTAGTTACGAACCATGAGAAAACTTCTACAGGTTCTACCGAGATTTGAACTCAGATCGCTGGATTCAAAGTCCAAAGTGCTAACCCTTACACCACAGAACCAAAGATCCGACGCAACTTTCAAATCAGTATTTTTCAGAAACTCTCCAATGATTTACAATTTTAAACGTTCTATCTATTTATATGTTTGTTATATGTGAAATTTTCATTAATTTCAAAGTTATAAACTACTTTGCAACTTATCCAAGATGCACATATCAGTACATTAATGATAATATGCATGATCTTACAATATAGACAATCTTTGTGTCTTTTCTAAAGCCAAATAATGTACACACACATATAGGCCTACCTGGCAATTTTCTTACATAGGTAGTTTACTTATTAATAGTAGCGAATTATGCTATTTGCTGTTCAAAAACAGTCCAGTTTTAAAGGGGACGTTTAAATTCACGGCAGGTCTTCTACATGAGGATTTTACAGAAAATATTAAAGTAAAAAGAGCAGCGAATGTGCGGTTTTCGTCTTGGTCATTGCTATCGACAGCGTCAGCCTAAAGAGAGGAACACAATGAAGTTCCTATGAACGACCACAGAGGGGCAGCCGGAGTTTGCGAAGGTGAGGTTCTCCTGTCCTCCTGATCCTCTCGCCAGTTTTATTATGAAAGTAGAAATGAGTAGTTAAAAGATGGATGGCTGTATGTTTGAAGACTAAGGGGGGACATTATCCAGGTTAGGGGAGTTTCTAGCTACTGAAAACTCCAGGGTCTAAGTTACGTTTACATGGGGCTTGACCTTTTTTTGTTTAAATTAACATAATTGGCATCTGGACTGAAATACTCGGGGTTACGCTGGAGTGATCGGACCTAATGACGCCCATGATCCAGGTACACTAGAGTTTTAATGCTGTTCAGAATGCTGTTCAACCAAATAGTTACTTCAGTGTTAATTCAAATGCAGGAACTCGTGGCCATAGGTGGAAATTAGCGGGAGAACATTTAAACTGGATTTGAGAAAGCACTTCTTTACACAGCGTGTGGTTAGAGTATGGAATAGTCTCGATCCCTGTTATTGTAGTGCAAGCTAAAACCTTGCATTCCTTTAAATCTGAGATAGATAAGAAATTTAACAACTCTGAGCTATTAGTTACGTTCTCCCTAAACGAGCTTGATGGGCCTAATGGCCTCCTTTCATTTGTAAAATTCTTACGTTCTTATATGTATTACATAAAGCATGTGGTGTACCCGGAGCCCCTAACAGGAAGCACTGGGTGGGATGGAGTAGGCACTTTGAATGGGATGCCAACGTAAGCCATGTCACAGTTACATGTAATTAGGGCCTTGTCCACATGTACACGGGTATTTTAAAAACGGAGGTGTTTCCCCCTCCGTTATTAAAAGGAAAAATCTCCGTCTATATGAAAACGCTGAAACGTTGTCAAGAGCATGTCAAGCCGACAGGCGGCGATATAACTCTAACCGTAAAGCCAGGTTGGCCAATCAGAAGCCTTATTGCCAGTTATGCTAGGCTAAAAACAGCCAATGTAAACAGCGAACGGCGCGCCCTCTGACGTCAGACAAAGGGTCATTAATTGGGTCATTTTATCTCCCTGAGTTCACGATCATAGAGGATACAGCAGGAGCACGAAGCAGCTGTACAAGATGATGTTCTATCGAAATGTATGTTGAATCTCAGCCAACGCGCCGATGTCCCTGGAGCCAAATTCCAAACGTGGAACTTCAGCACATAAAGTGAAAAAATCCCAGCAGCAAAATCTGAATTACGAAAGCGACTATAAACTGCAAAAGCTCAATGAGATCCTCAGTGTATACGGCAATAATAATAAATGCAATGTCGTCTAGCTTTAAAACATGCGCACTGTTTCAGAGTACCTAATTAGAGGCAAAAACACAGAAAAATGCGAACGATGTAGAGAATGGAGACCGCAGTCAAGAGCAGGGATATGAACCCATTGCGCGCTTCTATTAAAGGAGAATGTAATGTGTTATCACTTTGATCCGGGGAGATCAATATGAGACGCTTCACCGTATTTCTCTCTAGCAAAAATGGTTCCGTTGTTTAATGCTAGATATTACTTATGATAACGATGTCTTATTGACATAGTGAATTTATAACTGGCTCTCAATACTTGAGCGACATGGAGTAGCATGAGAAAGTGACAAATATCACCTTAATACAAAGGATAGAGGTATTCCACATTTCAGTATGATCAAGATGGCAGTTTTAATTGTGATTATATAGTTTATGCATCTGTAAATGTGCTATGACTAATCACCCTCCTGCTTCCATAATAATATAACACGTATGGTTATTCAGCGCGTGCCTTTTGCTGACTGCCGTGAAATGCTTGTGCGTGTAATACAGTGGCAAAGAGAAGTTTGATGTGTCGATTTCCTGTCATTCACTTTCAAAAATGAGGACGCCTGGCAACAGTGCGACTCTGGAATATGAGCTACAGTGACAAGTTATTAAGGAGAATATAATCCAATCTGTCTGCTGTATATATGTGTGTTTGTGTTTTTTAATGCCTCCTCATCTGTGTCATACCAGTAAGCAAAAGGTTCCAAGTGGGTTTTTTAGATCATACTTTGAAACAGAATAAAACTGACGTGAGGATTTTGCTCGGTATCGGATGCGGATTCCTATTCGTTAATCTGTTATGTTGAGAATGTTAATTGAAGAATTAAAAATAAGGTTCCAGAGTTCCCAGATACAACTGCCTGTGGGTAGTTATGCATATTAGTCTGTCTTGGTGCATGTGTGTGTGTGTGTGTGTGTGTCGGGGGGAGGGGGTGGTTTGCATAGATTACATTTGGGGACCAAAATGTCCCCAAAGTGTGGTAAACCTGAAACTTCCTAACTTTGAGACATTTTCAGGTCCCGATTTGGATAACCTCGGTTTTATAAAATCTGTGAAAGCAATCAAATAAGTAAAAATGCCAAAAATCTTGTATTTTGTTTGCATATTTATGGTTAAGGTTAGGGCTGGGTAGGGGTTAAGGGTGCTGTGATTGGAATTAGGGTTTTTCCCATAGAAATGAATGGAAGGTCCCGATTTAGATAAGTATGTCAACGTGTGTTTGTGTGTGTGGGTGTATGTGTGTGTGTGTGTGTGTGTGCGTGTGCATCATTGAATCCACGCAGGTCTGTGCGGCTGCTAATCCGAGTCATTACCCCCACCCTCCTCCAGGGGCCAAAAGGAGACGGGGGATGCAGAAGCAGGGGGAGGAGGCTTCCCAGTAGAGGGGAGGCCCAATAAATCACCCCACTGTCTCGGCACTGACACCAGGCCTGTCTGATGGGGGGGGGTTGGGGCAATCGCAACAACAGCATGGCCTTGTCTCCCCATCAGTCACCTCCACGCTGAGCTGGTACCATCTTCCCACTGTCCTGTGGGAACTTGACAGACCTCCCTACATTGGTCCCCTCAAAACTCATGGTACTGTCCATAGGAGGCTTAGGGGGCTCAATGGGCTGCTGCCCCCTGCCTTTTTAACGTGACGTGTTTTTTGTTGAACCCTTTGAATATTAATGAAGTAAAACTGTTTACTATAAATCTGTTGTATGATAATTGGCGGAACAACGAGAGCCCTCTTATCTACATAAATGTTGATATGATAATTACGGTGATGTAGCATTGTTTTGCTTTGTTGTAAACAGCATTACCGTAATTTCGTTCACGAAAATGATTAGCTAATCAAGTCCCACTCTATTTCGGCTTCCCATCTCCCTCTTCCCCTCTCCTTGTACCTCCGCCGTCTTCACCCCCTGCCCGCCTGCCCGCCCGCTATCATTACGGCAGCTGACATCGCCTCCGACCAAGCGGCGGCTCACCTTCCAGTCAGCTGTCAGTCTGCACACCCCCCCCCCCCCCCCCCGCTCATCAGTCTTTCTCCCGCATGCCGCAAATCGTGATGGTGAAAGATGGGGGAAGCCGCAGGTGGCGGCCAAGCTCGCGGGCGGGTGCGAACCGCGGCGGCGTATGTATTTATGTTTAACAAAAAAGGGGGGAAACCAGCCTCTGCAAATAAAGACAAAGAGTGTGTGCCGCTGCTAGATAAATCAGACCTGGTCACATTGCTCCAGGTTTGCCAAGACCCAGTACACTATTTATACAGATATACTCTTTGCGATGTGATCTTTTTTATTATTTTACCATAGACATTTATCATTTACATGATAATATGAATCTGATTGGGCGACCTAGTTCAAAACCTCGTGACCTAGATGTAGTGACAGCTTTATGAAAGGGACGTTGTCCCTTCGCACGGACCTGATTTGTGGGCCCATCGCAGGTCTGCAATTCACCCCGCCCCCCCCCCCCCCCCGGGGGTCTGGTTTAGCCCCGCCTCCCCCAGGCATGACCTCATCTGCAATTCTGTGTGCGCATCATCACTCTCGCCATTCCACCGTCTGCGATAATGTGAAATCCCCCCCACACATGCACAAATATGCATTGTGCCCTGCTCCCGCTTCAACCTGAAATATCCAGAGGAGTCGGACAGCCGTGCGTCGCGTTCCTTCCTGCATAATAAATGCGATCCGTCGATCCAGAAGGGCGTGAAACCGGCTATGGGTGTTAAAATTCACAGAAGAAAATGCAATACAATCTGCCTTTCATACTTTTCTCTCCCACATTCTGTGTGTTCCACATAAATTGTCTCAGTCCTTCAATTTATAATCTTAGTCTCTCTCTCCCTCTGAACTGCCCCATTTAGTTCTTTCCCTTTTCCTGTACCCCCCCCCCTCCCCGTTTTCTTTGTGTTTCCCAGCTCCACCTCTGGCAGGTTGTGATTTCCAATTGCAGGAATTTGCTTTTCCAATATCTGTCTCCCTAATTATGGGCACCTCTGAAGGGGGCATGTCACCAGAATACTAATAAATGTCTCCAGTATTTGCCTTTTTTATATTCATATTCTCGTTTTAAGGGACACCTATTGGAAGTTACATGCGCAGATTCTCCCATATGCCATGCACTAGAGGCTTTTCCTGTGGCCTTTTCAAGAACACATGCCCCACAGACTTCTGGGGGAAAAATATTATTGGAACTAACGCAATTTATTTTTTTTTCTGTTTTGGCCTCAAATTGAAGAACAGAAAAAACCATGCCTAATCAGGGCGGCATAATTCATTCAACACCAACGCCTGGCTTTTGTAGTGTACCTGGTTCCGAGTTTGTGCATTGCCGTTGTAATTACCTCTCCCGCAACAACCGACTCTGCTATAAGACAGCTGGTTATTGAGCAGGCAGTTGAGTACAGTCAGTTCTGAATGGCGAACAGTATGATACTCCAAGTATGTCAAGTACAAACTTTGTGACATGGACTGATGTACCAGGGAGGGTTGCATTCTGTCTGCTGTCGAGTTTATATTTACATTTACAGTATTTGGCAGACGCCCTTAGCCAGAGCGACTTACATTAGTGCGTTAAGACGCTGCAATGAATTTTTCCGATACTAGCTCAATAAGGACCCAGGCTATGAATACCATCTATCTGAATACTCTGTTGAGAAAGTGCAACTTTTTTTTCCGTACACACACACACACACACACAAGGAAAAGAGCTGAGTAAGAATACAGAGTACTACTTCAGGTATTTCTGAAAAAGGAAAGTTTTGAGGAAAGTTTATGTCCTTGTTTGTGAATGAGATTATCTTTCTTACTCTGTGGCCCTTTCAGGTGTTTTATTGCTTGTTTATATTTCTCTGTGTGAACAATGAAAACTTGAACTAAACTTGTCTCATGGAGCGTCTCTTTAAAAATTAAACATTTAGCATTCGTAACTAAGAATTAACTTTAGTTAGTAGTTTTAAGATTACCCCCCCCTACCTCTGCCCACCTTCTCTGTTGATTGCAGATGTTACATTTCCTTCTGCTAGAAATATCTGTACACTGAGATATTTTTAGGATTCTTTCATGGCTTGACCTGATACAAATCGATGGTACTTGAATTTATTTGAGGAAAAGCTCCCGTGTGACTTATAACATTTTGTTACCATAGGGACAATGTCCTTTAAAATCAAGCCTTTATTAAGTTCCACAGTATTCATACAATAAAACATCAATTGAAAACTAAATTTTAAAACGACAAGCAAATAAATTTGCGTTATTTTTCTTTAGACGCTGGTATTCTGGCCGAATTAATTACTAACAATAAGTATGCCAAATGTAAATATAACATTGTTTTTATGCCTTAAAACTGTCCAACCAAGGATTTAACATGTGATTCCCCTATATTACCAGTTCATTCCTGAAAAGGAAGGGGAAAATGTATGCAAATTGCGATTACCATAACAACTCCATCTCCCTCACTTATTTTTGCCTCCAAAGAGTTAAATCCTCCTCTCGGCCATTTTGCCATTCTTGATTGACGTGTAGAACAGCGAGACACGGTCATCCTCCAATCAACAAACACATCGGGTAACCCACGTGGGGTATGTAAATACTCATTGGTTGGTGCTGCCCGTGTTGATTGTAGCTGGGTCGAACCCCACGTGGAGAGTTCATTCATTCATTGATCAATTCCATTGCATCCCCCACACCTCCTATCAGCAAATTTACATGAGCATGGAAAACCGAAAGATCCTGAGAAGTAGTCAAAAAGTGAGAAACACCAAGTAGTGGGTTTCAATAAAACAAGTGCGAGACTGTGGAATAACCAATGTATTTATGGTTGCATTCTTAGAATATTTTAAAACAGAAGTACATAATTTAATTTGCTCATTTTAATTAGCATTAAGTTAAATTTATTCCATTTCTATTATGAAGTATATAATTTTAAAATAAATAGTACGGGCGAGAGTTAAACAAAATAATATGTGCATTATTTCAGTCAGAATCAAGTAATTATCCGTGTCTATTAACTGGGCAGCAACCTTAAGAAATGGATAAGAGCGTAGAAGAAGAGACGTCGCTTATTAGCTATAGCCTGCCCAATATTGATCACACTGTGGCGACAACTGTGCGTCTTGTTTCCCTCTCAAAGAAAACTCCTGCCTGTCCCATTCATTGAAAGTCAGAAGGGGAAGGAGAGAGTGAGAAAGGGAGCCGAGCAGAGAAGGAAGGAGTGAGTTTTCTGAAAAGCTCGAAGAAACCAGCGAAACAAAGGAAGCTGCGTTTGCGTTGCATGTCTTGTCCGTCTCAGGAGCTCGGTGATACACTTAGACTGAATAGCTACCTTTTCTTGTTTGGGAGAACTGGTACGAAGGAGATACGTGGAGGTGGGAAACTGCGGATTTTTTAGAAGATCGAGGGCTTTTTAAGCAGCAAAGTGCTGAACACGGAGTGAACCAAATATTTCGCTTTAAGAAAATCTGGTGAATCTGTAGCCTGTACTGCGCGCGTGTTATTTAATTTTTTTTCTTTTACCAGTGTTAAATAAAACACGAACAAAGGAAGGCTTGAGTAGGGTATGTGTAAGACGAGCCAAGATTGACCATTATTGCCTTTGAAACAGGGCCTGATGCATTTCTGAAGCCAACAATAAATACTCCATACATTTTCTCTCGGGAATCTTTTGTTTTCTAAAAACAATCGGACTAAGCAAAAGGCTCACAACCCCCAAAAATGTACCCCCAGAATCGACCCCCGGTGAGTATACTGCTCTAGAGTTCAAACAACAGCACTTCTTAAAATTACGATAAATGCTTCACTTTGTAATAGTCTAGAAGATCCCATGTGGGCGAATTTTCGTTTGCTTGGATTGAAATGAGCATAAGTTTAGCGAGTAAATATACGCCAGGAAGCGTTACTGGACTATAAAATAATGGGACACCACAACAGGCGACCTCAAGTATCGTTTGTTGATTTACCTACAATAGATAGAAGCGGTGTTTAATGCCGATAAACATAAGCAGTGTGCCGGGGGTGATGCGGGGCGTATTCGACACATTTCAGGTAAGAATGTGATGTTTGCCGATTAATCCTATGTTGGCTGTTTACCGAATTTGCGAGGGTATCGCTACACCAGTAATACAGCTCCTGTCCTATGAATTTCCCCAAATTTGTAACAATATATCAAGTTGCACCCATTTTAATCTTGTTTACTGTAGATGTAGCCTATACTAGTGGCTTAATCGCTTTATTTACCTCAGCTGACGTCGTGTTGCCAAATTTTGTTGCAATCTCTCTTACTAATTTCCACCGAAATATAGCCTTTTTAGGCTATATGGTATGTCAGAGCCACAGGAATCCGCGTAAATGATGAAAATGTGTGTATCTGACATCCTGACGTGAGCCCAATTGGAATACCGTGATAGGTTATTGTGTGCAGAATTATAAACACGTCCGTAAAAGCCTTTTGTTGTTACTGGGTGAACAGGTATGAATATAAACCGGCGAAGTGTCCCAGCTCCACCATTGGAATTAGTAAAGTTTCCGCATCCCGTGTTGACCTAAGTAAGCAGATGAGGCCTAGGAAACAGGAGTGTGTATAAAGATTGGCCCAGTTGATAAGGCGATTTCAGTATTATTACCACTATCCAAAAGGTTACACCAGAAATAAGAGCGGACTTTCCCACGATAGAGCTGAGCTTACGCCCCAGTTTATTTAATTCCACAAAGCCCGGGGTCAGTTGTAGCCCACCATGTGCAGGGTGGGGTATCTGGGGAATCTGATCTTACCTTACAGATACCAAAAACAGCACCTGAGGTCCCTACAAGTGTCTTGCTGGAGGAAGGTCACCAAGGTACCTGCACTGGCTGCACCCACAATCCCCTTTTACCGTATTTACATCTATATTTACACCTGTTCAATATCTATACAGTGCATCTATTTGCATCTATACTCTTAATGCTGTTAGATTTTTTTTTTTTAGTTTTGGAACAGAACTTTTAATTGCAAAGTATTGAATTCTTTCCACTTTTAATGTGTCAGGTACTTATTTTCCATTAAACAGTCTGCTTTTAAAAACCCAGCATTACATGAATTTGGGTGTTTTGGAAAGTGTCAGTATCCATTTTGTATACTAAATAAAATAAAACCAATCTTTTTTTTCATTATTCCAGTGTCAGATATTACAGGCATGACATAATGTTTATCCCAGCCGAAAAGCATGGAAGGCTGACATTTTTTTTAAGAAAATACCGTGTCTGGTAAAAAAAAAAAAAAAATCATTCATGGTGTAGACAGGTTTACAATTTATTGCTTGCTGCAAACCCTCATTCCCTAAAACCTTGTACTAAGTAATAGCTCTTGCCATCTCTTCTGACGGCCCACAAGGCTTTTGTTTCCTGGCGTGATGTGGGACTGGAAGGCAGAGCCTGTGGCGTTTCATGAAACTTGCATGAAACTGCGGTGCTGTCGCAATACAGTGCTGTGGCTGCACGCTAAACGCTGCACTTCGCCTTTACTCTCTGCAGCCATGTTGGTGTTTCTGATTAGTCTGGCCCTGTACTGTGTGGGGGTGGCAGGCAGCCGTTAAGTAACAGTAAGGCAAGTGGGTATAATATAGTACTTTTAATCTTTCTACATCAAAATGCTGTTGACTTTTGCTGATGTGTGTGTGCTCGCGAGTGCATTAGTGTGTCTGCGTCCAGTGCTGTTGCAGTGATTGCACCACCCACCCCCCCCACCCCCAGTTTGGCTGACAGTTGTCAAGAAAGTAAGGCCTTGACGCTTTGCATGGACCCACCTGTACTGCGCTCGCTGAGCAGTGTTTATTGGCGGCCAGAGGCCTCAGTTTCACCTAATTTAATTAAGTTCTAGTGGATTTGAGGAAGCCTTTTATGTTGTTCTGATTTGGCAATAATGTAGTGGTGGAAAAAGAACAGTGATCAATGAATGTAATTGTTTAAATATAACATCAACAAAAAGTCACTGAGATTATTTACACTGGTTAATCATACAAGTTGTCATGAAAAACTCTTCGGTCATGTTTATACTGTTAACGTAGCGGGGAGGCGGCTCCTTCCCGGTTTCAAGAGAAGCTGTAGCCTAAACTTTGTGCAATTTGACTCTGGTGCACTTTGTTACTTGGCAACAACTGGAAATGTAGGAAGCGGGGGCTCGGACTGCGCGTGGAAATTTATGCTCCTGCTTGCCGGGCTGCGAAGTCGGGGAGGCTGCAGATATACATCAGCTAGCAACCTGCTTAGCAAATGTGACCTTTAATCGCATTTAGCAGATGGACAAGTAAAATCAGCAGTGGTTATGAGAGAAAAAAAACATAAAACAATAACGTTTTAACTGAACTTAAGAAATGACCGCACCAAAACCTAGCTGGTTTTCGAGACTGATGCAAAAAGGTTATTTGTATGTTTAGCTTTTACCCATTTTACGTTATGGGTAGTGCTCTTATCTCCAAATAAAGGCGTTTTTATATAATCTCAGTGATATTCAGATGATCCCTGATGTGTGTTGACCCCATCCCATGCGCTCTGGCAGCCTCGCGACGATCACAAAAGAGAAATGTGTTTCAAATCATTAAGTTAACAAAATCCGAACTTAATGTTTTTCCCCAAAACGACATTGTAAGTAAAGCTAATGTTGCGTGACGTTGTCCCCGTCTTGACCCGCGGCGGTAGTGAGTGAGACGGTCATTTTGCAAGTTGCTCCGCTGTGCATTTATGGAGGCTGGGATCAGTCGGGCAGCTGTGGTCAGGGAGGCGTTTGTGCTTTGCCTGTGGACAGCGGGTCGCCCTGCGGTGACCCCAGCGGACAGAGCGTGTCTGGGCCCAGTTTGTCTGTCGTGCAGGCGTGGCTTGGAAAGCCGCATGACGGAAAGAACACCCGGTCCCGTAGCGGTAAGCTAATAAAGCGAAGCACCTACAGCAATTAACGCAGCTGACAGGCAAGCTGTTCCCCATTGCTAATGCATTTTGACAGCACAGAAATTTGAATAACGAGCTTGCAAGAAGAAAGGGGGGCGCTAGCTTGTGGCGGAGGGGCCCGGGCTTTTCCACGAGTATGGAGAGACTTGGGATCAATGGGGGATGACCGTGTCGCTCAGCGAATCATTCTCGGGGCAGAAAATGTGAAGCGCTTTCAAATGCTAATATCTACTTGTTGTTGGAAATATATTTGGAAACGCGAATGTAATCGAGGTTTGAACTCCAAACCCTTAATATAAGAGGTAATAGGCAAAAAAAAATCAAGGATCATATTTGCGTGTCGGCCCTGAGGAAGGGCTGGATCTTCAGACTGGTCAATGGCTAATTCAGATGTACCAGCTTCGGTGCGGTCTGTAAACGGGCCCATGTTAGCAGTTGATTTGCTGATTAACAACATTTTCCTGAGAAGGAATGATGTGCAACAGTTGGGCTGCAGGGACAATAAGCAAAAGGACTGCCCCCCCCCCCCCCCCGATGAACCTGTCAGTGGACCCTGCTCTGCTGATCTCAAGTCTGTAATCATTTACTTTTAGACCTTCTATACTTGGTTACCAGCAGCTTCAGAAGCGAATGCTTAAGGGAGCACGTCTGGTGTGGAATATGATGCACGCTGGCGGTGATCGGCAAAGAAGCTTTGAGTAGGTGGTGTTTGCAGTTCTTGGTAACTTTGTATTCCCGGTAGACGCTGTCCGGTGTGTTGGGTTGTGCGTTCTGTCAGCACGTCTGTGGGGTTTTGCGTTCCTGGGTTGTGGGAGATGACGGTCTAACGTCTACCCAAGGGTGTTTTCAGCTCCACCGCCTGTGTTCGATTTGCTATTTTGATGTTTTTTTGTTTGTTTGTTTGTTTGTTTTTTTGGGGGTGGGGGGGGGTGAGGGAGCAGGGAGTGTGTAATATGTGTGCGAGGCCCTGCAGGGGGGCGTCGATGACATGGTGACGCTGAGAGATTGCGGTGTTTTGAGTGGACCACCATTGCGGTGGGCTGGTGTGCTTTCTTGCTTATAAGTGTTCCTGAATGCTCCTGAATGTTTATGAATCTGCGTGTGGGCATGAGAGAATGGCTCTGAGGTCATTGTGACTGGTGTGGTATCTGTAATGGGGTGGGGGGGTAAAGAGCCGGGCAGTGTGGGGTGGGGGGGGGGTGAAGTTCTAGTAGCATCAAAGTTCTAAAGCTGCTATACGCTGTAGACCAACTTCAGTGTCTGCTGGCTGTGTTCAGCCCCAGCTGATCGCAAGGTGGTCCAGCGCCCCCCCCCCCCCCCCCCCCAATAAAAACCAGTGGAGTGAATGAAACCCCAGTTTAAATCCATTCCATTCCCAGCCTCCCTGTGCATCATGGGAGGGGTAATTCTGTCAGTGCGATTCACTGAATCGCTGAACGTCGTACAGATCGCCGTGGGGATATTAACGCCGACGCCACACTGGGGAGCCCTAATGGCGCCTTTCGTGAAGAGAAGATACAAGAAATCTGTGAATAAACATGCCGCTAATGTGAGGTTATCCCAGTTCCAGATACCAAATGTGATGTTTCTCCTGTGATCTTGTTCAGCCTTCGCCTCTGTGCTGGATCCTTTGACAAACTCGTAGAGCATAAGTATCGTCCTAATGAGTGTTGTAGAGAGACAGTGTTTTACCTGGATGTCTCTTGTCTCCCAACAACGTAGATTTGCGTATGGACGGTATAGACATGTCCTACCAAGATTGTGGGAGTACAGTGTATGTTTAGTTGGGGTCTGATTTGGTCCCTTCTAGTGTCCATCCAAACCTATGCCCTTGTTCTCTCCTGTTGTGGTCCTGCTCGAATTCTGGCCTCTTATTTTGCATTTTCTGGAGTTCCTGAGTTTTCATATGACCATGAATTGTCGCTGCTGCTTGGTGTCAATGATTCTTCTCTACGGCTCTTTGCAGGGAAGTTGCTTCCGTAAAAAAACAAAACGCAAAAGTGCCGTTTGGAAGTATTTTGCAGATGAGCGTGGAAAGGCTAAGGATGTCGATAAACCTCTATGCAAACAGTGCGACAAAGTTGTGGCGACAAAGTCAAGTAGCACGTTAAACCTGGCGAAGCATCTTAAAGACCGACATCCTGGTCCTTTGTGAGAAATTTTGCGAGGTCATTCCAGCAACACTGAACTATTAAACACTTATCAAAAATGTTAACTTGGCCGGTGCACACCTTAACCTTAGCCGTTCCTCTATAAGCAGTTAGCCAACAAACACGTTAGCCGTGTGTTATCATTAAGGTAGCGGATATGCACAATGGCTAATAATAAAATTATATAGTTAATGTGGGAACAATGCAAAAACGTAAAACAAAAGTGTATCCTGTAAAATCCTGTAAAATGTGGTAAACGCCCATCATACTTAAAAATATATATATCGGTTTCACGGTATACGATGGTAACTTTGGAAAAAATACCGTGATATACATTTTCGGTCATACTGCCCAGCTCTATTGAGCTGAAAATGACTGTGGCTGGGCTCCCCAAATGGTGTTAAGGCTCCCCTGAACACTGCCTCACCATCACTGCCGTTCAGCTCCCCCCCCCCCGCTAAATGGCTCCGACTCTGTAGCCGGGGACAGCTTTCTCCGGCTGGTGAGGAGTAATTACCGTGCACGGCTTGGCAGTGCTCCATGCTCCTGGGGCAGGGATCAGGGCGGCAGATTGAATCCCGCTGCTGGGGGTGGGGGGGTGGAGCTCGTTAGAGGCCGCGACAATGCCTGGGCCCTCTGCCGAGCCCAGCGGAGGGGCTACGCCCTCCCTGGCAGTGTCGGCTCTGAGTTTCCAGCTCATTGCGTATCCACCTCTTCTGGGCAGACCTGGTTCTCCAACGCCCCCCCACGGCACGCGCACGCACACACACACACAGACAGACAGACATACACACAGACAGACAGACATACGCGCACACACGCACACACACACAGACAGACAGACATACACACAGACAGACAGACATACGCGCACACACGCACACACACACAGACAGACAGACATACACACAGACAGACAGACATACGCGCACACACGCACACACACACAGACAGACAGACATACACACAGACAGACAGACATACGCGCACACACGCGCCCACAAACACACACATACACACGCGCCCACAAACACACGCGCCCACACACACACACAAACACACGCGCCCAAACACACACACACGTACACACACACACATATACAGTTCATATCTTTATGGGGAATTTCCATTCATTTCTATGGGCAAAATCCTAATCCCAGCAATGACGACCGTAACCATAAGTAACCAAACACAACTTTTTTTTTTTTTAGTTTTTTTATCGCAGTCTCAGATTTTTATAAAATTGATGTTATCTTTGGAGAAACTGGAAAAAAATGTCCCCAAAGGATAAAAAGTTGCCACATTTTAATCTCACTGTGGGGAAGTCTATTCCCACATTGTATTACAAAAATGCATGTGTGCGCACACACACACACAGACACACACAGACACACACACACAGAGTTAGGATGTGCACAGTGCAGCTTTCAATCATAACCTGGGAAAACACGCTGTTCTTTAACACTGAGTATATCTCAGGACTCTTTTTCCTGTGTGTGTGTGTGTCATGCGCGCATGTGAGTGTGTGAATCCTCCTTTCACTGATGGAAGGACCCCCTCCTGAGTCACCAGTATCCATTCTCAGCCTGACTATACATTACTCGCCCGTTTTTATACGGTTCCTGTTATGCTGCCCAGAGCAGCTTTGTAATTTATTGCTCCTAATTGGTGTAAGTTTTATGGAGAGTGCTGACTTGCTGAAATGATCGTTCATTTTTGAATGAGGATCATTTTCTGTAACGTTCTGGCATCTTCTGCTGCCATATCCGCCGACTTTTTCAACGTGTGGGGGTTCTGGGGGAAGGGGGGCATAGCCAGCAATAAGTATGGGGGGGGGGTCCCCCTCTAGATTTCACAGACCAGGGGGTGAAATTCATGCTCGGAATGTCACCCCCCGGCTATGTGCCTGATTGATGATAACATTTTTGTGGGTGGGGTTCAAATCCATTACTTCGCTATGTGGCTATTTACTACTTGCTTTGGGGGGGGCAGTGCCTTTGGGCCTGTCGACCAGAAAGAGGGTGGCAAATTGTGTATTGGGGGGGGACTTTATATGCCTCCGTTTGTACATTACTGACCTCAACTTGCAGAGTTCTTTGTGGGGGGGGTTGGGTTTTTGGACTGCTGCCTAGGGTAAGGGGCCATGTGGTGCTTATGTTTGTTTTTTTTTTTCTTGTCTTCTACAAAACTGCTCTTATTTGGTCTCCCCTCCCCCAGGTGAGCACCCCTCATCTCTATACACCGGCCACTATCCCAAGTCGCTGCCTCCCATCTCTCCCGATTCGTTCTGACCTTGCTACTCTTCCCCCACCATTTCCCTGCTTGCTTTCGTCTCCCCCGGCACCCGCTATTCCATTGGCCAGGCCTCCCTCCCCCATATCAGCCCTGTCCCTTTATAATCCGCTTTGATTTCACCATTTTCTTTGCTCTCAGCCGTGACACATTATTTTTAAAATAGCACAATCAGATGCCGTGTGTTTTCCTGGGAAATGTTTGAAAATGGAATCCCCCTTTTTTGATGTTTTGACGCCTTTTTTTGTTTTGTGATCTCCAACCCATGGCACTTCTCTTTCTCTGCAGGCACCTCTCCAGCCACCCCCGGGGTCCTCGGCCTCGGCGGCCATGGCGGCGGCAGCCACCGCGTCCGGCGCCCCCCAGTCTCTGAAGCTCACTTATCCAGAGACCCTGGACCGCATCAAGGAGGAGTTCCAGTTCCTGCAGACGCAGTACCAAAGGTGGGGGGGGTCCGCTGGCCAGCTCGCTGACCGCCACTGGCTGCTGTAGTACAGGACACCTCAGCCTGAGAAGCTGCTCTGCACCTGAATTTATGTTATTCATTCGAAAGTCATTTGTCTTAACAACATGGAGTATTAATTACACCATGTATAAACAGGAATTGTATTAATATTTAATACTGTATTAATATGAATATTCAGTAGAGCCCTCCAGGAAATGGAATAACTAAAAAAATCATGTGTATGCGTGTCTGTATAACCAACTTTGGAGAGAGACAATTATCTGGCATGTGTGCATGTGTATCTATACAGAACTGAGAATTTAAATATGCTTAGTCATTTCATTTCCAGTTTAAATACAGGGAAATTCCAGTGAATCGTTTTATTGCTCTTGTACATGCTGGCTTCACTGCCCAGTTGCAGTGAATAACTTTCATATGGTTTCTGCCACTCTTCAACTGGCTTGTGGTTATGCTGCGTTAACATTTAATTAAATGTCAGAAGAACTAATATTTATTATTGTAAGATGAGCACATTTTGTTGGTCCATATTCTGCAGGTTGAGCATTAAGAATGTCGTTTGTCACTGGAAACCGTGGAGGGTCGTGTCTGTTCTTGTTTTTGCGTGGACGTGCTTCCTCCAGCTCCTACATTAAGCTCTCGGGGTCCTGATGCCGCCGCGCTCTGACTCTTTGGCTTGGTGGACGTGTGTCTGGTCGTCGCTTGTGGCCTCCCAGGAATGCTCACCTGCTGCTGGCCGGGATCCGGCCCAGAGCCGGCTGTGGCAGAGCGGTGGCTGCGGCTGAATGCTGCCCTGCCCTGACGTGGTGGCGAGACCCCCCAACTGCTGTGGTCGATCACCAGGAGCAAAGTGAGACTGCAGGGCTGTGAGCTAGGTAGTTTCCTCTGGCGTTTCTTGCGGATGAGAGGTGAGCAGACCAGGGATGACTGGGAGTGAAGGGGATCATCGGGCTCTTCGGTTTGACTAACCGGGCAGTTACTGATTTGCTGATGTTGAGGTGTTCCACTGCTTTATGGAGGTGTAATGTTTAAGTAGCTGTCACGCTCTGTGTGGGAGGTTTTCCTGTTTGGCGTAAGCGTTCACTGGTCTTTGCTTGTATGTATCTGATTGATGTGCCATCTGACGAATTGGAATGCAGGAATCCAGAGCTGGTCCCTCCCTTCCCTGGGCATCCTCACGCATCCCTGGCTCTCAATCCTCACAGCAGATTCAGCAAAATCCTCCCCCACGCAACCTCTTATTGATTGTTACCACAGGCACAGGCAAACAGGAATCTGTTTGGGCCTGTCATCACCACACCCCCACTCCTGCTCTCATCGGACATCGGAGCATTGTGCCATGAACTGCCCTTCATCCTCCCCCCGGCCCTCATTGCCTTGATGGCCACTAGGGCGGGGTGTGTGTGTGTGTGTGTGTGTGTGTGGGGGTGGGGGGGGGGGGATGGGGGAAGCTGACTGCTATTTTTGGCCACTTTGCCGACAGCGATGTTGGGCTCGGTGTTTGCTTGGGAATCCTTGCTGTGAACTCCCAGCTT
Source organism: Brienomyrus brachyistius (assembly GCF_023856365.1). Classification (NCBI taxonomy): domain Eukaryota; kingdom Metazoa; phylum Chordata; class Actinopteri; order Osteoglossiformes; family Mormyridae; genus Brienomyrus; species Brienomyrus brachyistius. The sequence goes on along the minus strand of NC_064547.1, from coordinate 4,993,422 downwards.
TTTATATGGCTCGCCTCTGATTGCCGCCCGCCCCCATTGCGGGACCCCATAACCGGGGCACAGACATCCCCTTCCGTGATCGTAATGGGCTAGAATTAATCGGGTCCCTCTGGTCCGTAAGGTTATGCTCCGCTGCTGCTCTGTTGCCATACGCCTGTGTCCCGTCATTGTCTGATCCTCGCGACGTGTTGCCCCAGATGCTTTCCCCTTGCATAACTGCGGGATGGGCCAGGGGGGTCACCTAATTGGGCTCCCCGGCACACGCATCGTGCTGGGATGCCTTATCCGCACAGCCGCGCTGCCAGACCTGCGCAATCAGAAGCGGAGCTCTTTTAAAGGCGGTATTGATCATTGCCGACCCAATGCAAACCCCTGAAGGGTTAGGGGGCGGGACAGAGATGGAGCTGGTGAATAGGGCTTTGATATGAGCACTGTGTGCGCGAGAGCGTGAGGGAGATGGCCGGGAAACTCGCCTGATGAGTTAAGCTGCCACATGGAAGGCCGCTGCAGCCTGATCTCGGTGACTAATTCGGCCATTTTATTTACGGGCCTGAAATGAGCACAGTGTTATTTATATTTTTGTTTCTAAGGAAAAATGTCTGCCTTTGATGGCCTTTTTAGCAGTAAAAGCAAAGGCCCTAATGGTAGGATCGCGGTAATCCTGCAGGTGCTCCTATGTGGCCGCGTGTCCCCATAGAGTCTCGCACGTGCGGCACGCAGATGCACGAGATCGTCACATCACATGTCTCGCGTGCGTCCGTGGAGAATGAAATCGAAGCAGAAATTCCTGAGCCCCCCCCCCCCCCCCCACCCTCCAAAATCTCGGCATCCCGGCTCACGTCTGCTGGAAATAAGACTTTGCATCCTGCACTTAAATACAAACCGCAGAGTTGGTGCGGTACACCCTGTTTATGTTTGGAATGGGGTTCGCAGTTTAAGTTTTCCACGCCTGAAGCGCCGTGTGTGTGATGATGTCATCATGTGGCCACCCCTCCCCCCCCCCCCCCCCATTTTGCGTGTGACGAAGCATGTGGTTGTGGTTTATGGGTTTGTGTGGCTGAAAAGTTCACATTTATCTTCGAGTCCAGCAGATGTTTCTTCTGGTCCGCGGCTGTAACGGGATATTTACAGCATTTCCTCAAATGGGGCTCATTGATTTAGAACTTTTAAGCATAAGGGTGTCATTTAACTGATACATGCATATGCAGTGATTAGTCATTAGGCTGAAATGGATTCAGGATTTAAACAGATAGACTTTAATCCATCAGATTTGCTTTCTTATGGCTCAAAACAACCTACGTACCAAAAATGTAACTACATATTTGTGTATTTCGTATTCTTTTGCTGATTGGTATGATAATTGTGGCCCGTATACTTGAATGCCTGCTCTTTATTGTGCTGTATTGTAGATCTGGGTTACCGTGGTTTTTAATAATGGGTTAAATATGGCAGGAATCTCGTTCTCTTCATGCCACAGTTCAGTCTCTTCTCTTACAGTCTAGTGATTTCAGTGTTTTGGTAACGTCCGTGATGCAGTCGTTCTGGATTGTCTCGGAACAATGTATGATGACCACCTGTGTTCAGCTGACCAGTAATTAAGTTCCAACCACAGTAATGGAAAGCCGCGCTCGTTTTTTTGTGAATGACGTAAATGATAATTTGCAATTTGCGAAAGAATTCCACAGAGGTGGTTACCGATTCCCACGGCGATGCGAATGGCCAGTATGGTTTGATGGGATCTAGTGCTGTATGATTCACCGTACGGGAAATCCCACGGTTTGAGGGACAGACTCCCTTTTCGTGACCAGGAGGCCTAGTGAAGTTGCTTTTCAAACGTGAATTTCATATGGATTTTGTGTCAAGGACTGTGAGTTTGTATAATTTATACGTCGATAAGAATGGTATTGCAAAACTTAACTCGTCCTTTGTATCCATAGATACATAGATAGATGAACATACTACTATACAGTGTAACAGTTTTACTGTGGCTGGTCTCGTACGGTGTTTCCCATTTATTCTGTCTCCAGGCCTGAACTGGCCGTCTGGCTTTCCGGGCATTTTCCCAGTGAGCCCATGAGTTTGCAGGCAGCTAAAATTCACCATGGGGGGGACCGCAAAGTCCAGAGCTGCTTTTAATCCCAGTCCAGCCCCGTCTGTCTGCAATTGTGAACTTCTCCCACCATTTGCTAGGTCCAGGTCGCACACGCTTTCAGTTCGTTATCGATGCTCAGGGTAGGCAGAGTTACGGGCTGCAGAGGATGACATCAGCAGAGACACGACATCCAGCGAGGGACCTCCTAACCTTCTGTGCTGCCTCAGTCAAGTTACAGAATTTGAAATTCCATATGTTTTCCATAACTTTTTAAACCATTAATTTGTCAGCATCATAAATTGGGATGTGCACTATTAGTATGGCAACAACATTATTAGACCTGGTGCTATAAGTGAATTATTTCCTTAATGGCCGAAAAGGGCACATTCTGAATCGCCGTGTTGTGCGGATTACCAGACATTCATCCGGTACCTGCTCCTCCAATTATCTCAAATGAACCTCTTAATTCTGGACCCAGCGACCCCATGGGTAAACTGTCGCTAAATCCAGCTTCTAATTAGACTTGATTGACCTGTTAGGAAACAGCGATGCAAATGTCACATCTAGTGAATTTTATGTTTCTACTATTGAAGAGTTTTAACCAGTTACGGCTTGTTCCTTTATTCAGTAGTCAGTTTACATACTGATTCGAATCATTCTAAGTCAGTGATGAATAGTTTATTGGTTAAACTGGTGATTAAGCATTGCTGATGAAAAGAAAATTAGCCTACTAAAAATAATTAGACCAGCTTTATGTTAAATTATAGCAAGCTCCCTTTAAAAGGAAGTGAAACAGAAGATGTTTAGTGTTTGGGAACATTTTGAATACAATACCACAGCACAGTCTCTCGCCTTAAAAATACCTGTTTGCCCAAGATCATTTGTACAGACCTGTGTTGTGTGAGGATCTTGTTTCATTTTATCCTCCCAAGAACAAAAACCTTGAAACGCTGCAACCGATGGTCCGGTCTTCAAATTTCGCACATAATAGTAGTTTAGAAACTGCACTGGGAAAAATGACCCGAGCGGGGAATTTTTAATGTCTCACCGCAACTAAGGAGACCTATTTGTTTGTTTCTTTTTTCAGGATACACCTCTTGCAGGTTGTAAAAGTAACTGGTGAGCAACGACTTGTTTTTTGACAACCGCTTTTGTCGATGAGAGGATGATCGATATTTGCGCTCACCGGGTTCACCGGTGCTGGGATGCCTGCCGCGGTTCAAGAAATGGGGAAACTATATTTACGAAATGCCGGTGCATAAATGAACCTACAGTACCCAGCTTTGTCACACATGGTATAGGTTTATGTTCCTGGCAATATTATTAAGAATCGGTAAAATATACGCTTTACGGGAACTGGCTATACAGTCTTTTAGTAGGTTCTTGTGTGATTAACTAATTCCATAGTTAATTTTATATTTGCCCCCCAGCTCATTTCTGTACCTCTCTAGCCTCCCCAGTATTAAAATCGTATAGTTACCACTGGGATAGTTAAGCTGGCTTGCGGTGTAGAGGTAAAAGAGAAGAATCGACCAGTTAGATGTAAAAGCACCGTTTTATATCGTTAACACAGAATAATAATGGTGCGTTCGATTATCTCTCGGAACTCGAAAATTCCGAGTTGTGACATCACGTCCAACAATCTCCCGTTCGAGCTACCACAACTCGGGACAAACATGGCTGCCTCCATGAATACACTGCTGTGTGTTGTTGCTTTATATTTTAGCAGTTTTGGAGTAAGATTATTATTTCCAAGAGATAAAAAGGAACTAGTCAAACCACATTAAAAGCTTTATAAAGTATTTTAGTACATTCATAGCGATGTTCTTTTTTCGAGAGGCAAACAAACTACAAACAAACCAAAAACACTAACAAGTTTGGTAAAAATCTGATATTGCCTGCTAGGATACTGTTTATGGTCACGATATGGTATTCTCTAAATCGAACACGTGCAATTACGTTTATAGTTATTAATTATAAATAATTATTAATTTAACAAAATAAACATTTTTAAAGATTTGAAAAATAGAATTACTGTTGAGGGGCGGCATGGTGGTGCAGTGGTTAGCACTGTTGCCTCACACCTCTGGGACCCAGGTTCGATTCTCCGCCTGGGTCACATGTGTGTGGAGTTTGCATGTTCTCCCCATGTCGTCGTGGGGTTTCCTCCGGGTACTCCGGTTTCCCCCCACAGTCCAAAAACATGCTGAGGCTAATTGGAGTCGCTAAATTGTCCATAGGTGTGTATGTGTGAGTGAATGGTGTGTGAGTGTGCCCTGTGATGGGCTGGCCCCCCATCCTGGGTTGTTCCCAGCCTCGTGCCCATTGCTTCCGGGATAGGCTCCGGACCCCCCGCGACCCAATAGGATAAGCGGTTTGGAAAATGGATGGATGGATGGAATTACTGTTGAGCGTGTAAGCTGCCATGTTGAAATCACGTCACAAGAAAATTCTGTCCGATACCGTCATAAAAGAGGCGTGTTTCCGACGGGAAGTGACGTTTTTTGTGACGTTTTCGTCCGAGTTCCGAGTTGGAGAGAATCGAACGCAGCATAAGTCTAAAGTAAGCGAAAGTACTTTAAATCATAATTTCATACAGGTAAAACCATTGAACATAAAAAATGTTATAGTACCCAGAAATACGTTCAGCTACATGCGAAAAGTCGATGCGATATTAAATCGGGCTTTAGCATTTTCTTTTCAATACTGGACGATATGAATGATGCCAAAAACACTGAACAAACAAATAACACTCATTTACAACATATACAAGGGTTTACCTGCGATGAGCAAGGTCAGGATTTACAAATTAGGTTTTTTTGTTTACCTGTTGGCTCTTTCACTTGGAAAGAACACAGACGCACATATAGTAATGCCATTTAGAATTATAATTTGGTGATCAGTGGTCATTGTTGACACACCACAGCACACGTGTCCTCTGCATTTAACCTATATGTGACATCATGACATAGCAGGGGTTCCCCATTATGAATTTCACCGGCCTGTTACCAAACGGTTATGGATAGAAATTCGGAACGGGGATAATTGTGTTAAAAAAAATTAGAATTATTATGGAATATTCAGAAACTCATCTCGCGCCCTACAATTTTAAAATTGAATTAAAATTCATCTGTACAAAGATCCATGGAATATTTGTGCTTAAAAGATCCACAGAACACCGATGTATAAAAGATGGCGGCTGCAGGCTCCGTATCACTATACAGTGCTTCTTCAATTTTGATGCAATTTGTCTGATTTGATCAGCTCCAGATCTTCAACCCGCAAAGGGCGAAAATCATCTGCCAAATACTTTTTTATTGCACTTATGGGATCAGATATCTCTTTTGGTTTTGGGGTGATCTATTACAAAATTTGCCGACTTCCAGTTTGCTACCCCGTGTGCCTGTGAAGTTTGAAAAACATCCATACAATACTTTTAGAGTTACTGTGTTCACGTGAGCAGTGGTGCTTATCCAGTGGCATACATGAAGCTAGCTAAGCTGTACCATGAAGAGAGACTAGTTACTGCACTGTACCAACTCGCTTTGGTTTCCCACTGCAGAAGGGTCAGTACAGTAGAGGCACTGCCGGGTTGGAGAGTGAAAGTGCCGTAAAACAGAAGACGCTTTTTTACTGTTCTCACAGTGTACTTCGTGATTTATGATGTGCAATTATGATTATATTTTTTACAGTGTACTAATGCAAGCGAATGCTAATTCTCCTCGTGTTCGATAAATTTGCATTAAAATAGCCGTTTTGTAGTACTTTAAGTAGGAGATTGGAAGTTTTCAGGTTCTGAGTTTTTGGGAACGCATCAATATATCACAACATGCTTTTTCCTTCAGATAATTCATGGTAAGAACACTGGTATCTCCATGACTTTTGACCAATCAGATGTTGGTCTCGCAAGCGATTTGGTTACGCTTTTGTCGGTGCTTACAGCTCGCATACTTAGCAATAGAAAACCGCCAGTACACATGGCGCTGCTGCTTCACCTTTGGGGCAATTTGTTTAATAATGAAACCAAACGTAGATCTTCATTCATATCATTTTTTTGTGTGTGCAGCACTGCGCAGTGAGGTCTGGACGTCCCTACTTAGACTGCCACTCCCACGACCTCGTCCCGGATAAGCAGTGCAAAATGAATGAATATGTGCTTCGATTTTGGGGTGATCGGCTCCTCAACCGTAAAATGTCTGTGCGAAGTTTGAGAGAGATCCGTCAAACGGTTTTTGAGTTTTTGATTTCAAAGTGTCTGAGGAGGCGACGGGCTGGTGCTAAAACTAAAGCACATACAGTAACGTTATGTATGCTGTAGAAACATAAATCATTAATAAATCTTGCATTTAAAGCAAGTGTGTGCCTGGGGGGGCTTGCATTAAATGTGGCTGTGTTTGATTAGGGACTGCAGGTTGAGAAATAAACAGGAGACACAAAAATAAATACTACAGTTCCAGTACTTTGAAAAAGATTTATTTAATCCCAGTCTTGGGATTGAGGGAAAAATTGAGATTCTGCCCAACAGAGGACTCAACTGGTTGGTTGAAACACAACCTTGGTCTGGATTTGTACTTTCTGGACCTGAACTTTTGCATTCATTATGTCTTGTCACAAGTGCCTTGTTAGCGTTTCAAAAATGCAAAAAACACATTTAAAGAATGCAATTTGGGCCCATGAAGCCAGTTTTTAATATGAGATTCGTCATGTGCTCCGTCTGTCAGAGTAAATGCATTTGCTGATATGGATGATAAAATGTGTCCAGAAACATGCTTCGGCTGTAAATGTGCAGTAGGCTAGCGTTAACGGAAGTGCGTTGTTGGTATTGTAATTATAAAAGTTAAGCATCTCTAAAACATGTATGGCTAAATTCCAGTGTGCATATCTTTTATTCTGCAATGGAATATTTAAAAGAAATGTGACTGAGTGTGTCAGTTTGTGTATGTACACATGGCGTCCAGGCAGCAGAGCACAGCGTTGTAGCGGCGACACAAGAACGCCTGGCTCACTGTCGCTATGGCGATGAGGCCGCAAGCACACGCCAGTGCACCTCAGTCATCCCAATCCCCTCCCTGTCAGTGTCTCTCTGCTGCTCAGCCGGGGACTAATTATCACTGGCAGTAACTCCTGCTTGAAATGCATGCCTGCCCGCCCCACCCACCCCCTCTCTGCTGTACCCAGCCAGTCAGTCTTCCGCTCCTAGCTTTGAACATGTATGTAAACACATGGTTCTCATGTGACGCTGTTTGTTTTTGCACTGTTCCCCGTGGTATAATCGGGATCAGCTTGTAAATATTACAAAATGGTCCTTCGTTGGAAGACGTTGCACGAGGAGTAGTTGCAGATGTAAAGTAAGCGGATTACTTTCAAATGTTTATCGTTTTAGGTAGCTTGATAGTTGCAAGAGTGATTCAAGTTCCTTGAATAGGAGGCCGGCAGAAGATCATCTGGGATTTAAAGTCTGAATGTTTTAAGGCTGCATGGTATAACTGAGCAGCAATTTTGCCTGCATCAGACACAAACGGTGTTTAACACTGCTGTCGATACTGGTACCATATTAATGTGTTTTTTTTAATGCCATTTCCAGCTCAATTTGGATAATAGAGATCTGTACTGGTTGCTGATTTAGATCATCGTACATCTACAGTAATCTGAGCATAATAAAAACGTATATGTACGTAATGGTATATGTACGTATTTCTTGCACCCAGTTTCCCCACTGTAAATACACTGCTGCGAGGATTGTGATGGCTTCATGTAATATTTTTAATCAGGCCCCCCAAGCCTAGTTTTCTGCCACCCTCAATTTTGAGAGTTTTGACGTATATTAATATTTGCCGCGAGACATAGCGACTTCGCGTCCCCTGTAGTGCATAACGCAATTGAATGATACTGGATTCATCCTTCTCTGAAACGAACTTGTGTCAATTTGCCAGAATTCAGAAATTCTGCATGGTGGGCTTTTACGTGGGGACGGTTCCCCGATAATAAAATCTATCAAGGGAATGAATTTAATCCTGCTGCCACCCCCCGCCCCCCCAAGCTTACAGTGATAAATGAGTCAATTTTCAGCGGCTCCACGAGGCCGCTGAAGGGGGGCGGATGTGCGCCCGTTACCTGTCGCGGGTGTCTAATGTTGCAGCATTAATCATATTCTAATTTCCTGGGCTCACGCACTCCCTCTACATAAATCTGCAGCCAGAAAACAAGTCATTGTGGCTGAGAGCAGCTGGAGGGTGGGGTGGAGTTGGCGAGTCATGGAGGACGGAGTGGAGGGCAAAAGGCTTACTAAGAGGACTGCATGCTCTGCTAAGGACCCCCTGCTGTCTGGTAGCCTGTCGGTGACTTGAATGTGCTTGTAGCGGAGGAGGAGTCTTACGGGGGAAAGCTCTCCATTTCTCCAAACAGATCCTGACTCACCACAGATGCATCTGAAACGATAGTAGAACGACTATCTGCATAACCTCAGCAGAAGACGAGATGTGATTCTCCGTAGCTGGTTAGCATGCATGTGCCCATGTGGCTAGTAAGATAACCTGAATGAAATTGAGCGCGAGTGAGCAAATCAGTCCCTTGAGTCCCGAGAAGACCCATATAGATCGGTAGCGATTCCAAGAGACATTGACTTATAACATGCCTTCCCCCCCCCCCCCCCCGTCCTGTTTTTTCTCCTCTCACAGTTTGAAGTTGGAGTGTGAGAAGCTGGCCACAGAGAAAACTGAAATCCAGAGGCATTACGTGATGGTGAGACACCTGACAGCACTAGCCGCTCATTCGTGGCGTCTTAAACTTTACCGGGCTGCAGTTAAAGGCTGAAAATGCAGGGGCACCCAACCTTTGCGCGACACTCATTTCCATGCTAATCAGAAGCAGCGTTTATACTCGGCACGCAAGTCTGCTGAGTTCAGTCTTTTTGCAATCGAACTTTGACTTTGGCGTAAGAGGAGCATTTTAGCAGATTCACTGAGCTGGGATGTAATTCAAGATTATTTAAGTGTCAGGCTGTAAGGAATTTGTGGCCAATCGATGCCTCCTTCCTATACTAGGTGCACCGCTGTGGGAGTGGTCCAGCCTTAAACGGGTATAACGTCTCCACGGAGAAGGATCAGTTTTTTGTTTTTAATGATCTGAAGTGCCGTGATAATTTTAAACAGAGAATTGCAGGCTTGGCAGCTCTCTTTGGTAGTGGACCTGAAAATATGAGCCAGATTATAAACACCAAAAAATCCAAGTTGAGTACTGACCAGAGCTTTGAAGGCGACTGTCGTGGGCCGCTATGTTGTTGGCGTTTGATGCATCTTGGCAAAGATTGCTTTTCAATTTTTTTTTGGCATCTGACTTTGGAGTTTAGACGTCGCCTAGCAACAGCCGAATCCTGGCACAAGCGTGGCTCCGGCAGCCAGCTGTCAGGAAGAGCTTATTTGTTGAAAAGCTGGCGACTTGCCGCGCGTGGAAGCAATCCAGCGTCTGCCCGCGCCCTCCTGTTGCCTGTCATTCCTACTCCGTTACTACTTAAACCCTCGCTTACTTGTTAAATCACACTTGGACTGCCGAAGCAGACGTATATTGTTATAAGCCAGCCGCTTGTGGAAGAGCTGCTTTGTGTAGTAAATTAATTTAGCCTAAATTGTTCTCCTTTCCCCCTTTTCAGTACTATGAGATGTCGTATGGCCTTAACATCGAAATGCACAAGCAGGTGAGTACCTTCCCCCCCCCAGACTCAGCATTTAAACCTCATTATTTCAGTCTGCGCGCGTCTGCATTACAGCGGGCTGTCTTGCTGTTGGTATTTACCCATGTTCTCCCCTCCAGAAAGCCCATCCATCCTCGGAGGGGGCCTTTGTCCCTCCGCTGCCTTCCCCATGTCCGCCTTCCTGTCACCTCTCACCAGTCCCCCACCCTCTGCAGTCAGAGCTGAATGTCACTTCCAATCAGGTCACTGCCTTCGAGTGTCTGACTCCTCAGCTCTCTGCACATTCAGTTTTGACCTCACTGCAGATGACCCTACTAATTTGCCCCCCCCCCCCCATCTTTCTTGCTCTCCCGAGGATGTAATTTGGTAGTTGGTGTTCTCTAACAAGAAATCATTGTTTTTTTCAGGGTAAGATGCTGATGGTTTTTTTTGTAGAGTGCTGACAGGGATGGGAATGGTAGCGAGGGGGTGGGCATTGGGGGTGTACAGCAGCAACCCCTGGTCAGAGAGGGGAACGCCCCCCTCCCCATCCGTAAACTGAGGGCTGCGACTTGCCGTTTCCTGTCTCGTGAGGCCCGATCTCGATTGGGCGCCACCATGTGGCTGAGTCAGGGTGGTGCTGGGGGCACGGTGCCATCTGACCGGCTGTCTGACGCAGCATGGGGTGCTCCGTCAGCCTAATTGGTGCTCTGATGCTGGGGGGATCGCTGGCTCGGCTGGGTGAGACTGACTCCCATGGTTAAGCCCCTTGCTCCCCCCCCCAGCAGGTATCGTCCACTGAAAGCAGTGGCCCAAGCCGACACCAGATGCTGGCCGTAAATATTTCAGGCCTGCTCGCTCCCCTCGTGCTGAATTTGCATGCAGAGCAGATGCGGAGCGCTGAAATATTTACGGTGTACTGTGCTGCCGGGGCATCCTGTGTTTGTGTACGCGCTCGGGTGCGAGGGTGGGGGGGGGGGTCGATCTGGGCTTGCCCCCCCACACGTGACACGGCCCTCTCTCTTGCAGACGGAGATCGCCAAGCGGCTGAACGTGATCTGCGCCCAGCTCGTCCCGTTCCTGTCGCAGGAGGTGAGGGCTGGGCCCTCCTCACAGGAGTGACATGAAAACCATGAGCACATCTGCCCTGGCATAGGCACCCTAGTGATGTCTGTGTGTGTGTCTGTGTGTGTGTCTGTGTGTGTGTGTGTGTGTGTGTGTGTCTGTGTGTGTGTGTGTGTGTGTGTGTGTGTGTGTGTGTGTGTGTGTGTGTGTGTGTGTGTGTGTGTGTGCGTTCACCATGTTTAAAGCTTGTGCCCATAGCAGGCGGTGTCACACACTTGAGAATATTACATTCCCATTACACACTGAAAGAATGATCATTCGCTCAGTGTGTTAGCTCTGGGGAGCATTGTGGGTAATAGCGTGAGGGGCATTGTGGGTAATAGCGTGAGGGGCATTGTGGGTAGCAGCGTGAGGGGAATCGTCAGTAGGAGCCATACAGCTAAACTCTTCTCCCATCAAAGCCATGTTCTTCAGGCCCCTTAAAACTTTATTTCTCATCTCATCGTCTGTGTGTCTCTGCTTTTCCTTCCCAGCACCAGCAGCAGGTGATACAGGCCATGGACCGCGCCAAGCAGGTGACTATGGGGGACTTGAATGCTTCCATAGGGGTACGTGGACTCCCCCCCCCGGCCTGCCACAGTCTCTGCCCCCGTCTGCTCTCGCTTCTGCTTTGCTCTCGTGCACTTTCTGGCTTCATTGGGGCGGGACGTCGCTGCTGTGCAGTTCGTTCTCTGGGAGCGCTGGGTTGGGGAACGGGACAGAGGGAGTGGGCTGGACCTGGGCCACTCTGGGGGGGGTGGGGTGTCACTCTGTACATCACACTGAGGCTGAAAACAGAAAGCCGGTGCCGCCCCCCCAGTAAGAAGGTGAATGAGGCAAACTGGGAGGGGGGGCATCAGTAAGTCGGCCAAAATCATAACACTGTGCTATGACATGTAAGCAGGAGCGCAGTTATAAATTCTGACCCCCTGACATAATGTGACCCCCCCACAATATAATATATATATTTTACGCATCCAAGGCCCCCAGTAAAGTGCTACCCCCCCCCCCCCCCGAATCTGCCAGGGTATCTAAGCCCCTACACCTAAGCATGCCTGGCACGCCTTCGAATGAGAACAGTTTAATTGCACGTGGAGAGACTGGTTTGTATACTTTCCTCTCTCTCTCTCTCATTGCTGTCGGATGATATTTTGCAGCTCCTTTGCCATTTTTATTTGTACATGCCTGTGAATTGGTAGCAGAGCAGCATGTCTGCGTGATGTGGTGCCCGGCCCTTTGGCGTGGCCTTTCCGGTGGCTTTGGGTCCGTGTTTACAGAACGGGTCACTCGCCTCAGTCCCGGCCTGCTATCGTCAGTTTTCCCAAATAAGTGAGAAGAGCATTCCCCCGCTTGGCAGTTTGTGCTGCTCTCGGTATTGCCATTCAACCGGATTGTTTTATTACTCTGAAGAGAATGTTTTTAAATACAATTAACGTTTGCATAGCCTCTGAGACCTTGTACTGGGTAGGTGGGGGGGAGATGGATGGCTTTATGTAATCATACCCAGGTGGTCCAAATTAATCCTTCATGAAAGGTCTAACTGTAATTGTTAGGATACTTTTTTTTAGGAGTTTTTATTTGAGCTGTACAAGGTTATTAAAAAAAATACAAGGGTAACATAATGATAATAATTCCAAAGTGTTATGTGGTTTGTAATGGAGTCTCTTTGCTCACTTGTTTTGGGAGATAATTGGCTTTGAAGACAGCAATTGGTAGTTTTGGTTGGTACTGTATCAGTCACTGGTTTATTCGTTTAATCCAGCGGTTACCAGAGGTGGACAGTTCAGGTCCAAAGAGTAAAAGTCCAGGCCGGGATTTTGTTTCTACCAACCAGTTGAGTATAAAGAGTCACAGTCACAAAGCACTCAGCTGGTTGGCTGAAAGAAAATCCCAGTCTGGACTTTCATTCTCTGGACCTGAACTACCCGCAGTACCAACACAGGGGGGTGTGAGCCTGTGGCGATGGGCCCCAATAACACAGCTGAGGGGTTTGCTTTCTCTGAACTGCACGGTTCTGCCTTCACCGTGTCACCTTGCCTTCGGTCTCACAGACCTGCAGCTTCTGTGTATCTGATGCCCTTAATGGCTTCTGTTTGTCTCAGTGCTTTCAGATTGACGTGTTTGTCTTGGCAGTCTGAGGATTTAAAGGCGTCTCGGTTTGTCGGAGAAGCCGAGCTGAGCAGTGACGCCCTCTCGCCCGATCCCCCAGCCCTTAGCTGCTTCCAGGTGGGCCCCCCTGTCTGAATCCGGTCTCTCTCTCCTCCCGCCCCCTCCAGCAACAGCTCCAGGCCCAGCACCTGTCCCAGCACGCTGCACAGGGCCTGCCCATGCCTCCCCACGCCTCAGGACTGCAGCACCCTGGCCTGGCCCTGGGTGGGACCTCTGGGCTGCTGGCTCTCTCTGGCGCTCTGGGGGTCCAGCTGGCCGCCAAGGACGAGAGGGCCCACCTGGAGGCGGCGGCAGCGGCGGCGGCGGCCGAACACCTCAGAGGTAACACACACATCACCACGCATTCCATTCTTTAAAACGGCTGACAGCCCACGTGGCGATCTGATTGGACGTTTATCACAGTCATCTCTGGGCCGGGCGGCTGTCCTGTCAGTGCTGCCACCGTACGGCCCCCCCATTCCTGTTAGCGCTCGTAGCCTGTGGGGTGACACAGATGGTGTGTGCTGGGTGAACGAGTACCTACCTACAGTCCCTGACTGACAGGACGTTCTGCCACCTCTGTCTGTCCTCTGTTCTCGGTTTCCACGGCCACTGTGCTGCCATGCCAACCGTGTGCACAGATCGTGAGGCAGGACCCGTAAGTGCTAATGCTTTTATTTCCATGATGCTTTGTTTTTCCCCTCAAAGTGCTGTCAGATTGACAGCTGCTAATTTAACACACACATTTGATGGGTTTTTACTGTTACTTTTACATTATATCTGCTTCTTCTCTCTCCCCAGAGCTTGCTGTCCAATGGGGATAAAGGCCGCCCATCCGAGTACCTCAGCAATGGGAAGAAGAGGAAGGCGGACGAGAAGGAGTTAATGGCGGACTACGTGAGTGTGGCAGCCAGTAGGGGGCGCTGAGATACCCCGCCATGTGCATCGTGAATCTCATCGCTTCTTCCGCTCCCTCTGTGTCTTCCAGGGCAGCGATGCTGAGAAGAGCGATGATAATTTGGTCGTGGATGAGGTTCGTTTGGATCACTCCGTTTGCCGGGTTCTGGTTACTTCGTTTAAAGGTCGCCGTGGTAACCGGCAATCTGACGGCATGTGGCCTCTGTCCCCTCAGGACCCTTCGTCCCCTCGCAGCGTGCAGTCCTACTCCTCCCGTGAGAACGGCTTGGACAAGCTGCCTGCCTCCCGCAAGGAAATCCCTCCCCAGGCCAGCCCCACGTCTCTGGCCTCCTCCAGCAGTGCGGCCTCACCCTCCCGTGGCAAAGATCCCCCCCCAGTATGGTGCCACGCTCTCTGGATGCCACATATATAGTAGCACACATGCTCCATTAATATCATTATATGCAAAAGTGGAAAGTTCAGGTCCAGAAAGTATAAATCCAGACCAAGGTTTTGTGTCTACCAACCAGCTTGGTACTATCTGACTGTGACTCTTTATACTCAGCTGATTGGTGGAAACAAAACCTTTGCACTTTCTGGACCTGAACTTTCCACCTCTGGTTATGTGGGATGTTTTTCAGGAAAGTGGCTCCTTTTTGTATTAACTAGCTCTTCAATAGTTTGCGATACACTCAGTTGCTGTTTATTAGGCACAGATTTTGGGCCCCCAACCCAGACCAGCCTAATTATGTTCAGGGCCCCTGTCATTCAGGGTCCTTTGGAATTGTCCTAACTCTGACCCCACCCCCCCACTTATGGCGCCCATGGGATACCCCTTAGTAATGCGAACAGCTTACTCCTACAAACAACGAATCGTGTGACTGCAACTGAATACATGCAGCAGTGTAGCATAAAGACAGTGTAGGGTCACAGAGTTCACTTCCTGATTGGCTAAGACGGCTGATCTAAGCGGCTTTAAATGTGCTGTGATTGGTGGCTCCAGTATCTCAGAAACTGCTGTCCTCCTGGAATATATATTTTTTTCCTGACAGACTGCACTGAGGAGAGTGTGATGGACAAAAAACATCCGGTCTGGGACACTTTTTTGGCTAGGAACATCTAGTTAAAGCTGAGCTCAGAGGAGAAAGGCCAGACTTGTCAAAGCAACGGAAAGACCACAAATGCAAAAAATAACACCTTGGTACAACAGTGCTGTTCAAAAAGGCTTCTCTGAATGCAGAACGGCCCTTAAAGTGCTTCTGGAAAGAGAGGACTAACGCAGCACCTAATAAAGGGGATTTCAGTCGTATTTTAGCAGAGCACTGGCCCTTTACATAATGATTTGCTTTTTGACATGGATTTTTATGTGATATACAATCCCTGTATGGGTTTCTTTGAAAATTAGTAGAGGAGTAAAGTTAATACACACTGGAATTATTTTTTTCCTATTCTTTAGGCCATCAGACTCTTCTCTCTTTCTCCATCAATGGCTTTGAACTTCCTAAATTAACATTCCGCTGTTGTGGTATTTACAGAAGGGGACCCCCTATCCCGTATACACATCTGTTTTTTTGTTTATTTTTTAACCTTTCATCCTATAAAACACTAGACTGTGGCATAGAAATAAATCAGCAGCATTGACCGTTATTCGATGCGCTGTTTCAGTATGACCAAGCTAACAAACAGAGTGATCTAGGTACATGGCAAATAGCGTAAGGATCCTGTTTTGTCTTGTTTCTCAGAGGGAGAAATCTAGCACCCCTGTGATGAAGCCGGGGACCCCCATGCCATCAGAATCGTCCACCCCTGGCCCCAGTGCCCCCCCGCAGTTCCGCCCGGTTCCGGGGAAGTCGGCGGTCGACCCCCTTGGTGAGTCGTCTGGAGCGCTGGCAGTATCTACCCGCATGCCGCACTCATAGACAAGCAGGCTGGGGCACGTTTACCGGGGGGGCGATGCTGTTTCTCCGTGTTCGCAGTCCCGCGGTGTGCTGGATTGGCCAGCGGAGGGCGGTGCGAGTCCGAAAAGGGACAGGCATGGTGTTCTCGGTCCCGTTAGCAGCGCCGAGTGCGGCGCCGTTAGCTAGACGGATGGAGCTGCCGCTAACAGCCATTATTTCGCAGCTTCGGTCCCTCCGTGTTACAGCCGCTCGCCGCTGCTTTCCGTGAGGGTGACGGAAACGAGAGAAATGCCGTCCGCACTCGGAAGGCTAGCGACTTTCACACGGAGACCGGCCCATTATCCCCATTTTGTGTGAAGTTAAACTCTTCTTATTTACTGAGCGGATTTTCCTGTTTTTGTTTTTAGCACGATTGCTGAGAATAGCCCGATTTGGCCCCCTGTGCGGTCGATACCATATTTCCTTTGAAGTGCTTTCGTTTTTTTTTTTTTTGTTGCCTCTGAGCGACTTGGTATTTCCTTGGTTGCCAGATAAGTTCCCCTTTCATTATTAATTTGCTGAGTTGCCTTCCTCCCATTGGCTGTCATCCTCCTTATTGTCGTAGCTTTGCTCTGATGTTTGGTGATGACGATGACGATGATGATGATGATGATGATGAGGAGGAGCAGGAGGAGGTGACGTCTCTCTGGTCTTTTTTGTCCTCTCAGCTCTGGGCCTGAGAAACCCTCTGGCAGTGCACAGCGCCTATCCCTCCGGGGCGTTTGGGCTGCCCCCTCCTGGCGTG
Source organism: Brienomyrus brachyistius (assembly GCF_023856365.1). Classification (NCBI taxonomy): domain Eukaryota; kingdom Metazoa; phylum Chordata; class Actinopteri; order Osteoglossiformes; family Mormyridae; genus Brienomyrus; species Brienomyrus brachyistius. The sequence continues at coordinate 4,976,830 of NC_064547.1, read as the reverse complement.
AATGGGGAGATGAGCGCAGCGGCCGCCGCGGCGTACGGAGCCGGCCTGCACCTGGTCTCCCCGCAGCTCAATGGGGCGGCATCGGCTGGCTATGGGAGGTCCCCTGTGGTGAGAGACCGTGTCTGGGAGGAGGGCTGCCCGGCTAAGAATTTGGCTTTGGGCGTGTGGGCGTGAAATTCAATGGAAGTACTGAGGTATTTGATCCTTTGTTGCTCTCTGCTGGTGACTGGTGTTAAATCTCCCGTCTTGCAGGTTGGGTACGACTCTCCTCACCCCCACATGAGGCTGCCAGGGCTGCCTGCGGGCTTGCAGGCCTCTGCCGCTGGAAAGCCGTGAGTCACCTCCCCCTCCCCCGTCCGTAACCCTCCTTATCCCATGTCCTCTGTGAATCCCACGGCCTCCCGAGTTTGATGCTGTCTCCAAAAGGCAGAAGTTTCGTGGAAACCCTCTTTGTTCATTAGTTTTTAGAAACATTTTGTAATTAAGGGTAAGAGGCTTTTCCACCTCTTTTCCATTGACTTGTTGAGAACCAGCACCAAAAGTTCCCGTACCAGTAGTGCGAAACCAGATGTGTGATTTCTTTGGTACTTTGGTGTTTTGGAACTGAAACAAATATTTTGTCATGTAAATACAACAATAAATATTGGGGTATTTAAAAAACATAAAAGTAGTTCATAAATTTCTCACAAACCTGTCTTCAAGTGATTTAATCAGCAAGCAAATGATTATGATCGTCCCAGAGAGCGCAGGCAGCACTCGTGTAAATGCGGCTGAGGTAAACCTTAAACTATAACAGGAATAATTAAAGTAGCGAAACGAATATTTTTCAAAAGCCTGCTATGTTTTTTTTATTTTTTTTCTAAGACAGAGTAAAAATGTTTTAGGGAAACTTTATTCCCCCCCCCGCACTATAATGTCTGTACAGAATTGAAAGTAAGAAGAAGCCTGATTTTAATGTAGCTGACTAGCAATGTAAGAATTGCATGCGATGTTGGTATAAATATCCCACGTCGTCCAACCCTATAATACACTGCGGCGATTTTTCAAATTTAGTGCAAAAATAGTTGTGATGTCATTCGACGCCGGTACCAGTTCTTGCACCAGTGGAAAACCAACTCCAAGTACCAAAAGTACGGCACTTGGCGCGGTGGAAAAGGGGTAATGGGATTTGGGGCAGGTGTGCCCATCGCACTTTAGGGTTAAGTCGCGAGCCACTGGATTTTATGTAAGAGCGGCAGCCGGATTCCCCCCCCCCCCCCCCCCATATCTTGCGGAAGCTTCTGTCCGTAACTGGCTGCATGTAAATGCGCTGCAGTGTGCTCTTCCTCGGTGCATCTCTTGCATTAATTTCCATAACTGGTTCTGTGTTGGCCATATATATTTCTGGTAATAATGTGTCGCTTTCTTTCACGTGATTGTTGGGTACCCCCTTTCTGCCCCCCCCCAGCGCCTACTCCTTCCATGTGAGCGCAGATGGGCAGATGCAGCCGGTCCCCTTTCCCCCCGACGCCCTGCTGGGCCCGGGCATCCCGCGCCACGCCCGACAGATCCACACCCTGAACCACGGGGAGGTGGTGTGCGCCGTCACCATCAGCACCTCCACGCGCAACGTCTACACCGGCGGCAAGGGCTGCGTGAAGGTGTGGGACATCAGCCAGCCGGGCAGCAAGAGTGCCATGGCCCAGCTGGATTGCCTGGTGAGGCCGACCTCCTATGGCCGCTGCCACAGCATCCTGGTCTGTGTAGCGCTCCTATGGCGCCCCCCGGTGGAAGGGAGGAGGTTCTGCTCTCCCTCATCGCCGCACTGCTCTGTCTCCCATCCAGAACAGAGATAATTACATCCGGTCCTGTAAGCTGCTCCCCGACGGACGCACCCTCATTGTCGGGGGGGAGGCCAGCACGCTGTCCATCTGGGACCTGGCCACGCCCACCCCCCGCATCAAGGCGGAGCTGACGTCGTCGGCCCCCGCCTGCTACGCCCTGGCCATCAGCCCTGATAACAAGGTCTGCTTCTCCTGCTGCAGCGACGGCAACATCGTGGTCTGGGACCTGCACAATCAGACCCTCGTCAGGTAAACGTGAGGGATCCCCACTGGGGGGTGCCCTGGGGGTCCATGCTCTAAAGCCATGTGTGTGAGTCGGTGCCGACCAGAGCCTCATTAAGCCACCGACTGATGAGGATCTGGGCTCCCGCAGGCAGTTCCAGGGCCACACGGATGGGGCCAGCTGCATCGACATCTCTAACGACGGGACCAAGCTGTGGACGGGGGGGCTGGACAACACGGTGCGCTGCTGGGACCTGCGGGAGGGCCGGCAGCTGCAGCAGCACGACTTCACCTCCCAGGTAGAGTGGAGAGGGACCTGGGGAGCCACATAAAGGCCGGCCCACAGCGCCATCTGGGGGCAGATGCAGGAGGTGGGGGAAAATGGTGGCCAGGCTGGGACTAATGGCGGTAATTGTGGGGCATAATCAGCTATTACTGTGTGAATCAGTAGCGGGCGGCTTTAACATTTGAATTGGAGCATGGGGACCTGGTCAGTTTTAGTAATGTGCCATTGTCTGTACAGAAGGATAATTATGTAATGGTGGTCTTTGTGCTGCTGTTTCTGAGTGCGTTTGCATGTAATGTATCGGAAAATGAAAGAAAAATGGAAATAATGTGCTTTTGATTGAAGGAAGCTGTGTAATAGGGTGTTTGGGGGGGTTATGAAGAAAGTTGTGAATGGAGAGACGTGTGAATGTATTGAGTAGCGTATGATGACAGTCGATGTCTTATCTTGGCGTTTGCCGATGAAACAGGTCGTGTCTGTTTTTAGCACTTCATCCACTAAGCCAGATAATTGACACACCCCTCCCCACCCCCCATTTGTTTCGGTGCAGATCTTCTCCCTTGGATACTGTCCCACCGGCGAGTGGCTGGCCGTGGGCATGGAGAGCAGTAACGTGGAGGTTCTGCACGTCTCCAAGCCCGACAAGTACCAGCTGCACCTGCACGAGAGCTGCGTGCTCTCACTCAAGTTCGCCTACTGCGGTGAGCAGCCCTGCTCTCCTCCCTCGCCCTCCTGCATCTGAGAATCTGTCTTTACAAAAAAAAAAACCCTTAAAAACATACCTGCTGGTAATTATGCAAACCTCTCCATCTGGAGCAGTGAGGGGATGACTGCAGCCAAAACGCTGTTGTACGCGTGTCAGCGTGGCACCTTGCCCGAGCCGTCAGGGTCCCCGGCCCCCGCCTGCTCCCCTCTGCCTGTCATCCACACCCACCCCTGTCATCAGAATTCATCTGCCCATCTGACTTGCATGCTCTCGCTCTCCTCCCCTCTCTCTCTCACTCTGTCTCTCTCCTTCCCCCTCTCTTTCGGCTTGCAGGTAAATGGTTTGTCAGCACGGGCAAAGATAACCTCCTGAATGCCTGGAGGACACCGTATGGATCTAGTATTTTCCAGGTATTCCCCTGCTCTGAATCCACATCCATGGTTTTGCTGTTAATTCTGACAATGACTTCTTTGGTGCGCGAGAGAGATTTTTGGTGTCTTGAAAATTTGTGCATGTCTCTGTGTAATTAAATGTGTGTGTGTGTGTGTGTGTGTGTGAGTGAACTTAAAATGCTTTAAATGAAACATTTCACCTGCAATATAAGGTGAATTCATTTCCTTAATATATTATTAGACGTTTCACTCAGTTTACCTCAGACAGGGGCAGTGATTTTAATAAACGTGAGCAGAAGTGTCTGATCCTCGTGCTCCATTCTCCTTCCTCAGTCAAAGGAGTCATCCTCGGTGCTCAGCTGCGACATCTCTCCTGACGACCAGTTTATTGTCACGGGCTCAGGTGACAAGAAGGCCACCGTGTATGAAGTCATCTACTGAGGACAGTGCTGATTGGATTTGTGGGCGGTGGCGAGGACCAAGCAGCCAATCAGTGACTGGAGTGGGGGGGTGCTTTGAACCAGAAGGACACCTGTATTTTTTTTATTTTCTTCTTCTTGCCTATGAAATGGATTTGAGGGGAAGATCGGATCTTCAGGAGCCAGAGCTGTGTGTGGCTCAGAAACAGCTATCAGTCTAGCAACAGAAATGTGATTCTTCCAAAGAATGTTTTGCTTTTTTTCCTTCTTTTTTGAAACTTTAAAATTTATTATTTTTTTTTAAATCTCTACATGTTCTTCACGAGCAAAGTGACTTCGGCTTGTGTGACTCGGGACCCCCAGGGGTGTGGACGCTTCTAAAAGTCACCATTGAGTTGCTTCGACTCGGCTGCTTTCAGTCAATGTCTCTGTGCTGACCTCATCTTAATGGCATTAACGTTAGACAGCCGGTAGCGGGATTCAGGTTTGCGCTAGTGGTCGACTTAACGGCACAAATGATGACCGAATGCAGTGCGAAAGATGCTGAGAGATGTTCGTGGCTTCAGAAAAAACCCCCATAAATGAGAAATCATCTAAAGTTTTCTACTGACTGTTGACATTTTACCAGCCCTTGGTAACTTGCCTGATACCCCCCCCCCCCCCCCCCTCCCCAAGCCTTTTTGAATTAAACAGCAGTGCAGCATGGTACCCTGAACTGGCGGCAGACGGAGTGAGCAGACACAGTGGGGTGGAGCCCCCTGCTGGATTTCGGATCTTTTGTCACATAGGGCGTCCTGACAGCTGATGATGCATCTTGTCTGTCAGTACAAAGTTCCAAAGGCTCTGCTCGTCTTTGACAGCCCCATGTGTCCCTAAGGGGTACAGCATCCGGCAGCAGACAAGAGCCCCTGCCTAAGTCACCCATGTACCTCAAAGCAGCTCTCAGTCTAACTTCAGTCAGTTTTCAGCATTTTTGTATTTTTTTTTTTTTTGAAAAACAGTACCTGTGTGTGAGAAGCCTTTGGAACTGCTGTGCGATTCACGCCACCTGTGAACCTTGCTGAGTCTGTCATGGTGAGCTGAATGCTTTGACCCCCCCACCCCAGCTGCTGCCCCCCTAGGGTTTCCAGGTGGCAGCATGCCTCAGGTTGGGCCTTTTTGCTCCCAGAAGTTTGTGTCAGCCTGTGGATTGATTTTTGGAGGGTGGGGGTGTGCATGAGACTGACGCTCTCCCACCTCCTGTGCAACAACCTTGTTCTGTATACAAAGAATCCAGAATGCAGGGCTTGTGAAATTTAGTTTATTTTTTTTGGGGGGGGGCAGCATAAGTGCTGGAAATGTTAGGTCTTGCAAAGTTGGGAAATTGTAGTTGTAGGTGGTGTAATGGAACGATTAAAGCTAATTTTGTATGTGTGCTGGTATTGTGGAAATTGTCGATCCATTCATAGTGGACGATGGATATTAAATGAGAATTTTTATTTACATTTCATTTTTGTAGAAGTAGATTCAAAGCTTTACACACAACCAATACTAATGAAACTAGGATTGGGATAACAAATTACATAGCAAATGTTACTTAAACCTGTTTAATTTGACAAATTTACAGTTAACACTTAAGCTAAATGATTAATCACATGGAAAATTAATACTTATACTGTATATTCAAGTTATACATTCAAGCAGGGGGGAATGTAAGCATGTAAAAAGGTCAATGTAAGCTTTTACTTTCTTTTACAACACGTGGAAAATGCAACAGGAAGGATAACACAGTACACCTGAAAGGTCCTTGGCTTTGAGGGTGTAACACGGAGGAGCTTGAGGATATTGGGGTGACTTTCGGTGTGGGGCATCTGTCTCAGTGGCTCAGAAGATGCCCTGAACTGAGATGTGCTGCACGGTGAATGCAGATCTAACTGAATCCATCTCATCTTTCTGTGACTGCTTATCCTACTTATGGTCGTGGTGAGTCTGCAGCTTATGGGAGCAAGATGGAGCAAAGCAGGATGGGGTGGCTACCCGGTGCACACACTTATGAGCAATTTGGTAACTCCAATTAATTGCATGTGTTTTTATGAATGGGGAAAGCTGGATGAAGCTTGGAGCCATGGTGGAGGTTTGAACCCATGGGAAGTGTTTGTGCATCCATCAGACCATATTATAAAGCAAAGACAGAAACTGTCCTGAGTGAGGTCTGCCGATCGCAAGAATGATGAAGGAGCTGGACGCTCTGCGGGTAGTGCCACCCATCCATCCCCGACCCACTGTCCCTTATAGACCTTGTTTTATAACGGTCGACGCGACAGCAAAGAGAGAAACTGTCCTCAGTGAGGTTCGAAGCTGCGATCTGCCGATCGCAAGAATGTTGACTGGACGGACGCTCTGCGGGTAGTGCCACCCATCCATCCCCGACCCACCGTCCCTTATAGACCTTGTTTTATAACGGTCGACGCGACAGCAAAGAGAGAAACTGTCCGCAGTGAGGTTCGAAGCTGCGATCTGCCGATCGCAAGAATGTTGACTGGACGGACGCTCTGCGGGTAGTGCCACCCATCCATCCCCGACCCACCGTCCCTTATAGACCTTGTTTTATAACGGTCGACGCGACAGCAAAGAGAGAAACTGTCCGCAGTGAGGTTCGAAGCTGCGATCTGCCGATCGCAAGAATGTTGACTGGACGGACGCTCTGCGGGTAGTGCCACCCATCCATCCCCGACCCACCGTCCCTTATAGACCTTGTTTTATAACGGTCGACGCGACAGCAAAGAGAGAAACTGTCCTCAGTGAGGTTCGAAGCTGCGATCTGCCGATCGCAAGAATGTTGACTGGACGGACGCTCTGCGGGTAGTGCCACCCATCCATCCCCGACCCACCGTCCCTTATAGACCTTGTTTTATAACGGTCGACGCGACAGCAAAGAGAGAAACTGTCCGCAGTGAGGTTCGAAGCTGCGATCTCCCGATCGCAAGAATGTTGACTGGACGGACGCTCTGCGGGTAGTGCCACCCATCCATCCCCGACCCACCGTCCCTTATAGACCTTGTTTTATAACGGTCGACGCGACAGCAAAGAGAGAAACTGTCCGCAGTGAGGTTCGAAGCTGCGATCTGCCGATCGCAAGAATGTTGACTGGACGGACGCTCTGCGGGTAGTGCCACCCATCCATCCCCGACCCACCGTCCCTTATAGACCTTGTTTTATAACGGTCGACGCGACAGCAAAGAGAGAAACTGTCCGCAGTGAGGTTCGAAGCTGCGATCTCCCGATCGCAAGAATGTTGACTGGACGGACGCTCTGCGGGTAGTGCCACCCATCCATCCCCGACCCACCGTCCCTTATAGACCTTGTTTTATAACGGTCGACGCGACAGCAAAGAGAGAAACTGTCCTCAGTGAGGTTCGAAGCTGCGATCTGCCGATCGCAAGAATGTTGACTGGACGGACGCTCTGCGGGTAGTGCCACCCATCCATCCCCGACCCACCGTCCCTTATAGACCTTGTTTTATAACGGTCGACGCGACAGCAAAGAGAGAAACTGTCCGCAGTGAGGTTCGAAGCTGCGATCTCCCGATCGCAAGAATGTTGACTGGACGGACGCTCTGCGGGTAGTGCCACCCATCCATCCCCGACCCACCGTCCCTTATAGACCTTGTTTTATAAAGCCCTGGCGGGCGAGAGAAACGAGAGAAACTGTCCTCAGTGAGGTTCGAAGCTGCGATCTGCCGATCGCAAGAATGTTGACTGGACGGACGCTCTGCGGGTAGTGCCACCCATCCATCCCCGACCCACCGTCCCTTATAGACCTTGTTTTATAACGGTCGACGCGACAGCAAAGAGAGAAACTGTCCGCAGTGAGGTTCGAAGCTGCGATCTCCCGATCGCAAGAATGTTGACTGGACGGACGCTCTGCGGGTAGTGCCACCCATCCATCCCCGACCCACCGTCCCTTATAGACCTTGTTTTATAACGGTCGACGCGACAGCAAAGAGAGAAACTGTCCGCAGTGAGGTTCGAAGCTGCGATCTGCCGATCGCAAGAATGTTGACTGGACGGACGCTCTGCGGGTAGTGCCACCCATCCATCCCCGACCCACCGTCCCTTATAGACCTTGTTTTATAAAGCCCTGGCGGGCGAGAGAAACGAGAGAAACTGTCCTCAGTGAGGTTCGAAGCTGCGATCTGCCGATCGCAAGAATGTTGACTGGACGGACGCTCTGCGGGTAGTGCCACCCATCCATCCCCGACCCTTATAGACCTTGTTTTATAACGGTCGACGCGACAGCAAAGAGAGAAACTGTCCTCAGTGAGGTTCGAAGCTGCGATCTGCCGATCGCAAGAATGTTGACTGGACGGACGCTCTGCGGGTAGTGCCACCCATCCATCCCCGACCCACCGTCCCTTATAGACCTTGTTTTATAAAGCCCTGGCGGGCGTCGCGACAGCAGAGAGAAACTGTCCGCAGTGAGGTTCGAAGCTGCGATCTCCCGATCGCAAGAATGTTGACTGGACGGACGCTCTGCGGGTAGTGCCACCCATCCATCCCCGACCCACCGTCCCTTATAGACCTTGTTTTATAAAGCCCTGGCGGGCGAGAGAAACGAGAGAAACTGTCCTCAGTGAGGTTCGAAGCTGCGATCTGCCGATCGCAAGAATGTTGACTGGACGGACGCTCTGCGGGTAGTGCCACCCATCCATCCCCGACCCACCGTCCCTTATAGACCTTGTTTTATAACGGTCGACGCGACAGCAAAGAGAGAAACTGTCCGCAGTGAGGTTCGAAGCTGCGATCTCCCGATCGCAAGAATGTTGACTGGACGGACGCTCTGCGGGTAGTGCCACCCATCCATCCCCGACCCACCGTCCCTTATAGACCTTGTTTTATAACGGTCGACGCGACAGCAAAGAGAGAAACTGTCCGCAGTGAGGTTCGAAGCTGCGATCTGCCGATCGCAAGAATGTTGACTGGACGGACGCTCTGCGGGTAGCGCCACCCATCCATCCCCGACCCACCGTCCCTTATAGACCTTGTTTTATAACGGTCGACGCGACAGCAAAGAGAGAAACTGTCCTCAGTGAGGTTCGAAGCTGCGATCTGCCGATCGCAAGAATGTTGACTGGACGGACGCTAATAGCTAGTGGGTGTAACAAGTAAAAATGCACAATCACTTCACATGGAGCCATGGTGGAGGTTTGAACCCTGGTCCCAAGATAGGGAGGCACCAGTGCTGACCAGTATACCACCATCCCCCCAACCTCCAAGAATTGCAGTGCAATGCAGTTAGACAGCTAGTCCGTTTAATAAGTGTTCAGGCTTCTTAAAGTGGTATCACACTGGTAACACCCTCCCCAAGCTGCCAGCAAGCAACAAGCGCCCCCACCCCCTGTAATGCGTATGCAGAGGGTATGGATATAGTTTTTCTCATGGCATAAACAAGACTGTGGGTTTTCTTGCCATATGACAGAGACCTGCTTAAGGGTTCAAGATAATGATGTGCCGGCCATAGTCCCATTCCGCTTTATTACAGACTGACTGTGCCACATAGATCAGTAGTATGATGCTCAACACTTCAGTGATCAAAGCTCGGGAATCGGTGAGAGATTAGCGGGAAGGCCAACGGAAACAGCAGGGACAAAACATGGCGAGTGATGCGTGTTTCAGCCTTGGCTACTGGCCTGTTCCACAATGTTACAAGGTTCCTGACAGACTAGCTGACCACCATAAACAGTTTAACGCCATTACCAGTTCCCTGAAAAACACTGCAGGATTCCTAAATATATGAAATTATATCATTTTGTGTAATTTAGAGTTTGTCAGGGCACAGGGAGTATAAACAAGAACGTTAATCACATCGTGCACGTCTGCAGGCCGTGACTCATTTATAGCTTCCAGCAGCTATAAAAAAATGTGTTAGTGCCGCAGTTAAACTGAACACTGGCGGCTCGTGTCATTTTGCTTAACCTGCTGGGACTTCCACCCATTAAACGGCGACTCCGAAAGGCAGAAATAAAGCGCGTCTTAAGGAGACGGAGATGGGATATTAATACTTAATAGGATGAAGGGTGAGAAGTGAATGTGCCTGCTCTAGGGACAGCAGACTGCCTCATTACCGCATGACTGACGGACTAATGAATCGATTGTCTGGTATTGGTGTTCCTCCGCTCGGGCCTCTGAGTGCTGTGCCGCTCCTCGGGGTGATCGCTCCCACTGAGCTCTTAATCAGGAAACTGGACTAATTACCCACTGCATTTCTGCTCCTGCCCGGCCGCCAGGTGATGAAGGCCGGGGTCCGGTCAGTAGACGACCTCGTACACCGTTGCCTTCTTGTCCCCGGAGCCGGTGACAATGAATTTGTCATCCGGGGAGACGTCACAGCTCAGGACGGATGAGGACTCCTTGGACTGCAGCGCAGGACGAGAGCAAAAGCGCACAGATGAAGCACGTCTGACTGGCTGCCGCGTACCTTCTTCCCAGCAAGCCTTAGATTATCGCCATTAATTACCTGAAAACAAAAGCAGCCTTTGCCGTTTACTCGGCAGTGGGGTTGCTTTCCTAAAAAAGTGATCCGAGACCCTGTGGGCCAGAGTGCATCACAGCTGCACGCTCTCTGCCGAACGCCTGTCTTTATGAAAAATGACGTGGCTCTGATTTCCATTAGTTTTAAACCTGGTCAAACTCACTGTTTATCACTGTTATTTCGCACAAATTACGCAGCGAATTCTGTCTTTCAAAATCATTTAAAAATTAATTAATGGAGCCTGGAGCTGCCCTCTGAAGCCCCCGGGTGCGAATTTGGGCTGTCAGCCGACGCCAGGCACTGTGGCGGTTTCCTGTCAGCTCAGCCACAGAGACGCGTGGATATCCCTGCTGAGTGCCGGCTTATCCTGACGTTCACCTAGCGTCCGGCACAAAACGAGGACCTTGGTGCCGATAACAGGCCAGTGCAGGAGACTTGTGCGGCGACCAGCCGGCACCCATCCGTCTCCCCGTCTTGCCATATAAATCTTGCTACACCCCCAACCCCCCCCCCCCGCCATTCATCGCAACAACCACTGTGTACAAAACAAGACCAGCCGGTCGCTACGTGATCCAGAAGAGGCGGTGTTGATACGGATGCAGAGACAAAAGGCCGAGAATGGGCGTAGGGGGGTGGGCGGTGCTTGGGCTACAGATGGGACTAGTGAAAGCAAATAAGGGGGAGGGGGTGAGGGGGGTGGAGAGCCCACAGAAGGGCCACTGAGAAGCAGTTGGCATTTTGATAACAAAGCTGGTAGCTCCTCTTCTAGCCAGAACCTTGAGGGTCACACTAAACATCCGAAGCTTCATCATTACAGACCCGGACTACAGACAGCATCAGTCGTGTCGCACGACACCACCCACATCCATCCTCTTCCACATAAACACCTGAGGAATACACACCCGTCCCTCAATTTCCAAGAGCCACCTTCCTGTTAATGAATTAAGGTTTCATCATTTCTTTAGTTATTTGCATCACCATGAATCTTCATTGATTTGTTACACCAGGCTGCCTTGGATATTACCGCCAAGACTCCTCCGCCAGAGAGCACCGCTACCACTCGTCGTACGGCGCGGCAACCGTGTCGAGGTCACCATGACAGAGCTCTTTGACGGGACGCCCTCCATATCGAAGCCTCAGATCGTCTCTGCAGGCTCCCTCTCAGTCCCGCGTTACCCAGCTGGTGTCAGGGGGGGGTCGATATCTCACCTGGAATATGCTGGCTCCGTAGGGAGTCCTCCAGGCGTTCAGCAGATTGTCCTTCCCGGTACTCACAAACCACTTGCCTGAGACACCCAGAAACACACAGGTTTACTCACAGTAGCTCACAGCATCGTAAATATCTGACTCCACTGACACAATCAAGTGCTTCTTTGCACAACACATACAGCAGCAATTTCAAGTCAACCACCACGTCTGGGCACTACGTGTTTCTGCCAGCAAAGATGGAACTGCATGTTTTGCCACAGTACCAGCACAGAAGGAGCGGGGTCAGGGTACACTGGCACGCAGAAGGAAGCTACCCAGCACCAGCGGTTGGCGAGAGACGGGCAAACCGCAAGAGTGAGGTCGCCGTACCGCAGTAGGCGAACTTGAGTGAGAGCACGCAGCTCTCGTGCAGGTGCAGCTGGTACTTGTCGGGCTTGGAGACGTGCAGAACCTCCACGTTACTGCTCTCCATGCCCACGGCCAGCCACTCGCCCATGGGACAGTATCCAAGGGAGAAGATCTGCAGAGGGAGAGGTAGAGAGAACCATAGAGGATCTTGGATCTGCCTCCAGATGGCGCTGTGGGCCGGCCTTTATGTGGCTCCCCAGGTCCCTCTCCACTCTACCTGGGAGGTGAAGTCGTGCTGCTGCAGCTGCCGGCCCTCCCGCAGGTCCCAGCAGCGCACCGTGTTGTCCAGCCCCCCCGTCCACAGCTTGGTCCCGTCGTTAGAGATGTCGATGCAGCTGGCCCCGTCCGTGTGGCCCTGGAACTGCCTGCGGGAGCCCAGATCCTCATCAGTCGGTGGCTTAATGAGGCTCTGGTCGGCACCGACTCACACACATGGCTTTAGAGCATGGACCCCCAGGGCACCCCCCAGTGGGGATCCCTCACGTTTACCTGACGAGGGTCTGATTGTGCAGGTCCCAGACCACGATGTTGCCGTCGCTGCAGCAGGAGAAGCAGACCTTGTTATCAGGGCTGATGGCCAGGGCGTAGCAGGCGGGGGCCGACGACGTCAGCTCCGCCTTGATGCGGGGGGTGGGCGTGGCCAGGTCCCAGATGGACAGCGTGCTGGCCTCCCCCCCGACAATGAGGGTGCGTCCGTCGGGGAGCAGCTTACAGGACCGGATGTAATTATCTCTGTTCTGGATGGGAGACAGAGCAGTGCAGCGATGAGTGAGAGCAGAACCTCCTCCCTTCCACCGGGGGGCGCCATAGGAGCGCTACACAGACCAGGATGCTGTGGCAGCGGCCATAGGAGGTCGGCCTCACCAGGCAATCCAGCTGGGCCATGGCACTCTTGCTGCCCGGCTGGCTGATGTCCCACACCTTCACGCAGCCCTTGCCGCCGGTGTAGACGTTGCGCGTGGAAGTGCTGATGGTGACGGCGCACACCACCTCCCCGTGGTTCAGGGTGTGGATCTGTCGGGCGTGGCGCGGGATGCCCGGGCCCAGCAGGGCGTCGGGGGGAAAGGGGACCGGCTGCATCTGCCCATCTGCGCTCACATGGAAGGAGTAGGCGCTGAGGAGGAACGGGAAACATCTACAAAAATCCTGCAGTGATGTCTCAGGCAAATTAACACTAACACTACACCAGTGCCGAATATATTAACACTGACAAATAAGCACCTGGGCACAACGGCACTAACCCAAGTATTTGTGCTGTTTCAACATCAGAGTGCAAACGTGTGAGGGCATTCAGGCTATTGCATGCAATTACCATTTACGCAAAGGCTGTCTGTAGTGTGCACACGTCAGACAAAAGCTCTTCGGCGCGGAGCGTGAAGAGTGCTACTTTTGATGAATTTCTACAGTCAGGAGACATTCCAAGACTGTGGCGAAATTTAATAAAAGAAAGGGAAAGTGCTCTAAGCCTGAGAAAGAGCCTGTGTCTTTCAAAGAAGGACAGACACTCACGGTTTGCCCAGAGCAGCTCCAGGCAGTGATGAGGACAGCCCCGGGGGCCTGAGGTGAGAGCGTGACTCGTATGTCTGTGGGGGAAAAGAGTAACAAATGATTCTCTGAACTCCGAAGAAGCGACTTTCCTCAATCGCAGAATGGACGCTGGCCAACATAACAATAATGCTTCTAAGTCTGGTATAGAGAGATGTATGTAACTTTAGCACTTAAGGGAGCCACACACACGGGCAATGGGCCATAGATGGCAATGTGGAGAGGGCAAATAGCAGCCTTCTCACCATCGGACTGCGTGTGTACGGACTGGAGCCCACGCTGATCTGTGGGGACAAGGTCAGTGCTCCCCCAAATCCCCCGGGACTGGTGAGCTCTCCATTGAGCCCCGTGTGGGACACCACCCCAAAGTGGGCGAGGTATGAGCTGGGAGTAGCAGACAGGGAGCTGCGTAGAGCTGTGGTACAAGGAAGGAAAGACGCAGTCAGTAGCTACCGGCGCCACAGAAACGTTCTGGCTTCACCCGGCCTTACGGCCCGCTTTCATCTTTCTTTCTGTATCACAGGAAGAAAGGCTGAGATTTAGGAGAGGAAGAGGGGGTGGCAACACATGAAAGACTGGCACTAAGCAGCAGTAACATGATAGACCATAAAAAGTAACATAAGGGTAAAGGATGGAGGGGGTCCCAGGAGACCCCAAAGCAGTGCTTCTAAGCCCTTAAGCAGGTCACTTAACCTAGACTGCTGAAGTAAAATATGTAGCCATATGAATGGGGAGGAAGGCTTTGGAAATAGCATCAGCTAAGCAATAAAATAACAGAAGAAGAGGGTGAATGAGCTTCTGTGTGAGGCTGAAGAAAGCCTTTGACGAAAATGTGCCCAGTGACTCAACATTCCAAATAAAATGCGTTGATCTCCTTCAGTATGGTTTTTTGGAATGAAATAAATATAGCTTCATGTGAAGATGACAAGAACAACCACATGGACAACAGTGTTGGCGACGTAAGGGGACCGCAGGCCTCTGCTCAGGATGGGGAGATGCTGAAGGCTGCGTGAAACGAGAGTGTTAAGCGGGTACAGCGAAGGGTTATCCTCACCGAGGGGATCGGCAGACGAGGCCGCCTTGCTGACCAGGCGCAAGCAGGATGTGCTGGGACCTGGGGGGGCCGGGGTGAGGGTGTCGCGGTGGGAAGGGGAGGGGCTGCTCGATTTCGAACAGGGCGACTGCGCCTTCTCTGCCTGGGTGGGAAACAGGCAGGACAGAGGAACTGGCAGCTAATTGGTGACAGCTATTCGCTGGCAGCGCAGTTCTGGATCTTTAGAGTCAGGGATCTTTAATGGGGTGACATGCTACCGACACGGCCGAGGGAGACAAATCAGCGTCATGCTTAACTTAGAGAATGAAGCAGATTCGATTCCTGAACGCAGACAGTGAGCGAAGGAACCGCAGCAAAACACGGCCAAAAATGCACACACCTGCGGGGGGTCCTTGGTCTTGTTTGGTGTGGGGCTGGGAACGGGGGATGAGGAGGGGGCATCGGAGGGGCTGGGCGACCTGGGCAGCTCTTTCCTGAGGGTGGGGGCTCGGTCAATCCCATTCCCGTGGGGGGAGTTCATTTGGCTTTCGCTTGGAGAGATGGGCTCCTTGATCCCGACAGAGAAAAGCATGTAGGGAATCTGACACACTGCACATCACTGCACTGGATTACTAATCATCAGCTCCAGCCCTGACAGAGAGGCGGAACAATCTATCTTTTAAATGTATAAGGACACAGCGAAGGGTGTCCGACATTATGAAAGTGAATTATGAAGTTTCATTACATTTTTCATTGAAAAATCAAGAATGATTGTAATAGTCTTCTGTACTCTAAGGTACCTGTAAAAAAAATAGGACTCTCAATTGAAATCTAAATTCAGCTATTAAGTCCTTCCATAGTTTAATAAGCCTTTCGAATTAAGCACTCAATAATGATAGAATAACCAGCAAAGGAAGGGAACCTGTTTCGTTTTAGTCTGTCAAAAGGGACGAGTGAACCTTTTAGAAATTTTTGGCTTGGTCGATAACTCATCTAACACCTCGGAGGTCTGAGGCAGGGAAACCTACCTCGTTGGAGACGTCCACGACCAAATTTTCTTCACTCTTCTCCCCATCGCTGTCCTGTAGGGCAGGGATAGAGGGGCACGGGTGCTGTATCAGACACTCTCCGATACACTGTACATCCCACTGGGAATGCACATTACGCAGGCCTGTCTTTAGCAGTGGCCCTTCCTGCACTGCTCTCATTATCCTCTCAAGCTTATATGCTGTCTAATTGTTCAAATCTCAGCGCAACACATCTATACGGTCCCCTTCTCTCCCTGGAAACAAGAGTGACAGTAATGGTACTTAGTGTCCATGGCAACAGTCCTTTGATGCGAGCACGGCCTGGAAGTCTCATCGCCATTCAATGACATAACCCCCTCATTTCACTTTGCCCGCTCAGGTCCATGTTAGAGAAGGTGCTATTTTATGCCAAAGCAGATCGAAAATGTGTCTCATTTTAAACTGGAGCAGAATAGTGTCGCATCAATAAGCCAGTCAGGGAGTCAGGCACAAGCAGTGGAAAAATGTCTATATAAATATTATCTTCATATTTGCTACTTTGTAGCTTTTCGTGAGACATTACTTCAGCCCAAAGTGCATCTTCCTTGTTAGAACAGGAAGCGACCTGCCATCTTTGACCGGGGCGTCACAGTGATCAAATCCCACCCCTGTCAGATAGGATCAAACCTACATAGTGCGTCGGAATCGCGTCCTTCTCCTCGCAGCGCCTCCTCTTTCCATCGCCCCCGCCCTGAGACGAGTACCCCCCCGAGGGGCCTTGGCGCTCCTCCTGTGGCAGGCTATCCGTCGAGGACACGGACTTACTCTGAGGATCGCAGACAGAGAAACCAGGACAAGCACAAACACAGACTGTGCCTTAGCGCGTAATGACCCAACTGCATTTTGGACATGAAGGTATAAAACACAAGTACAGACATCATATATTATACATTGTGACACTTCTCCTTGATTCAGTTGTGCTAAAACCACCATATTTTTAAGTCCCGTGAGTTTAAACTAAATTAAATAATTGCATTTGTTCATTTTCTCCATATTAACCATGACTGATCATCCATAAGTTCTTGTGAGACAAACAGACAGGCAAGCAGTAAACATGGTTTGGGCAAGACTTGGGCAAGGGCAAGGGACACACCCTGTACTCCCCCTGGCTTGTTCCTTACTCCTGTTTGTTCCTGGCTTTGCCTGGATTTTTTTTGTCTTCTTTCAGCTCAGTTTATGTTTTTATAAGTAAACATTATAATCGAAAGACACACAACTTAGGTTCATAAATTACTAATCAAAGTAAATGTATATAAATTGGTGAGAAGGAATCAGTAATTAGTACCTGTCATTACCATACAGGTAAAACGTGCTATTTGGAACCAAAAACCAGCATATCACTGTGTGCTCATCTGTGAAACGCAAACTGTGAGGCACTGAAAGAGTAAAAATGTCTCCCTCTCTCCCATTTTGGTGCCCCCCCGCCCCTTCCTGTGAGCCCCCGTTGCCAGAGTGACAGTGCTGGAGAGCAGCTGCTCTGTATCTGTGTCAGGAAGCCGTACTCTGGTGAGGCAGCCTGGGGAGATCCTGGTACAGGCCAAGGACACCGTGTGGAGCATGGCAGCAGGGACAAGAACGCCCATTCCCCTGCCTCCACACGCCCACCCCGACAGACAGCGGAGCCACAGTTTGTAGCCAATTGGGGAGCATGTTAGACACACACTACTGCTCTGCCCAATCAAGGAGCTTGTTAGGCACACGCCACTGCCCTAGCCCCGCCCCCTCCCTCATTTTCTTTCCCAGTCAGTTGAAAATGGGGATATACTGTTACTTTCACTCCCACGTGCTTTCCCAGGGTTTGCAGGTGTCTCACATGCACAGCTGATTATGCATAAAGGTGCACAGACACATGTGATGAATGGACATGCACACACACATACCCACACACTTAATACTCACTCGACTGGGTACTCCCTCTGAAACGAAAAAGGTGGGGGGGGGGCTGACATCAATAAGGGTAATAATAACAATGATCCCTAAAAATAACAAGGTCAGGCTAAAACAATCCCGTCCTTGTGGAAAAAATATAAATAAACACAAGCAGAGCGGCAATTTTTTTTTTTTTTTCCCAGCGCTGTTCCTAGGCCGCTATAAACAGGGTTCCCACAGCTCGGTGAGTCACTGCAGGCCCTGCTCTCTCGCCAACACACCCGAGGGACTGAATAAGACACAGCAGTGTGCTGGACTGGTAGCCTGACCTGCCTCACCGGGAACCAAAACCACCAAGCATTAAGGAGTGTTACCGTTAGCAGGTATCAGATCATCTAATAAACACACAGGCATAAAAGTAAAAGATTTACAAAGTTACCTATATTTTATTTATCTATTAATGAAAACGGCAGCTTATTAGCAGTTAGTGAAGCAGGATGGCACATGGTGGTGAAGGGGAAAGGTCAAAGGTCACCAGTCACGGTTAATGGCCTTGTGCTGTTGGTCTCTTCAGCAAGAGGCTGAATCTCAATGTGATTGAATCATAGAAGCAGAAGTGGGTAGTTCAGGTCCAGAGAGTAAAAGTCCAGACTGAGTACTTTGTGACTGTGGCTCTATATGGTTGCTTGAAACAAAATGTCGGTGTGGACTTTTATTCTCTGAACCTAACTGACCCAGCTCTGGATAAAAGCAAGAGCAGCGGGCAAACCTCTCATGTGCTCCAGGTCCAGCAGGTTTCGCTCCTCCTTGCTGGCCAGGTGCGCCGGCAGGGACAGGGCCCCGGTGAGGGCCAGCAGCCCGGAGCCGCCCCCCAGGGAGAGTCCCGACGGGTGGGGGATGAGCGGAATGCCAGGGGAGTGGTGTGAGAGGTGCTGGAGCTGCTGCTGCTGTACCCCCGTGAGACAGAGAGTGGGGGGGGGGGGGCAGGGGGTGGGTGAGAGGGTTCAGGCAGGTTAACGGGGGCTGTTTTGGTCCTTTCCTGTGACATCAGGTCATGGCTCTGTGGGTGCTGGTTACAGCCGAGATGCTCAGAGACTGGTGAGGAGGTGTGCTTGGTGAGGGGGGGGGGGGCAGTGCGGCAGGGTCCCAAAGTCGACTCACCCCGATGATGGCGTTGAGCTCTGCCATAGTGACCTGCTTGGCCCTCTCCACCGCCTGTACCACCTGCTGCTGGTGCTGGGAGAGCAGGAGGGGCAAGGGGCCGACCTCAGGGTTAGGGGGAGGAGTGCAGCCCCGTGATGGGGTCCCCATCCCACACCAGCATGCCCGTGCTCAAAAGAACCCTTTTTTTCCATCCCTGAGGCGTTTAAACAGCCCTGCGGCATCGTTTATTAGCCTTAATTAGTCCGCTGAGCACGCCAGTGAGCCGCGCTTCACAGACTCCCCGTCAGAACGTGCATAATCGCCGAGGAACACTGGCAAGCAGAGCCTTTGCTGTCAGAACTTTTAATGAGGGACTCGGAGGGCCGAGCCGACATCCAGTTTAAAGCTTAAGACACCGACAAATCCAGGCGGGTCCCTTCCCGACAGAAACCTTTGAGCGGCAGAGGAGCCCCACTCCTCTCTCCTGAGCAGGAGATACATTAGGGGTGTATCTGCTACAACCCGGCGGGAGGCGGAGCCCGTAACCCCCGGCGATGACAAGTACCCACCTCCTGAGACAGGAAGGGGATGATCTGGGCACAGATGGCGCTGAGGCGCTTCACGATCTCGGCCTGTAAGACAGGACACAGCATACTGGTGAGGGACCGTCTCGCTGACCCGCGTGACACCCTCTGCCCCCCCCGAAACCAGCACAGGGGCAGTGCTGGGAATAAACAGGCTGGTACTGGAGGAGGCTTTATGCACCATCTGCACTATTAGGCATCTGAGTTTCACACTGTGAGACGGTACAAACTACTGTATTAGAGAATGAATGAGCCTTTCTTCCACTGGCTGCCTGCGTACACAGAACGCTCTCTGTTGACGCCTGAACACATCGCATCCTCTCTCTCCCTCTCTGCTGTCCATTCTCTCACGTGAAAGTCTGTCTTTCCCTCCTTCCTCTATGTCCCTCCCTTCTTCTCGCAGCTGTGCCTCACCTCGATCCACCCCTCTCTCGCGAAAAGGGTGTGTGTTTATAGAGGCGGGGCCATCTCCAGCTCTGGCTCCAGCTGATTGGCCCTCAGAACACCCCTTCTCCTGTCGCTCACTATTTCAACACATATCATTGGTTAATGATAAGATTGCCCTTTCTGTATGAATCACGGCTCCTCTCATGTTCCTCTCCATCTTTAAAAAATCCTAGAATCGTCCCCCTGCTCTCAGGCACCCTGGGTGAGGGGTATGGACAACAGGGTCAAACCTGAGTGTCGCCCCCCAGTGCTGCCCTGAGCAGATTCCTCTCATTATGTGGCTCTGCATCCCAGCTGCTGTGGATCTGGTGTTGGCACATTAGCATATAAGACGCCGGGCTGTAGATGGCGTGTTTTAGTGCTCGTCACCTTCGGAATGGCAAAACAGCACAGACACAGACCAAAAAATACCGTCAGTCCTCCCTCCGGTGCCCATGAAGCCTCTTCCAAGAACAAACTAAAAATATGCAGGACACAGTTTGCCTGGGTAAGCGTCCATTAAATCAATTACTCTCAAACCGGACAAAATACCGCTAAGACAAGAAGACATTTTCAGGTAACCTTGAGAGCGGCAATAGGTCTGGAAAATCACCGGTATAATGACATGGAAGACATGCTTAAGGGGTCATCCAAGGAATGGAGCTCGACACTACAGCCCAAACCGGCACGCACAGGAATCCCACCTTCCTGCCTGGCTATTCTACAATTTAACAACGATATTATAAATAAAATTAATACAAGTGCATAAGTAATAGTCCCATATCTGGCAACAACACATTAAATGTGGGCTGATTAAATGTCTGCAGGAATATTTCATTAAAATTTTTTAAATTAAACTCTATTTAGGGACACTTTCTATTTGCAATGAATTGAAACTTAACTGTAACATGAATGTTTCGGCCACTGGGATGATAGCTAATGATAACATTAGCATTCACTAACGATAAGAGTAGTTAGTGGCTCATTTATTTCTGGATAACCCTCGCCGATCAGCCGCGGGAGCAGGCGATGCCGTGGACCAGGCGGAGGTTCGGGGGGCTGCTGTGGGGTGGTGAGGTGCAGATACCTGCCCGCGGCCTCGGGGGCCAGCTGTGTGCAGAGCCACTGCGCTCTTCCCATCCTGGTGCTGGCAGCAGAGCACGCGGGCTCTGCACTAATGCTTATCGCTTTTCCACCGACAGGCTAATGGAGCAGCCTCCCTCTCTCCACAAACATTTAAAGGCAAATATTTGCAACGAGTGATGGCCTAATCACTCAGCGATTGTGGTCACAGGCCCAGGGGTATTCAGTAACAGCCCAGAAATCTATTGCTCTCCTTTCATCCTCCCACATTCTCCCTTTCTCGATTGCCCCCCACCCCCAACCCACCCCCCGGCCTCTCTAGGCTGTGCGCCAGCCTCTTCTCCCTGGCACCCGACCAGTCACCCACCCTTCCTCATCTGATTGATGGCCTCACGGTTCGGGAGACGAGGATGAAAAGGAGAGGAGACAAAATACACGAAAGCACCAGCAGACGAATGCAGAAACACACGCTCCATCTCTCTCATGTACACACACACACACACACACACACACAGAAACACACAAAGCCATTAGACACGCAGGGTGCAGGATGCAGAGAGAGACAAAGCCGCATGCGGGCGCGTCCCCCACACAAACGAAGCCTCTCTCTGCAAACACGTGTGCAGACAAATCCCACATTCAATACCCAAAACGCGGACAGAGAAAGCTAGCAGGAGCTAAATGCTACAGCACACAGAGAGAAGCCACACGCATCGATTTATAACAGCCTTCACAGAAATGAGGAGCGGGAGCCTTCACAGAGACAAAAAGGGGCTCCTTTACAGAGCGTCTCCGAAAACGGAGCCTCGCATCTGAAATTCAGCTCTAATCCCCCCGTCAGGGTTATTTTTAACAAAGTCCCTTATTGCCTCTAAAGTAGGGGCTCTCAACCTTTTGATTTTCACAGACCGGTTTACATTGCACAGAAAATTCATGGACTGGTACTGGGTCCACGCACCGGGGTGTGGGGACCCCAACTCTAAATCAATAAGGTTTTATCTCCTCACTCTAAAATGGATGTTCCGCAAATCCAATCATGCAGACAGACTGGGCACCATCATGAGAGCTAAATGGCACCGCAACAGTATTTTCCAGCAGGACGTACAGAACAGAAACTGAAAAAAAACTGTGAAAGTTCACAGATCTTTTATGCACTTAGCTATTTAACAGTGGAAACGTGCACAGTCGCATGTCTCCATGCAGGTGGCAAACGGATAACAAGCTCATTATGCTTAAAGACAAGCTACACAGGATTTAATCGCTTTCAGCCAAGGTGATGTCACCACCGCCGGCGAAGAGGGACAGCAAGGCACCGTAACGCATGTTCACAAACGCAGGCACAAACGCAGGCACAAACGCGGGCACAAACGCAGGCACAAACGCAGGCACAGACGCGGGCACAAACACAGGCACAAACGCGGGCACAAACGCAGGCACAAACGCAGGCACAAACACAGGCACAAACACGGGCACAAACGCGGGCACAAACGCGGGCACAAACGCAGGCACAACCGCGGGCACAAACGCAGGCACAAACGCGGGCACAAACGCAGGCACAACCGCGGGCACAAACGCAGGCACAAACGCGGGCACAAACGCAGGCACAAACGCGGGCACAAACACAGGCGCACTTGCCCCAGTCTACCATTCCTGCTGCCTCCACATAAACACCCACATCCTAATCTGGCTCCTTAAATAAATGGCAGGAAATATAGCTAAAGTCACCGAGATAAGGCTGGGAATACAAAAATGGGAGGAGGTGGGGGGGGGAAGAGACTGAATCCTATTAAGAAGCAAATGGGTTTGCTGAGAGGGAAGGCGTGGGGGCACAGTCCCAGGATGGCCCACAACCACAGACGATCTTTGGGATTCAGGTCACAACACACTGCTGAAACTGAGCCAGGATAGTAAATACTACATTATAGATATTCATCCCAAATAAACAGGAATTTACATATATCTGGGCAGCCGAAATACCACTGCTGACCATCTGAATGAGGACGGGGGGGGCAGGATTAAGCACGTGTGTTGGATGGTCATGTGACCCAGGGTGGAACCAGTGTGGCGGAAAGACACAGTGCCTCCTTATGGATGGAAAAAAAATCACTGCGCATCTCCACCCTTGTTCTGAGTAGGATCTGTCCCTGGATCCCATTTGTACCACAAAAAAAAAAACTTTATAGTGAGAATCAGGTCAATGTGTGGAAGTCGCTTCAAGAAGAGTCAAATTAGGGCAAAAGCTAAATCAATAATAAAGAGCAGGATTCCTCCAAACATTATAAAGCAAGTAAACACAAAGATAACATGCAGCTGACGATCACAGGACAGATGTTGCCATAACCACTAGTGGCTATTTGACGAGGCAGCCACCAGTCTACTATGTTCCCCTTCAATCTCAGCCCCAAGGGGAGGGACAGCACCCCCCCCCCCCCCCCCCAGAGCCAGTCTGCTGCTCACCTCCGTGCCGTGCAGGTTGCTGCCATGCCAACGGCGGCATGCGTCACCATCTCAGGGGCCCGCAAGTCACCTTGGATGACGGCCCTGCTCAAGTGGAGACCGAGCGGCGCGGAAGCTGGCTGGAACGGGTCAGCCGCGGCTAACGGACAGGGCAGCGGTGCCAGTGGCACTCCCCGAAAGCGCGTGCGAGAAGCTTCCATCTGGGGCAGGTCCGAGCCGAAACACACCGGCCGGCACTACAGTGGCAATCGGGCTCCGTTACAGAGCAGAGGCTGCCGGATAGCTGAGGAAGAAGCACATCTTACCTGCTTGTGCATTTCGATATTCAGGCCGTAGGACATCTCGTAGTACTGAGGGGAAAAAATATGAAAAAAGCCATTAAAGCAACTGAGGCACAGTGCACATTTCAACATTCACGCGCTGTGTCAGTTGTATGAATCTACAGAACGCCTTTGTGTAGCACATATTAACATCGTAAGCAGCCCTCGCGTGTCTCTGTTTGCAGAGAGGCAGGGGTAGGGCTGGCCGTAGTTGTTTTTAGGAGCTGACTAGTCCAGCTGTCCTCCTGAATCCCCTGTGCTGACCTGTGGACGATACCTGCATCAGTTACCATCCTACGTCATATAAGATTACAGCACCGTGGCAACATATTGTTATATTGTAGCGCAGTCGTGATACACATGGCCACACAGAGACTGCAGGTGCACAACACATAATTCATAATTCATGGCAGTAATTTTCAAATGACCAGCCCCATACTGAGG
Source organism: Brienomyrus brachyistius (assembly GCF_023856365.1). Lineage (NCBI taxonomy): Eukaryota > Metazoa > Chordata > Actinopteri > Osteoglossiformes > Mormyridae > Brienomyrus > Brienomyrus brachyistius. Next base: position 4,952,884 of record NC_064547.1, on the reverse strand, counting down.
ATAAAATAAAAAAGTGATGAGTATTAAGTGATGAGAAATGAGGACACGGACCATACCCCCCCCCCCACCCCCCCCCGCAAACCCACCTCCCAGTCCTGACCTCCTCCCCTCTGCTTCTGTCTGCCCTCCCCCCTTTCTTTTTATCAATCCAAATCATTAGTTTCTCTCTGTGAGCCTCAACACTACCTCACCACCACCCCCCCCCCCACCCCACCATTATGCCCCCACCCAAGCTCAAGATTTTTCAATAACATCCTCCCCTTTACCTCTTTAATCTGGGTATAAAACCGCAGGGATACGATCCTACATAAAACATCTTTTGTGAGATGGGCCTTTTTCAGCCAGGCGATCTCAAACAAACGCGCGATTAAAGGGAACAGCCCATTCAGCCCGCTCAGAAAAAGTAAAAACGGAGAAGAAGAGACACGTATAGACAGAGAGAAGGAGAAGGGCCCCCTCAGCTCTGCCGTGGCAGGTTACACAGCGCTCTGTCGACAAGAAGGCGCGCGCTTGAACGAGAAAAGGCTGTTTATCCAAGCAGGAATCTATATATACAGAGCAGCCTTTGAAAAGTTGGTATCTGGCTGCCCGATGTATTAGGGTCGGCCGTCAGGAAGCTGTGGGCATTGTCACAGATCAGGGTCGAAGGGGTTTCCCAACCTCCGCTGACGTAAATGACAGCATGGTGTGAGGGTCAAAGGACGATTTATATCTCAAACCCAACTTAAAGACACCTGATTTTAGGGTCTTTTTAGACCGATGTTAGTCATAATCAAGCACAGATTTGGGTTTGGACAGCATTGACGTGTCCTGACCAATGCTGCGGGAGTCCTGTGTTTGTTTAGAGGGGCGAGGGGGTTGGCGTCCCTTCCAGTGTTGAAATCAAACCTGCATAATATGACAATGCGTAAGTTGCATGCACTCTAAAACAGGGTCGTCATCTCTCACACATCTGGCGTGTCACTCATGCTTCCCGACTCTCAAACTCACGCAAGAAATCTTACGGCGGATTTATATTATTCCACTACAAACTTAAAATTAGCTACACCAAAAGCGAGCTACACCAAAAGCGTTGGGGTAGTTTGCAAACCCTACAAGGAAATCAAACTGCATGTATATGCGTGTGCGTGTTCGTCCGCGGACCCGTCTCGAATTGAAAATCTCACGCCGGCCAGCTGACCAAAATTGGCAACCCTGCTAAAAGGTGAAGCCGAACGTCAGTGAGAGCACTACACCTTCTCTATCTGGCTAAACAGCGAACGCAGACATTCTGTAGCGGTCCTGCTCAGCCAGTGGGACGTGCTGTTACCAAGTCCGTCAACTTCGTACGATCTCGGCATTGCATGCTTTCAGCTGTCACTCAGCACAGCACATAAACTCCCCTTTTGTGTTTCGTGTGTTTCGCCCTGTCAATCTCAGTGCTCAGTGTGAGGGAAATGTTTCTTGGCCCTCCTCCATGACAGCGGGGGGCGCTGTCCCACTGACACGCCAGCACTATGTCTCCGGAGCTCTGCTTTTTCCACGGGACTCTAAGTGTGTGTGTGTCGTCTGTCAAGGTGTTTCAAAGCTGGTGAAGCAGGTTCTTAAGCTCTACCACTGAACCAGTGCAATATGCTGCCTTTAGTCCATGTCTCTATGCAGACTGTCCCCAAATCATCCATTCATAAATGTGCAAAATCTTCTATACAACAAAATCTATAAGGACGGGAGATGCTCAGTGTGCTGTAAAGGTTCAATGGAAACATGAACTGTTCTTTCTAGTCCAGAACTCTGACTGCATTTTCACCCACTGAGCGTTTTTGTGTACGTGTCCCTCGTGAGTCACACTCCACCTGGAGAGGCTATTGCCGTCATCGTTTATCTAACGGGGGGGGGGGGGGACAGCCGGCTGGCTGGGGTCAGAGGTCAGGGAAGCTGTAAACAGCAGCTGGTCTGTTTGTCCAGGCACCATGGTGACGTCTATGAAAGAGAACGCCCGTATTTATTTAATGTTATTACATATACAGTTATTGATGTATTTAAAAATTACATTCTGAAACACTGACATTATTCCATGGTTACATGTGTATATCTACCATGTGGTCCAATGTACTGCCAGGCTTTACAGGTGAAGAATATCAAGTTTGCTAAGGGTAAAACATACTTTGGGCACCTTCTTTTAAATTATGGGTTGTCCTACAGACAGGCTACATTCACAGAAGAGAAACCAACTAAATTCTGCAGTTGGGGGTCCGTCAGCATACCCATGGTGTGTTAGTGCTTATTTTTCCAGAATGCCTCCAGTCATGGACCTTAGAAATCACATATTGTAAACTTACAGTCACTAAAGCAGGCTGTTTTCGAATAATCTTTAAAATACCAAGAATTAGAATTTAACAGCATGCTTTTCAGTAATGAGTAAATGGCCCAGGCAATATTTCTGAATATATCTGAGAAGCGCTCACATGTCAACAGACAGCCCGGACTTATCCGTGACGGGTTTAAGTCTCTGAAAACAGATGCGATCCTTTGGTGCATCTGACTCATGTTTTCATAATCCCCTAAATCACACTGTTGTATGTCATGGGAACTTAACGCTTACTGGGGGAAAGGGGGGCACGGGGCAATTATTATCATAACTGCTCTCCTTCCCTTCCCTCTATGCTCAGGACAAGGTTGCTGGAGCAAGGGGGGAAAGTGGGGGGGCATCAAAACACATCCGACAAACGAGAGTCCTGAACTAACCTTCGCTGGTCCTCTCCCTGTCTACAGATTCCCATCAGAACCGCAGGCTGTCATGGGCGAGCGACCAAGCGGGGCTGGTCATCGTGCCCCCCCCCCCCACCCATCTTTAGCGCTACATCCTTTCAAACACCAATATAGTCACACCTATGCATCAAACAACCTGTGTCTGTCAAACGCGGCATAAGCCCAGTGTATCAGCTGTACCCGGCTGGTAGCAGCCAGCTCATGCATCGTTTCGCCGGAATCTAAAGCATCTCCTCACTGGCACCCGGCTCCCAGCTCACACACCAAATGTGCAACATGCTCAAAATGGCTTCCCCACCCCCACGCCACCCTCAAGTCGGGCGTTCCTACAGACCCAACAGCCTGCCCGATTAATCCCACGCGTGTTTACAAATCCACCGCGGTCCCACGGTAAGTTATCCGCACAAACGTGAAAAGGATGTCCTGTAGCGTGTGTTTTTAACGCAAAAAGGAAAAATTATTAAAAATCTTTTGATAAATAATCAGAATGCCTGTTGAAAGAAGTCTTAGAGCAGATGACAGCTCTACGTGCCTAAATATATTCTTCTGAGTTATCGTCACTCTGGGAAGCAGTGACTCACCCTTACACATTATTCACGTGTCTGTGTCTGCACTACCCCCCTTTCGTCACACATACACACATCTTCATACACGGACAGACTCCCACCCGCCACGCACATGCAGTCAGCACTGCATCTCGTCCGAGCTGCAGGGAGCATGCTGTGCACAAGGGAATACAGAAACAAATCCAGTGAACTAATCCATTGAAAAGCCAAATTCTGCACTGAACTTTGGTCCAAATCACTGGGTTATAAAAGTTTTAGTGCTGTTCTCTCATAACAGCAGCCTTTCCTTTCCTTGCAAAGTCTTTTTTTAAACAGCAGTTATCATGTGTGACGTAGGTTTAACTGTCCATCAAATGCCACAAATTGCACCTCTCTGTTTATCGGGGGACAGGGGACCCCGCTCAGGGTACTATTAAGGATGACCAAGAAAGCTGTTTTTACTAGGTAGACAAGACAGTGCAAAATTAAGGATTTATAAAAACACAAAATAAATCTACATCTGGCTGGCTTCTGTATTTTGATCTAGCCAGCTAATATTAAACTTTGCGGTATTAAGCTGGATAATTGCGTTTTATTCAGGGCTGATCTGTCTGTTTGTAAACTACAGTTGACTCATAATACATAAACTATCCCATCGCCTGAGAAACACAAATCGGCCAAGGCTGCACAGATAGAAATGCATCTGTTATTTTCATGCTCACTCTGTCTCTTACAACACTCACTCTGGTGTAACGCAATTCCAGTTTCTTCTCCCCCCGTATTTAATAGCAGTTAATTTGTAAAGACAGCCCTGATCAGAGGCCAAACCACAGCTCTATTAAGACCCGTCTGGGACAGTTGCCCTGAAGATGGCCTGTCCCTGCGAAGGGCTGGATTACGCACGCCGAGCGCGGCACTTACCATGATGTAGTGCCGCTGCATTTCTGTCTTCTCGCTCGCCAGCTTCTCGCACTCCAGCTTCAGGCTGAGGGACACGCAGCAGAGACGGCCTGCTTCATTATGACATGACCCACACGCTATCCCACCTGCATCTGCTCTCTCTCTGGGCTCAGACCACCAGGACCTCCAGGTATTTAACACAAACATTACTACTTATTTCCCAAAGGATTTATCCATCCCATGTTAAAAGGTTTTTTCCTTATTACAAATAAGGATTTTCTCCCTGTACTTCTAGAAGGGTCTGGACTTTGTTGCTGTAGTGGATTACTGCCAGGGGGTAAGAATGCAGAATGGATGTGTCCTCTAATGAACTCCACAGCCAAGCGTGTGACGCTGTGTCTGTAATGCACACAAAGGTCTCAGAATGCATACAGCGATGACGACAGGGTGCGGCATTGTGGGGAAAATGCTGATTTAATACCATCGACTGCCTGTGGTCATGCAAGTGTTAATATTTAATATTACTTAATTTGTACTTTAAGGCTCCAGGCCCACTGCAACCCTGACCAGGATAAGCGTGTGGAAGATGGATAAATGGATGGATAATATGTATTATAAAAAGATATATATTAACTGGGGTCTCCATGGTGGCTCAGTGTGGCCTCATGCCCCCTGGGGCTGTGTGTGTGTGTGTGTGTGTTTCCTGTAAGTACACCAGTTTCTTCCAAAGAAACATGTGGTTAGGTGTCTCTAATTGGCCACAGTTTATGTATGCCTGTGTGTGTGTGTGTGTGTGTGTGGGGGGGGGGGGGGGGTATGATGGACTGACATCCCATCCAGGGTGTTTTCGTGCCTTAAACTTGCTGGGAAAGACTCCAAGTTTGGCATGACACTGCACTGGATAAGCAGTTATAGATAGATTGACCACTAATATGCATTAGACTATATTAACATTCAATATACTTGATATATACTTGATATACTTGATATATTTGATAACATTTTATTAATAGACTTTAAGTCTTTAGTGTCCTCCATTAATTACCCTTCTTAAAGAGTAATTCCCTAACACACAGTCACTATATCCCATACAATAGGGGCAGTAAAAAGGAGCCAGATAGACCAATAACCTGCCAATGAAGCTGAAGGGACCCTGTGATCCAAGAGCGAGTGGACATACCTGTGGTACTGCGCCTGCAGAAACTGGAACTCCTCCTTGATGCGGTCCAGAGTCTCCAAGATAGTAAACTTGAAGGACTGGCCAGGCTGCAGAGGGACCTTAGGAGATAAAAGTGGCGGGGGGGGGGGGGGGGGGGGGGATAGTTACCAGACATTCTCTGTCTGCATTTCTGTTTGTTAAGCTTGAAAAGTTAAGCCACAGCTACAGACCCCACATACTAATGCAACGGTAGCCCCGGTCATCGGACAGAAATCGATTCGAGGCTGTAATTAAGTGATTATGCAATTATGAACTTGCACAGGCTAAGAGAATGAGAAGTGGCACTAAAGAAAGAAATGGTACTCAAGCACTCAGACACAAGTATCCTACAGGCATTACGAGTCAGGCCTACCAGGCACTCTTCGGAGGAAGAGAATAACTCACTCGTATTACTTTAAATTATTTTCCCCCAATGTCATCATGCACTGAGGCATATAGACAATGACAACAAAGGGAGGGGTGTTAATTCTTTCCATGCTGAGGAATGTTTGGATGAAATTCGAATCATCGGAAGTCCCAGCTCCAAGGATCAGACACAAGGACGCCTTCCGACTTCACGGTTAATTGTAGTGACTCGGAGCCCCACACTTATTGTGGGTTAGTCTGATATTCGTCCGCCAGCATCAATGCCCTTAATCTAAGATTTGAAATGTGTGGGGCATCAATGGTTTGCTCAGAAATGTTTTTTGCAGCAATACTTATTGAGACCAACCTGAATTAAACACATTCCGGCTGGTAATTATTAATCTCGGGGTGATTCTTCGAGAGCCAAGGCCCAGGTCAATGAATAGATTCAATTTTGAAATGAACTGAATTTTGAACTTGTTCTGCAAATGTGGTGTCCAGTTCATGGCACACAGGTGACCGTCTCTGGTCTTTTAGCTCAGTGTTTCCCAATCCGGTCCTCAGGGACCCACAGGCCAGGAGCTGGGAGGGAGCAAAAACGTGCACTGTCTGGGGGTCCCCACAGGCCAGGAGCTGGGAGGGAGCAAAAACGTGCACTGTCTGGGGGTCCCCACAGACCTGGTGGGGAAACACTATTTTATTCCACTACCTCCTTACCCTTGACTCATCCTCTCTTTGTCACTGCCTGCCAATCCATCACTCTTCCCCCTGACCTGTATTTTTCATGTCTGCATGATCCAGCAGCCCTCTTAGCGCCCAGTGGCCTTTGACACATACAGCAGCTCTGCTCTGCATCATCCCCCTCTCCCTACTGGCTGAGGGCTCCCTGGCTCAGCACTGTGCAGTTAAAGGACTGGTGGTTTCAGTAGGAGACTAATTAGTCTAGACAAGCAAAATTCAATTAAATTCCAATTAGGCTAACGGTGGAGGTCAGACACTCCACGGGCTTTCGAGTAATTAAGCTGCAGGCTCAGTGCTGCCTGGACTGGCTCCGAGTACTAGGGTGACGGGGGGGGGAAGCGCAGGGGCCTTTGCCACCTTATCCCCACTGACCTTTATTCATGCTACATTGAATCCCCCCCCCCCCTCGCTTCATTTGAGAATAGTGGTAAAATCGACCGGTTGCCTGCATTTTGATCTCAGAGCTAGATTTGATTTGCTTGTGTATTTTTTTCACACTGCATACTGCCTAGGGTGTGAGTATTGGCCTGATTCATTTCACTCTCCTTGGAGTTGGACATTTTGGCATTAGGAATACACATTTCATAAATGCGGCAGCATCAAGCTTGTACTTTAACTACTAATAAAGCTGCTGCATCAAATATATTTCATTCGTGTCTTATACAATGCATTCATATTGAAAGCTACATGCTAAATCATTTTATACCCTGGTGGAGCAAACCCACCAGCAACACAAAGGTGCCAGCGAACGCAAAGGACGCATCTCTAGGCTTGTATTTAGGGTTAGACAGCACAGGGTGTCCTGAAACTCAAACTGATCCAGTTAATCTACGAGGGAGGAAAATAATACAAAGCCATGTGGGAATGACGGTTTTTGGCGAGCCGGACCTGGCCACGGGATGTTTGTAAGGGATTATCTGTGGGGAGGACGACCGAAAAGAATGTTTGGGGATAGAAAAAAACGAACACTGTAAGCACCAATCATGTCGTCAATCACCAGTGAGGGCCAACTTTCAGAAGGAATAGTGACAGACAGAGATACAGGGGACGAGGATGGGTTTCCCGTTACATCACCTAAGCTGGGCAGAGAGACGCCAGGGTGCCGTGAAATTATCATCCGGCAGAGGAATTTTTTAAAAGGGGCATAACAAGATGAGGATTATAGGAATATGGTAGAGAGAAGTGGTCACGCTGGTTCCCATCCCACCCGTCAACACCCCCCATTATGACGCCAAATCCCACACCGCAATCCGCGTGCGGTCAGAGCCCAGCTCCCTACAGACATGGGATACGGAGCCCCACCTTCTCTGGGCCTCAGCTCTCATTCCGCAGACCGCCAGGCAAAAGTGTAACCACACGAGCAGCCACCAATAAGAGGCCAGTTTGTGATGGCGATGAGAAACCTCTCGTAGGAAAGAAACTGCCGGAAAATACAGCAGGGGAAAGCGGGGGACGCAAACCATATATTTTATAAAAGTTCTGAAAAGTGACACAGAACAGTTCAGTTTGGGGAGTGCAGCAGCTTTATGGAATTCCACGTCTAAACTACATGATCAGGTAAACGTGGAATTACAGAGAGAGAGAGTTGTGTTGTACAGGAACTAGACGTGAATGCAGAGGCGTGTACACACAGAAACACATAATCACGTAAACAACACCCCCCCACCCCCCTTTGTTAATGGGAAATTTGTGAACTCCAAAGATGGAAAGTTCTCTGTCTCTGTATATGTCAGTCGTGACAGACACTTTTCTGATATAAATCTTGGGATTTAGAGTAGAATAAGATTTTTTTAAAAAAGAGCCAAGTTACAAAAAAGCTGCTGTTTTCACCTGATGTGTGACATGGAGATGAGAAGAGGAAGGACATCCACACAGGCCCAGCAGGCCTGACGCTCACGTAAGGCACTCAGTGACACCTGGGGGATTGGCGGCCGCTCAAGCAGCACACACAAACAGTAGACACACATACGCAAAGTGACGGAGAGTCAGCCGCCTTTCTCTACATGCTTTTCTTAGTTGTTGATAGCCATAGGTAGCAGATAGCCATAGGTAGCAGATAGTCATAGGTAACAGATAGCCATAGGTAGCAGATAGTCGTAGGTAACAGATAGTCATAGGTAGCAGATAGCCATAGGTATCAGATAGTCATAGGTAGCAGATAGCCATAAGTAGCAGATAGTCATAGGTAGCAGATAGTCATAGGTAGCAGATAGCCATAGGTATCAGATAGTCATAGGTAGAAGATAGCCATAGGTAGCAGATAGCCATAGGTAACAGATAGTCATAGGTAGCAGATAGCCATAGGTATCAGATAGTCATAGGCAGCAGATAGTTATAGGTAACAGATAGTCATAGGTAGCAGATAGTCATAGGTAGCAGATAGCCACGGGTAGCAGATAGTTATAGGTAAATGATAGTCATAGGTAGCAGATAGTCATAGGTAGCAGATAGCCATAGGCAGCAGATAGTTATAGGTAACAGATAGCCATAGGTAACAGATAGCTATCACAGCGCTAATTATTTTTATTATTTATTTTTGGTGGTTCTCAGGCTTAAAGTGATATGGGAGAGCAGGGGAGAGAGACGAATTGCATCAGAAGTCTTTTTGGAGATCAAACGCTCTCTGACAGGCAGAACCTAAGCCAGTCCGTCCCAGAGCCCCTCTCCCAATGCACACCTAGCAGATCAGGGCTCCTTCCTGCTCAGATAAACACTCTCCAGACACATTCTATCACCAGGCATGACAAGGACTACTCTGCGGAAACACGCCCTCCTTCCCCAGCTTGGTTTGCCTCCAAGTATAACCCCTTCCGAAGCTTTTACGTTGCCCTCCTTTCTACCTAATTTAGTACTCTCCCACCCCCAGACAGCGCTCCCTTCCTGCTTCCCGATCTTCCCAATCTCCCCTCATCTCCTGCCGCTCTCCCGCTTCCTCTCGCACTCTCTTGGTGCCGACGTGGAAGAAGGCCAGCGGGCAGCGGGGGGATCCATGATCCTCCCGAGGATTTCCCGACAGCTTCGTGTTCGCAGAGCCCTAACAGATTCTCAGAGGAACCCGCCGGTCCCGTTTAACATGCGGCAACGTCGCAGTGTGCAGATCCGCGTGGACTTCAGCTGGAAGTTCCTCTGACCGCGCCGTCATTTTAACAAAGCCGTTGTCTGGTGGTAATTTTCCATGAAGTCAGATGGCCTCTGACAAGTCATCTGGTCATGTAAAACAGCAGAGATTAAATAAACACTGAGTGTTTTCCAAACCTCTACTGCAACATCTAGTGTAGGGCCAGTGTCTGGGGATGCTTAGCGGCCGTTGTAAGTTTGCATTTCGCAACTGTTTAAACTATAGGCGTGGCACTTAATGCATTCACAACCAACCTCCCCCCCACGCCCCTCCTTATTGTTATTGTTTTTGGCAAAGCGTTGCAGTGCGCAGGCCCTGTTTTAGATAACGCTAACCACAAAAATCCAGTGGAACTAATTACTGGTCCTGCAGCTGTTTGCCATGCAATCAAGTCTTAACCCTTTCCTGAAGGCACCACAGAGAAACGAGGACATCCAGGCAGCTTCATACATCTACTGACTTATTTCCAACAATGTATTTTCGTCCAATCAAGTCACATGGACCCCGAGTTAAAAGTCCGCTGCCGTTTGTACCTTTATGCAAAATATCTTACATTTCCAGACTTTACCATTAATAAGAGATGCAGGATATACGTTTAACTTGAGCCATTGTCTGAGCTGACATAGCTTGACAAAAGTTAAGTTTAATATACGAAGAACAGGATAATGACAGACACAAGCAAAAAACAGACTCAATGCCAGGTCCTGAATTTATCACCTCAAGGAGTTAAAGGAGAAGAAACCGCACACACACACACACACACACACACACACACACACACACTGCATCAAACACGGTGTTTTCAAGAAGGTTTTTCCAGGTCTTCCAAACACTCCCTCTTTTCAGAAAATTACACATTACATTTACTCTCTACCTGGTCGTCCTTAATATCTATCTGAAGCGAGACTAGCACATGCTACTAACAAATGCCAGCTGAATTAGACTTGTATGTTGCATAAAGAAAGATATGTTCTGCATGCTTCTCAGTTATACTGTTCTACTGTCCAATGTGAGTTTTTTGCACTGCTTAGAAACTGCCTAATTTCTATGGTTTTCAAGACTGGTTTAGTGCACTACAAAATTCAAGAATTTATAATTCAATCTCATCTAAAACACGGAGCAGTAAAACACTTCACATTTCTCACTGATCTATTTCAACCAGATAAACAAGCTAATTACGTACAGGCCATTAACTCTCGTCTACAACATTACCGGCTAACTATTTCCCCGTCACTCCTCTGGATTACACGCCCCCGAGATCAGAGACTCTGGAGGCTCCAGAGAAGGTGAGAACCTGCCCTTTGCTGCACTCACACAAGCTACAAGCGCTGTGCAAAGCCACCTACATAACTCGAAACCGGCTTTCAAGAACAGCTGGTCAAAGCGACACTGGAGCCCGAGCTGATCGGTTATGCTGGGTAAGATAAAGAGGGTTGACAAACAGGTGTAATCACACCCAGAGCCGAGCCGTTCGCCACTAACACTCCGTCACCCTCAGAGTGATCCCTCGTTACTCTTTGTGCAGATCTCACTCCTTGGTAGCTGACTGTACGGAGGGTGTGCTTACCGGGTGTCGTCCCTGTGGGTACATGGTCCAAGGAGAAGAGATGCCAGGGTCCACTGAAGGACCAGTTCCAGCCCGCCCAGCAAACCCCTTACTTCCACCCTCGGGGAAATCCTCTGCTGCGGACCTGGAGCTCCGATTCTTCTGGGTCACTCCAGAACAGAAGTGTAACGAGGGTATCGTAAATCAGATCCTCTTCAATACACTTTTTTTTCTCTCTCTCCCTCTCTGTCTCTCTCTCTCTCTCTTCCCTTCTGTCTTCGGAAAACCGAAGTCACACTCTTGTTCCCGGTCTTCCGCCTGTCAGTCCGGGTTCCCATACATTTCCATGGCAGCAAAGTACACTTGAGAATTAGTAGTAAGTGCCCCCTCCCGTCTCGCCTAGCCTTTCACCACCCCCACCAAGAGGACACAAACATAAACACGTCCCTCCATCCAAAATTTACCAACAGTCCCACTCCTCTCTGTTTCTACCGCTCCTCCTCATTAAGGGAGGGGGGGGGGACGTGAAGCCTGGGGGGGGAGGTGGTGGTTTCGGGGTTTGCTGGAGAAAAAATAAAATAAAAAAGCAAAGAGAGGCCAAGAACTGTTTTTAATTTGAATCCAAACGGAAAAAAATGCAGGAAAGCAGGAAAGAACAGCAGGTCACTAGAAGATCCAGCAAGCTTTTCAGCAGCAAGCCCTAGACTGTAATATATTGTGCCTGTTGGCTTCAACACAAACACTGCTACGGCTGCAGTTAAGGTGGAGCCGTGGAGACAGAGACAGCCATGGGGCTGCCTGTCTGTCAGCTCCCATCAGGTCCGGGGGGTGCTGAGAACAAGCACATGGCATGCACACGAACATTAAGACACAGAAAATCCATGACTGAAATTAAACTCTTTATCAGACACCTGTAGATGTTTTCAACCACAAGTTGAAAACCACGGGTCTGTGTAAAAGGAAGAAAAAAACGCACATCTGAAGTAGCAGAGCGTCTTCTGAAGGTTCATCCTAGGTATCTGCAAAATACCTCGGAAATAGGATGAATGGAATCTTTGCACTTAAGCGCTTTGTCCCATTTCCTCTCCGGAGGCCGCCTGACCAGCCGGCTCTCGCTGTTTGCTCGTCCCTAATAGCTGTTTATTTAGGACTGCAGCTCTGCTGAACTTGATACGCCAGGCGTGATTCCCGCCAGACCCAGCGGCCTCAGCCCCACCCCGCAGTGACAGTGTCCGCTGTCAGGCGTTGATCGCCACGACATCCAGGCATTTTGCCGGACCCTTTGTTCTGGAGAAAAACCCAAGTCACTCAACTTTCTGTTTGACATTTTCCACAAAAGCCTTGGGAGGTCATTTCCTTTAACCGTTATGGGGATGGTTCTCTCACTAATGTTACATTTCCTCCACACCCAGATCAGATTTAAGCAACACACTGAAGTTACAAATCAATATGCTTCTCCAAAATTCTAGAAACAAACAACACCCCAAGATCCTGGAACCTATTTTCCAAATGGCTTTGAAACAATGGTAAGAACACTCTTCATCACTTTTGACCCTTATGTTACAGTGCAGTTCTGTACATTTCTATCCCATACAAGATATGAAAGACCAAGTACTCCCCCCCCCCACTCCAAACCCACCCATGGTTCTCTCCCATCCCAGATCACACTTGCCGTTCCTCTACCTCGTACCTTTCCTTCCCACCCCAATAATTTCAAGTCAGGAGTAGCACTAATTGATGACATCTAATTGCAAGCATTAGACAGGTAATTATTCGCACAACTCCTTCTCAGCATCTCAGTATGATAACGAGTGCAGTGCTGTGAGACAGGCTTCAGGACCGCAGTGGGACTTCCTCTGTTCGCTCGCTCTGACTGTCCGCTCTCAGTGCATTGTGGATGCTGACACCATCTGAGGAGACAGAAGAAAGCGAGTGAGCGAGACACCCACTACGAAGTTTGCTTTGTTCATTCCGGCTCTACTGAAATTTACTCTAAATATGCACGGCCCCAAAATACAGCCGAGAAAAGGACACAAAAAAAGCATAATCTTATTTAGCAACTCCCCACACCCAGAGTGTCCCAAGATTTCCAAATTTTAACCTGTAATTAAAATTGGAAAAAACCCACAACTGCAACCCACTGAATCGCCGCGTAAGGATTCAATCCATCAGAAATATTACTGCTATAGCTACTAAATAAATCCAACATTTCCAATGATTTCTATAATTAAAGCTCCGCGTTTTTCATCATGAATTAAGCTTTTATGATCATTATCTGATAAACATAAAACATGTAGGTTTAAATATACATCAGTATATTTTCTGTTACGCGTATACAGTTGATGGGCATGGTCAGATTTTAATACGAGTATATTTGTCTTTCTTCTGGACATCTGGTGGCATAAACAAGATGGACAGTGTGGGAGCAGGTCCAAAGAGAATGCAAAATGAAGACATCTGATTCCATTTGTATAGAGCATGTTCCAGAACAATATATTCGTTTGGGTCTAGCCACAATAGCTGTGTTATTGGCTGATCCAAATTCTAATGATGACTGTTCCAGTCCTTTGGTTCCGCCAGGACAATGGCGCATGGTAACCTCTTAATTACACCCTCAGCCGTAACGGTGGGGTCTTTGTCACTATTATTCCTGTTTCTCTCCATTGTTGTTCATTCACCCAATTAAAATGTCTGCCATGTCCACAACTTGATGCCCTGTTAAGAAAATCAAGAGGCAAAACGTGGGCAGGCTAAAAAAAAAATCAGCCCTGTATAAAGGGAAAGAGCATTTCAAATGAACAGTGAACGCTTCTCAACTTCCACTGACCTTCTGTTAACAGGACTCTTACAGTAATTCTAATGGTATTTTTAGAACTACACAACAATCTCTTGTTTTGCTATAAACTGCGCCAGCCAACATCAGCCAGCCATGTAAAAAAAATGTCTCCATAATGTTTGTGCACTGCAGGGCAAAGTCCTACATCTATTCTGTTAATTGGCATCTCTTGCACGCCATTCATCTTCAGGTCATTCTTGCGTCCTCAGGCCACATAATCCAGCAGAGCTTCAATCCTCACGTGCGATGGCGGAAATTTACCTATTATGGGGACCGTATTGTCACAGTGTTATTTGCTGTGACATTCAAGTATTACAAATATCATTTAAGTGAATTATTATATGCCTTATATTAGAAGAAATACAACTAGCGGGTAATCCACAATACATTTAAGATTAATCACGGGACTGAATGCCTCACTATATGGGGACCATTAATAATGTCTACAGTGTGTTCAGTGTGCGGGCGAAGATACCTAAATGAACAGAAACCTGCTAATTCTGGGAGAGACTCCGCTCACCGTCCAGAACACACCTATTTGTGCGGTACTCTGTAGAACAATAAACATAGTTTACTTGTATGAAGAAACAGGCGCAACATTTTTAGTAAAAAATAGAAACACGACCTTCATCAGAAGAGAAATCAATATGGAAGAACACAATATTTCGTATATTGAACAACATACTGAACATTAATAGTATTATTAAAAATCGGTAAACTATAAATGTTATAAATCCACAAAGTCAATTACGACTACTGCTTCGGCTGTGTATAGTACTAGAGAAATTACGTCGTTTAATTGAGAACTCTGCCTACGACGTGAAAAACTCTTCGTATTATCTTGTTACCCCGCTTTATCTCAATCAAACTTTACATTTTTAACTTTGCCAACATGTTAACAAAGTAGAGAGCCACAAATCGCCACCCTGTAAGGAAATAGCAGGTCTTATACGACTAAAACAGGCACAAAGCGCGTAACTATCCGCGCCACCTTAAACGCCCACCGTCGCCTCAACGTATCAACTGCCATCCTATTGGTCAGAAAACACAGATGTTACAGCCAATAGAAGTCGGAGAAACCCACGTTGGGTCTTGACATCAGAAGAGGAAGTTGACCAATCGCGGCTATAGTGGCCAATAAGTAACTGCAGGCGGTGGAGAGGCAGTTGTGATATCGGGGGGGATTGTGGGCAGTGAAGTTCAAATTGTTTTAAAGCCCCCGCCCCCCCTCACACACACACACATACACACACACACACTCAAGCTCTCGGCTTTCCTTGTCACTCAGTCACCATCAACGCTTGGTAAACCCTGCCGTGATATTTGTTTTGCAACCGCTCAAGCCTCGCAAGCTAATAGGTTTCCCACTGCGTTCATTTAAATTAAAAACTAAATTTCTCCTGTTTAAACATATCGGCAATATTTATATGTGTGTTATCGCAGTTAAATATGAAACTTATTTCAGGCAAATTTCAGACTTTCATGTCCATTGCGGTGAGACAGGGCACACGAATAATTCCCCAGTGCATTAGATTATGATGTCCATTTTATGTCCCCAGTCACTGTAAATTAGAAGTGCGGCGACCCCCCGTTTCCCCGCAGAGACCGAGTTTCTCTCCCCCGTGACAGCGCTGTCAGCGCAGCGCTGCTCTTTGAACGCGTTGCCGTCGGCACGCACACAAAGTCCCGCCGTCAGCGTGTATCGATCGCCCTGATAGATGGGCCGATCACCTGACACGAGTGGCTCGCCCACCTCCGCCACCGTACCTCATTACCTTCAGCCTCACTCCACAGTACATATTTGTCTCTTATATAATTTAACACACTTGTTGCAGTCAGAAGCATTCTAGGGACTCTGCGGGCCCAAGGCAAAAAACTCCAGGGGGCCCTTGAAACTCCCTCTCCCCCAGCATGGTAAAATTTATTACCTATATTAAATTAATAATATAAAGAACGATAATATAATAAACACAAGACATTTATTTTCACTTTTGTGAAAAACAGAATGTACAAATAAAGCAGATTTGTCGTTGCAATGTACTATGTAATTAGCCGCCCTCGGGGTGCCCCCTCCCAGCACGGGGCCCCAGGTCATTGCCTGCCCTACCTGTCCCCCCCCCCAGTGACTCTGTGTATAGTTTGATTGTCTTATAATATTAATTAATATTATTTATAATAATAATATTTGACAGTACTAGTTTTGGGGAGAGAAATGCCCGCTAACCATTAAGAGAAAGTTAGTACGTAGACGTTGATTGCAGAAAATGGTAGCATCTATTAAAAACTACTGCTTAATTTCAACTAAAAAACAGCAAATGCAAGCATTAGCTTGTTTGTTTCATGCCAGTTTCCACTGCTTGTCTTTATTCTGTTTCATTGCCTTTTATAACTCTTAATTAGATGTGCCCCGCTGACAGGATGTTGGGTTGCGAGGTTTGGGGTAGGTCTCCGTGTTTCAGCGTGATGCTGTGCTGTATAATGACAGGGAGGTGAAAGATGCCACAGGAAATGAGTCCAAAATAAAACTGGACAAAGAGCTCCGGGGCTTTGCTCTGTCTTTAGCAGCTGACGTGCTGTCTTGCTCACATCCTCATATGTAATGTGTCGCGGTACAGATCAGGAAGGCAGCTCAGTCGGGCTGTTCTGCCGTTTCCCTATGTGCTATAGTAAGTGGAAAAAAATATACATTCTAACAGCTTATTCATGGGCATAAATTGCGGGGGGGTTGTAACCAGCCAATGCAACCTCCTGGACCCCCTTAAAAGGGTAGAGACCTCAACCTCACCTAATGCTCAAGCCAAAGTTATGCCCTTCCACATATCCAATATAGGGTCACTGTCAATCCCATGAAGTATTGAGCACAAGGCAGCAATGCACCCTAGATGGAATGCCAGTCCCTCACACACTATGGGGTCTTTAGAGACCCCAATTACCCTAACTGCATGTATCGGGGTTCCACACCACCCAGGTAGAACATGCACACTCCACAGACAGGGGTGGGATTCACAACCCTGATCCTGTAGACATGAGGCAGCAGCAAACTGCTACACAGCCTGCTGCCTGGTGTAAGCTGTAATGCAGACAGCAATATAGTTAGCTTTGCTTCATTATGGTATAGATAATCAAATAGATGTCAACAGTATCAACACCATTACAGAGCCTCAAGCCTATATGCAGAGACGATACTTTATTCATACCTGCGGGGAAATGATCTTTTCACCCCTCCCGTCTTGCTCTAAACATACATACAGGTGATAGTAAGTCCATAGTATAGGGTCAGTCAGCATGACGCACCCCTGGACAAAATTGGGGTTTAGTGCCTTGCACATCAATGTGCCAGGCATGGGATTTGAAGCGGCAATCTTTTGCTCACAGGCAGGGTCCTAACCTACTGAGCCACACAAAAATCTGAAGACGTGTTCTACCGTTAAAATAATGTTGGGATTTGAACTCAAATCCTATAGATATAAGGCCACGTGCTACTCACTGAGCTGACTTTATAATACTAATGGTACAACATGCGAACCCCAAAAATAGTGAGTTTGCAAAAGTCTGAGGGGTACCAGCTACATGGGTTCAAAGAAAAGTCTTTTTGGAAAACAATGAACCTGGAGAACTTATGCGCTGATTACCTGGAGTAATGTCAAAGGGAAAATGAACAGACGTGTAATCGCAGCAAGTTGAAGAGGCACCAGGCATCAGCACTTTGTTTGGGAGATGCGAGTAGGTTTTTCACGTTTACTACATGTTCTGGAATATCAAGGAACTCAGATGGAAAAAAACAATCTGATAGGTCACCTAGAATGAGTTATTACAGCAGATATGAAAGTGTTAAGCCAGTGGACCTTTACATAGCAGGAGGCGAATTAAACTACAGGTTTTGTCGCCTTATAACGATAAAATCTAACAGCACATAATGAGGGCTCTGAGTAAATGGTGGTATTGCAGATAAAACAATGAGGCCAAGGATGGGCCCACCAAAGAGATTGGGAAGATAATAAAACAGGACTAAAAATATATCAGGATGATCTGGTGGAAGAAAGACCATCTTGTGCCTTAAATGTCTAGTATGCATGGACATAAATTACAAGGGGGTGGGGGTTGTACCACCCTCAATAATCACAAAATGGGTGGAGACTTGAACTCCCCAATGTTCAGCCCAAAGTTACATCCTTGACAGTGCGCATAGATCATACTTCCCAGAGAAGGCATCAGTTATTACTTCTCAGTCACCAGATGTCAGTCACATGTCACAAAGTATCAGTCACGGAGGCCTGTCTCCTTGAAACAGTCAGTGTGAGTGTTGGACTCATATATTCCATAGAGGAAAAGTAAATTACTCTTGATTAGAAACAGTCCATCTAAAAATCGCCAGACTCACATCCAAATGTTCCTGTTGCACACGACTGCCGATAATTGATTACGCTGAGTTTCCGAAATAAGATATATCGTCGATAAATTATTCACGATTAAGAATCTTTTACAAAACCTGGCCTTGGTGTTTCAGTTGGAGGGGCGGGTAGGTGGGGGCTCAGACGGTAAACATGGGTGGGGTAGCTTTCTGCGTCTGTCTCTCCTTCTCCGCCTTCCTTTCTCTCTGCCCCTTTACAGCTGTGGAATGACTGGTCTGGCGCACCGCCTGGGCTCTGTCATGCCAATTAAGTTCAGCAGCTAAAAAACCTCCATCTGGGACTCTAGCCTATTACTGACAACATTAACCTCCCTGACCCGCCAGTCACATACACCCACACACCACACAACAAGAATTTTCAGAATATAAAGTCACTTTTTGTCAGGCGATCTATGGCAAAATAATATCCATATGTTACCTTCCAGTAATAGCATATAATCCGAGTCGCTTACTTAACATATTGCATGCTGCCTAAGACAAAGCACGGGAAATAACATGTGGTGGAGAAAAAGCAGGGTAGCACACAAACAAAGTGGAGGAGGGGTGAGATTGAAAGGGAACCGCTGGGAAATGTTGTTAACTGGCCAAATGACACCATCTGGTGGATAGTTGGAACAACCTGGCAATGTTTACAGCATGGAGCCTAAGCGGTAATGTTATCAATCTATATTTCTCTGTATTTCCCTTCTGTCTTAGCCTAGCGTCTTAACACCTTAGTTCTCCAGTAATTCAGACACACCTGCAGCAGCATTTGGTTTGTTTAAGTCGAGCTTTTTATGCACCAAGCAAGGCTGGGATTGAAGAGGGTTGAAGGCAACCAGATTTATTAGCTTTTTCCATTAAAATCAGGTGCATAGACTGGGGAGGAAACCAGTCCTTCGCCCTCCATTGTACTTCTACCAATCCTGTGGCCAATCACAGCCAACAGCACTCTCTTGCTCTTTTGCGAGATGCCAGTATTGCCTCGGCCGTAGTCTGCGGCGGTCTAGAGCCCATTACACGATGCACTGGAGGCCGCGGCGGTCGCCGCACTCTGTGCACTGCGCTCGCTGCCAGAACCACAGTGTTGTCACCAGAGCGAGTCGAGATGCCAGCCAGCACACCATCCCACGGCCTGGCCACAGAGGGCGCGGGAATTGGAGAGCAGCGACCGCAGCGGTGGGGCTCAGCTACCGTCGGTCAACCACATGTCACTCCCGAAGCAGTCGCGGTCTTGTGGCGGAGACAGCTTGTCCGGGATGGAGGAACAGCCATCAGGATCGTGTCACTAGAATAATGCACCACGTGGCCCCGATATCATCCTCAACTCTGCCATCACTTGCGCTACTTGGCTTTCTTTTTATTGTGAATTGTGACCATTAACAGAACCCCTTACATTGTACCATTATTGTACTAATCTGAGTTAGTAGAAATATGAAGCCTTATAGCCCTGCGATGTTGTGCTAGCAGGACAGAGATGTTTTCATACTTCAAAGGCTTGGCTAGATGGCGGTAGCAGCCGGATGAGTAAATGATAACGATCTGGATGGAACATGCTTTTCGTAAACACACCCCCATTAGGGAGATCTCCGCCCACTCCGATCTCTCCTGCCCTGCCCACCAATCGCAGAAAGCCTGCCAGCAGTCCGCAGTGCACTGGGAAGCTCGCAGTTAGCTGGAGGGACAGCGGACGCCAGATGGCACAGCGAGGCGTGGAGTTTCGAAATGTCACTGGTGCCATCGTGGAAGCCTGTACTATACTATCCTTGGTGAATGAGGTGGTGGTACAGGGTGAAGGGGAGGGGGGGGGGAAATCAGCTACCCTGCACTGAAAGTGGTGAGCAAAGGACTGAGAATATCAGATGCAGCGAGGGGGAGAGAGATGCCACCGTTCCATAGCCTCTCAGTTGTATGCGGTTGGCTGGGAAACCGTGTGTAGGAATATCATTTTGGCTGAGTTAGAAGGTGGAACAGGAAAAGTGTGGATTACAATGAGGACTGGATCTACTTGTATGGAAAGTCATATAACACTGTTTCCCATGTAGAGAATGTAATCATTAGGACACTGATAAGAAGATAGACTCTGGGCCCGGAAAGTGATTGTAATTGGACAATATTTGGAACATCCATTGTGATGAATATCTTGATAAGAGATATGGAAAGTGTATAAAAATCAGTGTAATATGCAATTGGCCACGCTAGTGTCCAGCTTTGGTTATAAGCTCTTACGGATGCAATAAAAGACTGACTTTTGGATCCTACACAAGGTTGGATTCACATTCCGACTCCTGATTTAACTCGAAGGAATTAAAACACAGCCCTTGTTTACATCTAACCCCTACTAGTGCTTCCTTGACAGAACTCTGGCTCTAACATCGAGATCAACATGATGAACTTCACTATGAAGTGTGAAGAGAGAGAGAGAGAGATGTTTGTCAGATACGTACAAGCACATGTGTGTCATGCACAGCCTGAAAAGGAGGTTCCATCAACAGGTGCGGCCCCTACAATCCTCTCACGTTCCACTATTGTGTGCTGATGCAGAAAGAGCGGCACAGAAAGGAAATAGGGGCTAATGAAAAGAGGAAGGGGACTGCACTACAGGGGTGAAAACTGTCATGGGGGTGGCTGGAACAAAAGAGAGCAGTACAGGCAGTGTGGAGCAGCATGGGAGGGGGCGGGCGGGGGGGCTGACAGCTCATGCTCCCTGGGACACATGAATAAAACAGCACAGTGTGTATTGCCTCCACCAAAGGGAACGTCTCTATAATCAACCCATTATGGGGAGCAGGGGATGCGGATGGCAGGGAACAGCAATGGCCCTGAATGAGTCAATCATGCCTAATCAAGGAGCATCTCACTACTCAGTCCCATTTCACGCTGGTTAAAAATTAAAGAGCATTGTGTATAGTAAGAGGGAGATGGACACTGATGCAGGAACCACAGCGTGTACTCTCCTCCGCGCCCTTGGTGTACCCCGACGGTGACTCCTCCACCCTCGTGATGGCTGTGGTGTTCCGGGCCTGACATCTTCATCCAAGACAATTTGCAGGGTTCCTGAGGCATAAACACACAATCTGCCGCACAAGCGCCGCCGAGAGGAGCCAGGATCTGAAACCGGGGGGGCGTGGGGGGGGGGGCTGCTCCGCCGGGCGCGGATCCAGGTACAGGGAGCGTGAGACGGATGTGGGGATGCGGAGAGGGACGGTGAGCGCTGCGAGCGCGACAGCCAAACCACAGGTGGCGCCATTCCAGGATAGGGCATCTGGTCGTTATTGTGTGTGTGTGTGTGCGTGTGTGCGTTGGAGATGCAATGTGGATGGTGTTGAGGTGTCATGGTGCACTTTCAAAAACCCGACTTCAATCACAGAATGCCGAAAAGAAAACAATCGCTAGGATTGCCCACATATACGTGCACATTCGCAATACAAGTGTATCGTCAGATGAAAGATTGCTCACGTTGTTCGTAAGTCAATACTCCCCTCCTGTGGAAACAATGTGAACTCCATGTTTTTGTTGAGTTTGAAGCTCCCTGTAGGACGAGGTTTAGAATATTTATTCCAATCTGTGTAGACTTTACAGGATTTGTCAGGTTAGTGGTGGTTTTTGAACCTTTAAGCTGCCTGTACATCCGTTCATCCGGGGGGGGGGGGGGGGGGGCGGGGGGGGCGGGGGTTACCTGCAACGTCTCCCAAGTGGCAAAGAGAACAAGGTAGCAGACTACTCCTGGATAGTAAGGTGTTTTTACCTTGTAAATATTTCTAACCCTATTCCTGTGATCCATTTGCGTTATGTATACCACACCAGTGCACAAACATTTTTAATCTGTAGACGTAGACAGTCCTAAACAAAACTCTATTTAGATAGTCCGTCTTCGAAGGCCACTTCAGCCTGCATGCTTTCAAGCATTACAGGTCCCTAAAGGAGCCATTTGAGAGCTGCGCCGCTGCCAAAGACTCATCTGGAATAACAACCGACTTCTGCATGTTCATGTTTATTTAAGATCTGAGAAACTAAATCCCCATGTTGTTAATGAGGTGAGTGTCCACGGGTGTGGGAAGGCAGACTTTTTTAACAAAGGGTGGATTTCTACAAAATGATCTCAAGCTGGCAACCCTGCTCTCATACATCCAAAGCCTCCGTTGTGTGGGGAGTTTATATGATCTCTCTGTGTCACGTGTGTTTCCTCCTGCAGCCCTTGAACACATGGTCAGGTGAATCTGAGTCACGGAATTGCGTACAGTGTTTTCCTGTGTCTATATCCACAACAGACAAGCATCCTTTTCAATGTGTACCCCTGCCTTGTTCTTCCTGGGACAGGGCCCCAGTTGGAAAATGGATGGATACATTAATTTCATGTTTGCCTTATTAAGAATTACATCAAATATGAATGTGCACGACATCACCGTTTTGACACTTCTTAATACGTGGGACCCACAGACCCACCTCTCCATCACGTAGAATGAGCTTTACTGATTTACGCAGATAAGGCTTCAGCAATGCTCTCAAGGCTTAGTCTCCAATCTAGATGTGCATCTGTTTTTATTTGTTGATGTAATATCGAAGAAGTGGAGGACGAAATAAATGTGTGAAATGACTGTTACATGATCACACCACGTTCTATGGCTGATACTGTCAAGGTGAAGACCGTGGAAAACAAGCCACAAGCAGGAATATGATGTCGAACATCTGGACACCAAGAATTTCCCAACCAACATTCAGTTGCATTCAAGATTTGAAATGAATGTGTGGAAAAAATACGGAACAAAGTACGGAAATCTCCAAAATAAGCTCCAATTCTTAGCTTTCACATACCGATTTATCCTGCAGTAGAAATGTCCCTTGGTCAACAACTGCTTTGTCACATTTAACACCACATCTCAAGACCTTAAACCACGCATAAGCAAAAGTCGATTCCACTGTTTTATTTGTAAGGCACCTTAAATATTTCCTTACTGCAGAACTTTCGAGTCACTTAAATCGTTACCAAACCGTTTCAAAAGTTGTGTCCACACCTCATTTTAAAATGGACATGTTGTCTTTGTAACACTAAACATAATTACTTGCAGAAGTACAGAGTTAAAAGAGCTTACATACATCACTAAATAAGAATGATAATGACCTTCGCGCAGATCTATGCAATGGCATCAAAAGAGTGGATGTGCAAGCAGAGGGGGGACCAGAAAGCGATGAGGAATGCAGAGAATGCAGGTTCTCCTTGTTACCGTCGTCATTTTCCAGCACAATACATCCATTCATAAAAACAGATACTACGGATGCCGTCAACACGCACACAATCTTCTGCTTTATATGTCTATCTGAGTACATAAGATGCCTCTTCACAACACATACAGTAGATACCGTTCATATCTCTGAGTCTTGCATCGTCCTGCTTTCTTTGCAGATCATACATTTAATACTTTAACACCTCACAGATGGGAAAGGACCGACTCAGAATACAAAGGTAAATCACAACGCTAGTAGGGATTCGTGTTCTGCTATT
The DNA here is from genome assembly GCF_023856365.1 of Brienomyrus brachyistius. NCBI lineage: Eukaryota > Metazoa > Chordata > Actinopteri > Osteoglossiformes > Mormyridae > Brienomyrus > Brienomyrus brachyistius. The sequence goes on along the minus strand of NC_064547.1, from coordinate 4,928,993 downwards.
TAAATAATGGCACTGCCTTACACTTCTACACAGAGACCACACCTGAATGCAGTTATTCCTGTCCAAGGTAACTTAGCAGTTAGTTTGATTATTCGGACTAATCTCACACATACCAGGTACAGTGTTTTCATATTCATACACGCACAAATAAATGTACACATAGGACAGCGACCAATTTAAAACTAGGTCACCGTAACATTTACCGTGGCAATTTCTCTGTAGTTCTAAATACATGCAAAATTACTGCACCTAAGATACTGAATACTTATAAAGAATTTGAACCAGGATGTCAGAAGTGAAGAAAGAATTGTCCGTGTTGGTTTTTTTATATATATATGTCCCGGTGTCATTACAGTCCTAAAAAAAATAAACACTCCCATCGTGGGTCTTTGTGAACAGAGTATCATTTTTTTGAAAACATCGTAGATGAAGAATACCGACTCATGAAAATCTTGCACCCTACCACATAGCAATATATAGTGCTTATTTCCTGGTCTGTGTAATAATGTCTCTTATGATCCTAGCACTGTCTTCCTTCCATGATGAATCTTAACATGGAAAATATAAAGTACCATGCGATTACAGTCCACGTTAACTGGATGAGATAATATCGAATATCCTTCAAAACACACGGAAAAAGCTAATGGCAAATCTATGCTTCAACCGATTGCAAGCATTAAACCAAAACTCAGTGAAAAGCAAGATAAGGTCTATTCTGCCACACTTGCGATAAAATAAAGCAAATCACACGGACTTCCATTTTTACTACAAATCCAGTATTTTCAGGCATGTTCCCATGGTAACCGGGGACAGTTAAAAAAAAAAATCATCATGTTGTGGAATGTTTCTGTACGGAGACCGAGTCAGACAGGAAATTAACCTTTCCTGAAAGCTAGAGGATTTTACGAAGTTGGGAGGAAAACCGATACCGCAGCCCAGAGCTGTAGCGGTGAGTATATGCAGGTATATGGTACAAACCCACATGTAAAAAATGGATTTACCATATACCCACCTCGAAATACTCAGAAATGCGTGTTCACACAATTATACAGTGTAGCAGTATGCCCACCTACCCGGACACCACTACCCCTCTGCCTTGGTCAGTGCCAAAGTGCTTCACCCCCACCTTCATTTACAGAAAGAAAACCTTTAAGTGTTTTATATATACAAAAAAAAACAATTAATCATGTGTTATAATTTTTCTTGTTTTGTGACAAAAACTTACAGTGTTGCATCCAGTCATTTTTCACACCACCGCTGAAGTCACTCTCTCTCTACAGTAATTTCCATCCTTTTAAAGTAAAAACATTGGGGTCTCTTGTTAGTTGGAATGACAGCACAAAGACACAAAGGAGGCAGCGAAAAGCAGCTAAAAGGTGCTTTTCATCTTACGAATGTTTTGATTACATGCACGTCGACGGCTTTAAACCGCCTCGGCCAAATTGAGCCCAAACCAAGAACACACGGGAGCTTTTAAAAGATGAAGGTCATTTGACCCCTTTTCGTGAAATATTGGCTGATGTATGATTAACCTTCTGTTTTATTCACTATTTTTTAAATGCTTACTTCTGAAAGCATGGGCTCCACATGTGCTAAGGCAGGGAGGCTCTGCCTACAGCGACACCAGGAAGGAAGTGCAGGGAAGAGACCAGCCAATCAGAATTAAAAAAACAGCAGTGGAGGTCAGAGCTTAGGCAGGTGGCTGGGGGGGGGGGGGGGGGGGGCAGGCCATCCCCAGAGTAGCCGGCAGAACGAAAAAAAAGAAAAAAGAAAAAGTGAAATGTGAGCAAGAAATGAAATTTGAAGGAAAAATTAAATTTAAAAGAAAGCAAAAAGGTGAGCAGGAGACGACAGCAGCAGAGAGACAGCGAGCAGGAGAGGGGGAGGGAAGCAGAGCCCTGCCCCCCTCCCCCAAAGCCAGGCAGCTGTGGATCAGTCCGACTTGTCGCCGTCTTCGTCGCGGTGGCCGTCTCCCCCGTCACGGGCGGCCTTCTCGTCCTTAGCCAACTGGGCCTGTGAGGCCAGGATGCTGGAGAGGGAGAAGAGTCCAGAGCTGGAGGTGACAGGGGGCAGGCCGGGCTGGGTGAGGCCCAGCGGAAGGGGGGTCATCGGGAGGGCCAGCCCCTGGAGCTGAGAGAGCTGGTGGGCCTGGAGCTGCTGCTGCGGGTGACACAGAGCCACGACTTAGGAGGGGAGGGAACATAAACACACCCAAGCCCCCCCCCAAGCAATACAGAAGGACTATCTCCTCTACCAATAGAGATGGGCCATCACCCCCCTGGTCTATCCCAGTACAGCCAAACTGCCGCACTTCAAGCAGTACATACAGATAAGGAAGCAGTACCCAGAACAAACCAGCAGGATGCCCCCCGCCCCGCTTTAAAGAGACAGAGTAGCTTACCCGGATGATGGAGTTCATCTCCGGGGGGGTGACCTGCTTGGCTCTCTCGATGGCCCCCAGGACCTGCTGCTGGTGCTGAGACAGAGGTGAAGCAGAGGGAGGGGGGTATGAACACACACAGACTGAGATGGGGAGGGACAATCAGTAAAGAGCCAGCAAGCAAGCATTTCACACCAGCGGCTAACTGACAACCACACACACAGGTTTGTAATTATATCTTTGTGGGGACTCCATTCATTTCTATGGGGGAAACTCTAATCCCAACATGGCGACCTTAACCCCCACCCAGCCCTAACCTTAACTATAGGTAACCAAACTAAATACGAGACTTCTGGCATTCTTTGGATTGCATTCACAGATCTTTGTGGGGACCTGAAAAATGGTCCCCACGACATGAAAATAGCAGGTTTTTATTACATTGTGGGGAACATTTGGTCCCCACAATGTAATATAGATATGATACACACACAAATGTTCCCCACAATGTAATATAGACATAATGCGCGCATGCACCACACACACACACACACACACACACACACACACACAAACACGCACCACACACACAAACACGCACACACACAAACACGCACTCATTGCAACACTGCCACCAAGAGGCCATGAGGCGCAGCACAGGCTATGGAGTCTTCTGCAGCCTCTCTTACCTCTTGCGACAGGTATGGAAGCACCTGAGCACAGATCGCGTTCAGTCTCTTCACGATCTCCGCCTGCACCAGACAGGACAGCACATTACACTTCAGCTGATCGGCTAATCCACTCTCTAAGAGACAAGTCAGCCTTTAATCCAGGGAGACAGACAGAGTCACATGGGTTAATGGTGTTACAGGGATCCCTAGGCACTGATCCAGCCACTTTCAGGCTGCAAGCTCTTGCCCATAAACATGTATCACAACACATCAATGTTAAGCGCCTTGGGGCGATTCCATCGTGAAAGGCGCTATAGAAAAATTAATTGAATTAGATTGAATTAAACACCACGGCACCCACTAATACACGGCCAAATGCAGTCAGACGCAGCAAGGTATACATGTCGGAGAGCAGCCCTCACAGTAACGAACCACCCGTCCTTAGGAGCAGAGATGGCACTGCAGCACCTTCCAGTCACACAAGCCCACTTTTAAACAAGGGGCTTCAGCATGAAAGGATGGGGATTGGAGAGTGAATGGCTGGAGCAGAGGATTATGGGTAAAATGTATGAATTCGGCAAATTGCTGAACCACCACCAATCACCTTCCTGCACTGCAGCCTCTCTCTCTCTCTCTCTCTCACTCTCCTCTGTGCCAAGACGCAACCCTGTCTTCTGCACAATAGACTGCCTCCCCCGAGTTTCATAAATGTCAAATACGGGGGCAGTATGGATAATCAGCACAGGCTCGCCACGTCTGCTGCGGCAGCGAGAAGCCAGACTGCAGCCCGCGGGGGACACATCACTCAGGGCACCTTGCTGTGGCCCCCAGTATCCGACAGTCAGTTCAGGCGCCTGTCATGACATAGCCGGAGGTCTCCTGCCCTCTGCTGGACAGGCTTATACTGCTACTGACCTAACAGGCACATGTACGCTGTTGGCATAAATTATCACTCGGCAGCAAACCGACATGTCTGCCTCTTCATTCTGATATTACATCAGCACACCTGGAGACTTGGCTGTTGCCCCGACATCATGAAAATATGCAAGCTTAAAAACGACTTACCTGTTTGTGCATCTCAATGTTCAGTCCGTATGACATTTCATAGTACTGCAGGAATAAGTTCCAATAGGTTATTCCATGTTTCATACAAAATTTCATACATATTATTATTAGAAGTACATGAAGGACAGATGGTTAAGGGCACTGAATCACATACAAACTTAAGGAGCACTGTTATCTAATCGCTATAGCAGCTTATATCTCTATAGCTGTATTTCGGATTATGGGGCTGACATATGTGTTGGTTAATATTTAGTTTTATTAATATTACAATTCTTGTTTAGATCATATTTAAGGAGTTATTCATGCAGAACAATAGACAAACCTTGCTCACAGCTGTAAATCTCTCCTATTTTTCTAACGCACGGATAGGGGTCTCCTAAAACAGGCTCCCCCCGCCACTGTGTGTGGGACGAGGGGTGTTAGAAACAGCCAGAGAAGAGGGGTGGGGTGGGAGTGCACTGGCATGTCCCTGAGGCAATTACAGCCTCCAGAAGCGGCCGCCCCCATTTCCGAGCCGGCAGAGTGCAAACCCGATAGGCAATTAGGGGAGGCAGCGGGCGGGGCCTGTGGGGGGGCTCTGATGGATTTAAGTGCGACGTGGCTGAGATTAGGGGAGGTTAAGCTTGCAGACGGGTCAATTAGAGGCGCAGTGTCAGGCGGCTGCATGAACACGACCGGAGACAATGAGATTAGAGAGGAGGCTGGCTGGCGCAGGAGGAGGAGGCGCAGGAGGAGAGAGGCACGGAGACATGGGAGGAGAGGGAGCCGGAAAAAGGGCTCGCCGGAGCAGGCGCCTCACACCCACCATTATGTAATGGCGCTGCATCTCGGACTTCTCAGTGGCGAGCTTGTCGCATTCCAGCTTTAAGCTGCAGGTGAGGAGAGAGAGGAGAGATTCACAGTCAGACGCGGCCCCAGGCGCTCAATCCGCGCTGAAGGACTTGTCATCCGCCAAGCGCCTTGTAATCCCGCCAGAGACGGCCAGAGCGGTGGCTAGAACTGGGACGAGGAGAACCAGAGGGGGCGGGGCTATTCGCTGCCCTCCCCGCCTGCGCGGCTCCCACGCGCTGCATCTCGCAACAATATTTACATCTTCAGGTGGCTCAGGTCTCAAAATCCAGGTGTATCGACTGACAAAACCGTCCAGATAAGTATACCTCAGCAAAACCTCACCGCAACCCTTTAAAAAAAAAAAAAAAAAAATTAAAAAATTGTAGTTTTAACTGATTAACAACAATTTCTATCTAAAAAAATTAAGGAGATCCAGGACCAGATTCTGTGCTTTTGGATAAACAGAACGACAGCAGTAACTGAAATGATTGGGAGGAGGAAGGGTGATAAGTCACTGCCTTGCTGATGACGGTGACAAAGCTGACTACAGACATTTAAGAAAAGCACACAAACGCAGCCCACGCAGGCTGACCACGTCTGGCCTGGCTTCCGGCTCTGCCGCTCACAATTCCCCCGGTCCAAACGGGTCATTATGTCCCTGACGGCAGCCTAGACGCAGCATGGTCCCGCAGTTTACGCATTTCTCATATTATGCCACATGCTCCCAGATAGAGAGTCCAGGCCGCTGTGGACCCAACCTGAGTAAGCGGTTATTAAAAACAAATGGAGAGGAAACAGTGCAGAGCCAACTCCATTTATCACTAAAATGGTGGCATTAATATTCAATATTCTGGCTGTGGATCTACTGCAAAGGCTGCGTTTGTTCATGCACACATATTGTAATTCTCTATTATTTACATTATTGCCCCCTTCCATCCATCTTCCATGCTGCTTATCTTGTACAGGGTCACAATAAACATAATAATATAAATAACCGCAGGCCCTCTCCTCAGCAAGCAGCTGGAAGACGGATGGATGTTATACACATGCATGAATAATGCACTTACGACCGGCTTGAGATGTCCCCCATCCTCTTACCAGTAAATAAGCTGTAGGCTATCAGCGTAACTTGAGCAAATATTTTCCGGTCGGACATACTGCAGGATGCTGCAGCGCAAGTGTGCGTGCTGGTTGAGCTTCGACCCGGAACGTTCCCTCGCTCGGCCGACCCCTCCTAATCGCTCCCTCGCTTTGGAAGCACCGACTGCATGCATTGTTGTTGCCATGCCAACCTGTGCCCGCTCCAGCAATGTTACCTGCGTCTAGCGTGGGGTGCGACTGGGCGGCGCAGAAACAGGCTGTCGGACTTTCGAGCCCCGATGTCCCTCCACTATTTTTTTTACTTGCTCTTGTTATCTCATTCATTTCCATTTACTACAGTAAATGCTGGTACAGTACTGTACAAGGTCCTGTTTCAGGCATTTCATTCTACCAGCTGGAGGTAGCATCTGAATGGGCCACGTTAAAACGGGGGAGGAGGAGAGGCAGAAGGGGAGCATCTTCTGCTCACTAAAGGGGGTTTAGATGCAGGCTTCTCATGAGAAAGACCAAGAAGCAACTGCTGAGAGAGAGAGACCAGCTTCCCACGTGACAAGAGGGGAAGAGAAAACATCCTTAAAATTACGAGGCAGGCTTCTGCGGGTCTGCGCCAGAACCGCGCCAGCGCTGCACGCCTGCAGGTCTCGTAATTACGGTTGGCCTCGACACGTCGCTGCAGCTTAAACGCAAAGGGGAACCTTAGCGAGCTGGCGGGTTGCCAAGTGGCAGCCTACGGCGGGAAGACGGGCCCCGTGTGCGGCAGGGAAAACCGCTCGCCGTCCTTATTCAACACGAGAGCTTCGGCGGTAATGAAGGGGCAGCAAAGCTCTCCAAGAGCCAACTTCAGATAAAGTGAAACAATTAAATGCTTCTCTGAAGAAACACCGATGAATGACCGCTGAGTCCGTTTTAGTTATTTAAATTCCAATGAAGGCTAAAATCCTAAGATAAGGCGGTCATGCTGGATATATATATATATACACACAAAGTGCCATTTGACAGTTCTGGTTTTTGACTGAACCTATTATATGCACTGAAGACACAGGACACATGCCTCCAAGTCAACATCCATCCATCCATCCATCCATCAATGGCATATCCTGGTCAGGGTCACATGCGGTCTAAACCCTTCCAACATCACCAGAATAAATTTAACAACATATAAATCGAGGATCATCAGGATGCGTTTCATGGTCTCATCAGTACCACTTGGCTTCAGCGGCCAGGAAGAACCACACAGCAACAGCAGCACTCCACAGAAAGGCTGGGCTCACTCACCACCTACCTGTGGTATTGTGCTTGAAGGAACTGGAACTCATCCTTGATCCGATCACAGGAGTCCGATGTTGTGAATTTCAACTGCTGCGATGAAGCCTGTACGACATGAAGCGAGAGGCAGATCAGAACGCATGAAAAATTTACAAGTGCTTGTGTTTATTAAAACATGAATCATTTTACATGCAACAAAAGGAGCATCCATGATGTGGGAGATATGAAGAGATTGAAATAGAAAGAAACCAGTTTAATTTGACATATGAACAAGGGCGCTACTAGTAGGAATACTTTACCATGCCAAGTCAATTTCTTTTGTCACTCAGTAAGTAAGTATCTCAAGGACACTGTTCAGGAATGTTGCCGTTTTGCACAGATTTGTTTTAAACAGTTGCAGTGTAACAGTTTTATCTTTGGCAAGACTATTGCGGACAGACTGACAGGATGACACTTAAATACTGAAAATAATGCCAAGCCCTTGTTTTTCTACACACTGCTGCACTGCGCGATCTGCTGATTGTGTCTCCAAATGCGCTGAGCAAAGTTATGGGATTATGACACCAGCAGCAAGGCTGTATTCCTGGGAAGGTCAAAGGCTACCACACATGCTTTTCACTGGTCACTGCAATGTGTGTCCAACACAACACAAACACCTTATGTGCACAAAGGGTTGACTTCACCCTGTTGCCACGGCAGCACAAACAGATGATTTAATTTCAGGGCAACTGGCTGAGTAAAACGTAAAGCTATACTTCAAATGCATCATGGACAATATTATTTTTGGTCTTTTTTGTGTTGGAGGCAGCGCGTCCCCACTGATTTAATAAGGTGCAAACATTATAGAAGAAATGAACAACGGGGGATTAGATCAGGATTGCGAAGGCCTGCCTGTATTTACCATGTTAATATCAGGTTTCAGGAATTCAGGCCTATCCCAGAGGCTACGGGCAAATGGCAGGGAACGACCCAGGAGGGGGCGCCAACCCATCACAGGCTACTAAACATTACAGAAATATTGATTTTAAACGTCAAACTATTTATCTTACAAAACCCATAAATATATGCAGACACACGTGGTACTGAAATCAGGAATTTAAACTGAGGAGCACAAATTTCACTCCCCAGACTTCCAGCAGAAGTGATGTCAGTTTGTGAATGATTTTATGGATATCATAGGACAATTCTCCATTTTAATTATATTCAATTTTTACGAATTCAATTTCCTTTGGAAACTGTAGGAGAAAAAAAATTAACTTTTTATATATATATATATATATATATATATATATATATTCACGATAAAGTCTAAATAATGTGCAGATGTGCAGTGAACAGACACTTTGCATCTGGTTAAACTGCTTCTTAGCATTTCAGAAGCGATGGGTCATTTTTCATGAGGCCTACATTCTCGAAGGGCCTCAGCTTAAGGAGCGCAGCTAAATGCCGGCATATGGAGGCTCTTCAGGCGGTGTTTCATCAGCCAGCAGGCCGAGGTAGAGGATGCTGCAGCGATGGCCGCCCCGCGAGCGACGACACCCCCTCCCCCCCAGCAGGCGACGGCCCCCCGCAGGCGACTCCAACAGCACTACCCAGTAAGAGCAGCACGGCAGTTCCACACTGCCAGCCTTTTACTCGACTAATTATTCGTGTATCAAATAATACTCTGGGTGACTCAAGCGTACAACTGGGGCCAATTAAAATGCATTCTCTATATCTGGTAGAGTCGTGGTTCTGGAGAAATACAGCTGCTTGTCTGTAGTTTTCGATGTTCCATCGAAATATCATGGTGCTCTGAATCCAAAACACCGCTACTAAAAAAAACAAACAAAAAAAAAAAACATATATATATACACATATATATATATATACACATATATATACACATATATAAATATATATACACATATATATATATATATATATATATATATATATATATATATATATATATATATATATATATATATATATATATATAAATAAAAGCGAAACAGACGACCATATTACCTGTTATACAAGATCTCACTTTTCTTGCTACCTGTTTAGCATTAATTTCAAGGTCCTCTAATCAAGTAGAAGTGGCTGGAATATGGATGATTGCTGTCATGTAAACACCCCCATTCTGATATACTGGTTGTGTCAATCGCAATTCTGACCCAAACAAAAACCCTTGTTATCCATGCACCATATCCAAAATGCCATTTCTTCACAGTATTCAAGGAAAGCAGATTTTCCTTTGGCGGGATGCATCACGCTTTGAAAAACATTCATCTAGAGGACATGCGACAAATGCGTGACAGCAGTACATTGACATTCATGATGCGTCTTGGGGAAAAACATCATCCGCAGCGCAAGGAGGGCAGGCTTAGCGGAGACGCCGGCCGACGCGGAGTGCAGGTGAGAAGCTCACGCCTGGCACACAGCGCCGGGCGGACGCCGTTTCCGGCCGTGAAAGAAAGCGTATTCTCAGCAACATCCAACCTCACTACTGTGAGCTGACAGCCGTACCCAGAAAAGCTGTCCAGCGCAAACCCCAGAGGTTCCATTATTACTGGCACTTTCTGCATCCAGGCCATGTCTCAGCGGGATATTTTGAGGGGGAAAAAAAAAGTACTATGTGACACTGGATCCACTGAATGATGCCGTTACTGGAGGAAAGGCGTGTTCACTGTACACGCAAAGGGCACAAGCAGACGAAGGCAATAACACGCATCCATACAGGCACACATATTACACACGAACACGGTGTAAAACACAAAAAGCCACTCCCAGAAGCAGAACGACCTTTGATTTGATCTCGCTGTGCTGCTTTCAACCGAAATTAAAGCATTATGTGATTAACCTACACCTGCCTGAAGAGAATTCATAATTGTGTAAAATGTTACCCGGCACACTCTGGGGGGGGGGGGGGGGGGGGACGACGACAAATTTTCCATCCACACCAACTGTGCGTAAAGCCCGAGTCCTTTTATTAGGAAAACTAATTACAAATACTAAACATTACATTTGGGAAAAAAGGTGTGTGACCACAAGGAGGGTCATTAACCACCATGCTAACATCTTCATAGAGAGCTAATGTCACATAGGTGGAGAACATCACACAGTCCCCTAAGTGCACAGAAACACGCCGATAGAAAAGAAGTCACCTTACAGAAGTGAACTCGGGTCAAACAGCCACAAATCATTCTGTTGTACAAGCAGGGCTGGGCAATATGGCCAAAGATGTTATAACAATAAAAATGTTTACAGATCATTATTTCTTTCCAGTTTAAAGGCTGATTTTTGCTCCTGAGTGAAAGTGGAAGAAATCAGACGATTAATTTTGCCAAACAGTTGAACAGGTTTTATTAGTCGACAGCATGCCACCACTTGCATTTCCTGTGGATTAATACTGTGGAATTCCGTTTTGGATCTCACTGGATTACCCTTATTGGATGGCTTGCTTTGGACTTACCTGCTCTCCCAGTTAGTTGCTCTGCTGTTCTGACTGTTGTCTTTCGTCTGCCTGCCCGCCCTACTGCATCCTGAAAGCTGCATCTTAAATTATATTGTGATGCATCGCTATTGCTTTGTCGGCCAGCCCAATGTACAAGCATGCAGAGTTTGTAGCCATCTGTAATTCCTAACAACACACCTTCTGCAACTGGGAGAAGGGAAAGAGCAAAAACATGGACTGTCTGAGGGTCCTCAAGGACCGGGATGAGAAACACTGGTCTAGACAGAACACAGTGTCCTCACCCGAGTCCTCCTCCAGACATAACAAAAATATGAAGTTTCAGCCACTATCCTGGCCAGAGGCCATCTGGCCCTGGAAAGCTATACAGGTCAGAACACCTGCGTATCGGCTGAGCAACACTGGGCCTTCGCAACACCGCAAGTCCACACCTTTGCACAGCTACAGCCATTGGAGCTCGTCCTGTCGGGGCTTTGGCCCTGCTCTGACCCAAACATCCAGCCATTTTCATGCATTCGGCATTCTTAACCCTCAAAACGTTTGGCCATTCACATTCATCAGCACTCCAGGAAATAATGATGAATATTAAAATCAGTTTAATAGTCCGACTACCAACATAACAAGGATAACCATCCCAACTGTAATAGCACAACTCAAGAACATACTAAAATATCTTCCCATAGTAAGATAAAGATCCATCCATTGAATAAGTACTTATGCCCAGGGTTGTGTGGGACCTGGAGGCAGATATCTGTCCACCTGGCTAACAACAGTGACGCTAATCAAAAACAGTCATTTGTATTACACGAAGAGCAATTTTTCATTCATCTTTTAAAGTAGGTTTTGCTTCATGACTAATGAAGGAAAAGGAAACGATCACTGCCTGGGCGGCCTTACAATCAGCTGTGAAAGAGAACTGCAAGCTGTACACTAGCTTTACGTTCTACAGTACAGCCAAATGATGATATCTGAAATAGCTTCATAAGTTTCACAGATCCCAAGGAATAGAAAAACAAATAACAGGAATCTCCTTATCTATGTGTGAGGAAAAGGTAAAAGCTAAATTCCCCCACCCAAAAAGAGAGAAAATCTTTATCACCAATAACAGTAGACAGCTCTGGAGGATCAAAATGAGGTTTTTAAATTTCAAATGACTTATGTGATGAGACTCCCGGTTTCACTTCAGGGTCCCTCCCTGCTCCCCCCCCACATCCCTGAGATACAGGACAGCTGCGATGTAATTTCACTGTCAGATCTCCGCAGTGCCTCCTCCCCTCAGGCATATCCAGGGGCTGGCGAATCAGGGAGCCCCCTACTGAGCCGCTTTGTTACAGTGCTGTGCTGTCCTCCGGGGTGTTGCTTCCCTGGCGCGCGCGCAGTCTCTCTCTCTCCCTCACACACTCACACAGAGCTGCTCTCTCTCCCACAGACATCCCGTTGATGTGTTCGATCAGAGATTACCCATAAACGTCTTGCTGGAAATGGGTACACCACAAAAAAGGTTAAAACTCAGACAAATCACACAGCAGCACACACACACACACACACACACACACACACACACACACACACACACACACACACACACACACACACACACACACACACACACACACACACACACACACACACACACACACACACACACACACACCCTGCAGGGACAGAGCGACACCTTCGCTGCACATCCATACAACAGACATTCACAAAGCCTTGATGGCAGCAGTACAACAAACGGCACTGACAGCAACTATGACACAAACAAAACTAATTCATCTACCCTTCGTGCTAGAGGACTATCCATCAAAAATACAATGAGTGATGGCTTATGAACTAAAGTGTCAAACATGCATAAGGGATGCTGGGGGGCACGCAAGAAAACAGTCACCAAAACGTAATATCTGAAGAACTGTTATTTAGGATTTATTAGAAAACTTTTACTTTATTCTTTATGACTACATAAAACTGATCAATTGATGGATAAAAAAAAAACAGGTCAATAAGCAAAGCAAAACAAATTTTCTTTACAAAATACAAAATCATGAAATTGCTGAAAATTTGAGATTTGTATTTTTCCCCCATTTGTATGATATTAAATGTCAAACATGCCAGAGAGATCAGCCTCTGAAATCCCCCCAAGAACCTATTTTAAAGGTAAGGGCGATTGGTCCCAGCATGGAACCTTGAGGAACTATTATTTTAAGATATGCATATATTATCATAAATACATTATGATTATCCCCATTATTGTGGGGACACCTTTATACTCAAACTAAACGGTTAACTTCACATAGATAGAACTACATTTTCTTTCAAGCTCATGTAGGATGTTTTAATAATCAAAAGGTATGTGTTCTTTCCTGTGCCACGCGACTTTACATAGTGCTGCATGGCATTTGCTCTTGAAAGGTTACAAGACAGGGCTAAATCCAAGCAGGATCTCAACTAGAAAGATCAGTAACTTCATTACATTATGGAGAATTGGCAAACTTAATAGAGGAGGATCAAGAAGAGTTTTCATAGAGCATTAAACGGTCGATTTCACTCGATGACCTTGACTTTGTGGCTTCACAATTTCTAATAGGGTAAATAAGAAACATCACCACTAATTAAATATGACACCATTGTTTGCTCACAAAATTAAATATCATTTATATGTCCTACAGTTCAGTAGTACTCAAAACTGTACTCATCTACATCTGCGACATGACACTGTAGAAAAACCACATACTGAGGCTTCTCACAGTTTAGCAGGTTTAACAGCTTTATTTATCTAAACTGGAGTTTGCTTGGCATTGCCAGTGACACAAAGGGCAATTGCCTGGTTTGTTACTGTAATCAGTACCTTTGCTCTGCTAAATACCACTCGTCTATCTTCTAATCTCTTGCAAAACACAAGTGCCCAAGGCTGTTTGTGTGCTTACCATCAATGTAACCCTGTGACCGGCACCGGTCTGTACAGCAGGTCCTACTACCCCAACACGTTCGGTGTCTTGCCTGGTCATTGCAGAGGGACCCTACTGTGATCTTATTGAATGGCCTTGTCCTTGCTGACCTCGACATATGCCATGCTGCTTGTGTCAAGCCCATTGACTTCATCTGTCTCCCAGAAACAACAAGAGAAAATACTAGAAGTCTGGAGGCACATGTGGATTCGTGCTCGTAGCTGGAGAAGAGCCATTTTGGCAGCGGCACTGCATGTATGCGTAGGAGCGAGGGAGGAAAATGCAATTACAGTAAAATGCAAATGAGTGCGGGGAAATGTATGTGAACACGTGACCATATTTAAAAATGGCATGAAGAGTGTGGCCGCTGACAAAGATGGCAGTGATGACAGCAACAAAAAAAACCCAAAAAACAGAAGAGTACGGGTTAGCTGGGGATGGAAGAACTGGCAGCAACTGGTCTACCCCCAGATGGAGAGGTCTGACAAAAGACTAAAGCTTGCCCTATTGTTTAAGTGGATGGAACCTTCCCAGTACACGCCTCTCCGGTCTTCCCTCTCGTTCTTTGAGAGCTGGTTAAGTGCTGCATATATGCACGCCTACACCACCTTGTCCTAAAGAAAGAAATGATGAATACAGAATTGCTACATCTCTCCATAATACTGCAGATGTCCTCATAAAGGAAACATTGAACCCAAATGAAATCCTAGCTCAGAAAACGGTCTCCGTGATGTGGGACATTCTGCACTGACAGCTTTGCATTACAGCAAAAGAAACAGTAGGGGGCGTGGTGGTTAAGGGTATCGGCCGATAGAATACAACCCCGCATGTGCTTAACCTGAGCTACTCCCGTGATACACATAGCTGTATGAATGAGTAAAATGCCAACTGGCATTGCACAAGACCAAGTCACAAACTGATTATTTGAAATGGACAAAATGGTCATAAACACAAGAGTATAGTCCGCAAGAGTTTTCTTACTTGTTCAAAAGTTCTAATAACGAAAAACTAGAATTGAGACAAAGGGCTTGGGTGCATTCCTTTGTTTAATGACACAAATATCTAACGGGCAAATTTGTAGCATTGGTTGCATTAAAGCATTCAGGTTATCCAATGCTTTAATTATGGATGCGTAAAAAACTATTTCAACAGGATAAAACAGAACATTATATTCCACCTTTTAGGATTTGGTTATCTCGAAAGGTTGAAAAACAAACTCTTAACACTGTTTTAAGTTACCTTCTACATTCCAAACTGCTGGAGTTAAATGTCACCATACCGATATACAAATTAGACAATTAACCCCAGACAACTGTTCAAATTTAAAGCATTTTTGAAAGTGTCTGGATCTAATCGCTCTAGTAACTGAGTAAATGTGTACTTAGTAAAGAACGGAACGGCTACTCAGCAGGTTTCAGTTGTGGAGATGGGGGCTACGTCGTTGACCACTGACCAATGACCCACCTACCCAGTATGAAAGAAAACGTGCTTCACCTCAAAATGGGTGTTTTAGCGGCAACGCTGGGCAATTATTAAACTGCAAAATAGAAGGATGTTGGCAGAAATTATCCACACTTAATGATGACTAGGATGAAACTGTTATAGCTGTATGATGGCCTTTTTCATGCTTTTCCACTAATCAGATGTCCATTGATTGAAGTCTAAGTCCAGTTACATTCGGGATACAGTAACAAAGAAACTGCTTGATTGGTTAAGGAGACAAAATTCTCATTTACAACCTGAATTAACATCTTTCTGCCTCATCTGCATATTTAAATGTGCACTACTTCCTGACAGGACTGAAGCAGTATTAGACGCATGTGAATTTAAGCAGCAAGATAATTACACCTAATCTTTAGAGTTCTTCACTTCCAGCTCTAAGTTTCTCTCTGACGAGATTAACCACTTTTCCTGAGCAGCAGAACTGCACTCAGACTGTAGCTCACACTCAAGGAAGAGACAAAAGCACCTATAGTATGGAAAAGGAAGAAGGAGGAGATCATATACAAGACCCAACACTCACATCACTGCTGGCTCGCGATGGAACCAAGGAGAGAACTGGGAATTACAATCCTTACCATTGCATCTGGGGATTTAATTTACTACTACTAATTCAAGTTTCACATGAGCTTGAATACGGAGCATTATCAGTAGCGAGTTCCCGAGACAGCTCTCTCTTAAGTGCACTCAGTGCCACCTCACTCTTCACATTAGATACGAATTTTGCTACTTAAGTGGATACTCCAGGTACAGGATAGCAATTCTGGGGCCTGTAGGATGTCTGTATATGTACTGTTACCTGCAAAAGAAACTTCTTCTAATTCGACTAATTTGTATTAAAAGAGCATGGCTCGATAATGTGAAAACCAAACAGTAAAACGGAAACCACAAGTTAGGGGCTGTAAGAGTAACACATCTCAAGCTAATGCATTACATAAAAGCATTTATCTATGCCCTTCCAGTAGAAAGTAAGCCACAAGCTATTCCTTGTGTCAAGGCTCTTTGTGTCCCACTGCTGTCAAAACTGTCAGATCTTAACTTCACAGAACGAGAGAGATCAGGAACGGCGCCTACAGCGGAGATCCCTGCTTCTAACAAAACAGAATCACCTAAAGAACCAAAGGCAGCTAATCACACTAAATAAATCGATGGAACCATCTTTAGGAAGTTTCCTGCAAGATTCCTGTCTAGCCACAATGAATTTTATTTAGCTCATAAGTCAACACACATCGTGTTCCTTTTTTTTTAAGGTTAATGGGTTCAGTTTAATGTGTTCTTAAAATATCAAAAGGAAAAATACCTTAAATAATGGTGAAATGTTCAGTACATTCACACGCCACATAATGACATTTTGGTCAAAGACGGAACATATCACAGTGGTCCCATCAGATTATAATGGAGCTGAAAAATGTATACTGCCTAGTGACATCCTAAGGCAACAAATTATACACGTGTTTGTGAGGATGTTGGTGTAAACAAACCTACCATACAGCCAGCAGGATAAAAGTACAGCATAGTTATAACTATGCTACTGGTTTATGTATTTACTATACTTTTAAATTGTTATTTAGGCTATACCATATAGCCTAGGTGTGTAGTAGGCAATACCATCTAGGTTTGTGTAAGTACACTCGATGTTCGCACAATGACGTCAACAAAATCGCTTAACAACGTATTTCTCAGAACGTAACCCCGTCGGTAAGAAACGCAGACAGATAATTAGATAATTGATAAAATAATAATTATTACTGCTTCTGTGGTTTTTTTTTAAAAAAGCTAGAAACTTATTTTTAAATGTAGGTCATGTTTACAATATTAAACCTGAGGTAAATACGTCAAACGACATTAAAGAAAGTGAAAGAAAAAAAAAACTTAAAACTTATAAAGGTTTAGCACTAATTGCACATTAATATACGGGATTATTCCCCTTAGAATTTAAACTGTTAGCTATTACAATAAAATGATTGTAGTATCCTCCACCCCGTTTTTCTCCATGACAAGTATCTTTCCTCTCATACAAAGCCACATAACGCAGCCCTGAAGGTTTTACGTAATTCAGACATAACCTTACACAAATAAAGAAAATTACACGTAGGTCGACGAAAAATGTAAACCATCCAGTAACCCAAAAACTTGGAAAGCAAATCTGATTATCTATATTATATTACGCTGTAAAGAAAATTCGCACAAAGATAAAAATATACATATATTAATTAAATGAACAACCTGCGCTTATGACATATGGACAATTAGCAGATCTTCAGAAATATTTCCTTATTCACCTGGTAGTGCCTGGAAATTAGTACGTTTCGGTTAATGGCGTATTGAAAAATGGAAAAGTAACGTGGCAAAGAGGGACCATTAATAACAAACCGAGCAAAGCACGTAAAACGCTGCGGCGACGGAGAACAATGAGGCGCCATCCTCATTAGCGCACAACCTTTAACATTTACCGATCATTAATTACAGTGTCACTTCGTCTCAATTAGCCTCATTATTCTGTTTAATTTCGGTTAAAAAAAGGGGGGGGTTTAAAAAAAAAAAAAAGGTGCCACGTCGTAACTCATTTTCATTTATGCTTGCTGCGTGATTATTAGCTACGGAGAAACTTTGCTAATCCGTCTTAATCTGCCGGATGGCAGTAGGCGATGCGAAGCGCTTTATGGACAAGAAGTAAGCGGGCTGCTGTAAGTCACATTCAGCCATTTTGTACATTTAGGGAAATTGTCAGTATAACGTTCAAGAAGCGGACGGAGAAGAACTGCGTCGACGTTTAAATGTTACCCTGACATTAATATATATGGGGGAGTTGCAAAGATTTCGATAACTAACTATATAGAGGTAAGCAGGCAGCGAGCACGGTACCCGGCCCTTGCTAGCCCAGCTGGCTAACCGTGCTATCGAGCAAATGGTGAAGAGAAAATGTCAGCGTAGCAGAGAAACTGTCAGGACATATCGGCGGATCCACGGTCACACGGGCGTTTGGTGGCTCGCTGCTGTGTTAAACGCTCCGATTTACCGCGGCAGCTTCGCCTTACGCCGTCGAAGATGCACCGCCGCCCATCTTAAGCATAAAACAAACCAGACAAAAAAGACGCTTATTATTGCTAAACAATTGCGTGAGAATGACAACATGGGAGAGCATTAGGAGTTCAAGCAGCCCACGGTAACCTGGAGAAAAGCGAGCAGATGCGCACTTACTGAGTGTCGGGATTGTGGAAACATCATGTCAGTCTCTTTTTGAGTTTAATTCCTTCCCCAAGAAAAACACGAAAGGCGTTTAGTTCTGGTTTGTCTGTGAACTGTTTCGAATAGCCAGCCGCATAAAAAACGAGAGTACGGCTCAGTGAGTGTAGTTGCCGGATTTCTGCCGGTTTAGCGCCAGGAGGAGGTCGCAGCCGTCGGCCGACCGGAGCCTCTTCGCCGCCCCTCACGCCGGATTCCTGCCGCAGCTCGCCGGGGATCAGGGCATCATTCCCACGCCCGCGTTACGGCTGCCTGCCTGTCTGTCTACTAGCGGGCTTCCCCCACGCCTTTCCGCGCCGCTCGCTTCGCTTTATTCAAACACCTATTTGCAAAATAATAATAAAAAAAGTGATCGAACTTTTTGCGATAAACGAGAGCGCCGCACAAAATAATATTGGCCGATTCAGGCCTTTTGGAGAAAACTTGAGGGTCTGCACCGCTGTGTTTGCAGCCGTCTTGGGTAGCTCCTTACACGTTACTAGGACAGAAGCCCTAATAAATAAAACCCTGCGCAATATCACCAGGAATGTCTGCTTGCACAAACAAATTAGAAATGGACAGGATCTTCTACTTAATGTTCTTGGGTTGGGTCCCAAATAGCTGAGATCCAAACATCAGAATTAAACACACTGCCGTTCCCAGCCCTTTTCTGGTGTTGTAATGCTGAACAACATGCAGGCAGCGTCGAGGTTTTAACTCTCCATGTGACGTGGGATTGAGGTGGCGATGCATAGACCCATTTTAGATGCCAAATAACCTACTTTAAACTAACTCGTTCGACTTTGAGTGCATTGCACTTCTGTGAATTATATTAAAACTCGTATTGTGAGGTATCTTAATTTGGGCATTTTAATATAAATTGAGGAGCGCTACTTCAGAAACGAGTAGAAAGTTCCTTTATTGAAAGTAAATATAAGGACCTTAGAAAACAAACTAAATAGTATTCTACCTAATGAAATTGGGTTCCGTTTCTGTTGCCCTAGTGCAACATAATACTAAATCTTTCGGTTTTGACAGTACTGCATTGCATATTAGTCTTAAACAATATAAACTAACTTCGACGTACTTCATCATAAAACCTCATCATAAATGGTATTGCTTATCACTAATGCCTGTGAGCCACTGTGTGCCTGTTCCTTTGTTCTGTATTTCTAAGTTAGATTTGCTACCGGAAAAGCTTTGCTGCTTCTTGGAAGATGCATATCCTAGAGCCTCAGCCACTCGGTATGGCTGCACACTAGTGCGAGAACAAAGGACAGGATGACTAGTTATGCTTCAGGCTGATCCAGCCTTCTCTGTTCAAACAATGTGCATCACTTTGGACTGACAACACTCTCAGTCCAATAAAGGAGAGCTCAGTGGTGGCACATTCATTAAGTGTTTTGTTGAATGTAATCTCCTTCATACTTTTTGGATTACCATATAAAACCACTCCCAGATATTATATTCGTATAGCATCTCTAGAGAGAGCTGTGCTTCTGTCTTGTCAAAATCCATTTGTTAGACATGGGGAGGGATAGGCTACTAAAAAAAAAGGCACCATATAGTTTCCTGGTGTCACTCGCCCCAATTCAGGAACCTGAGCTTCACCATGTTGGTTGGATACTCTTAGAATACAATCACTGCCGACCACATATTTAATACAAAGACCTTCAGGACACTGTAACAAATTCCTAACCTGCTGATCTAGACCCCATTCCCAGAAAAAAAAAATCTAATGGGGAGAGCCTGAATGCAGTACCCCACCATAAGAAATTATTCACTTTAGATTCCTGCATTTAGGGAATTCACACGTCAGCACAGTCACAACGCGTTGGCTGAGCCTGGCTCGGGAACAACCTCCTTTTACGATGATGCCGTTTCCTCTGCCAGGCAAGTAATAATAAAGCATAGCTACATGCTGAGCTTTTAGCTTGGTAGATCAAAAGGTCAGAAAATTTGACCATACTTGAAATATATTATATGCACCAATCAGCTGAATCATTATGACCAGTGTTGACTATTTAGTAAAGACGGAGTGCATTAAGGTCTGGGATATATCGGAAGGTAAGCTACCATTCGGTGCACGTAGCTGACACGTTGAATGCAGAAGAAATGACTCTGACGAGGGCCAAATCATTACGGGTCAGAGCGTCACAGAAACGGGAAGGCTCGTGGGGTGGTCAGTCAGCCGTGGAGAATACCCATTGAGAGTGACCTGACGGAAAAGCCATGAATTGCAGACAAAGTGTTGGGTGGCCAGGATTTGGTATATGAACGAAGGCTGTCCTGTTTGGTACAAAGTAGCAGAAGGACTAATGTGGCAGAAACGGCAGGTAATATTGATCATGATCACAAGAATAATGTACCACGACACGGTGCACAGCGTACTGCTGTGTATGCGGCTACGTAGCCGTGGATCAGACTTGTCGGTCCATCGCATCCGACAGATGCTCGGCCCGTACCCAGCCACCTACATGATGCAGCAGGAAACGGGATTCGTCAGACTACGCGACCTTCTTTCATTGCTCCAAGCGCAATTTCTGCCAATCGCACGTCCAGTGTAAACATTTTTTATGGCAGGCGGAGTAAGCATGGACCCCCTGACTGGCATGCAGTTAAGTAGCCCCTTACACAGCAGGGCTTGGTGCCCTGTGAGTTGCGACAAAGTATCCATGTGATCATCAAAATCATCTGCCATTTGTGCCACAGCACCTCCTCCGTTGGTTTGTACACACGCCACAGCCTTTGTTCACATCCTGTGTTGACAAGTCCTGGCTGCCCAATGCCACATTGGCAGTTCGTGCTGCTTCCCTCCTTGGACCTCGGCTGACCATGAACAGCTCACAAGCCTTGCCATTTTGGAGATGCTCTGACCCAGATGTCTGGCCATAATGATTTGGCCTCTTGTTGAAGTCACTCGGACTTTTCTCTCTGTCCATTTGTTCTGCATTCACCATGTAAACTACAGTTACTGGATGTTAGCTTACCGTAATATATCCCAGACCTTGACCTGCACCATTTTTACAAGAGTCAACATTATTTGCTTCATTTCACACAAATTTTTAATACAATACTTTACGGCAGTCCGTGTATGAGTTGGACGTTCTTAACCCAAGGACTGCCTATATGCTATTTCACCATTATCCAGCTTCACAATTCTCTTGTTTTCATGTAGACATTTAGGTAACTTCCTTTTGATCTAACAAATGTCTCAGATAGCATTTACTGTTAAACTAGCATTATGAAAGCCCTTCCCAACCAACTGAAACACCTTAAAACAAAAAAATGCTGTAGTTTGATAATGTATTTTCATTGAACATGTCTGCTTGATCAACTTTCAAGCTGCCGGGTGAATCTGTTGTGAAAGCTAGTGTAGTATATATAGCCGATAAGGAGAACGAGGTCAGCTAGCATCCGTGGAGCAGCTGGGGTTAAAAGTGCCCTGCTCAAGTGCCCAAGAGTGATACTACTCTGCTGGTTCTGAGATTAGATCCCATGACCTCCTGGAAAGTGGGTGAGCCGGCTGTATGTGACATACACAGTTTTACACCTTAAACTCATCAGACACTCAACTCGAACTAATCAACTAGATCACACACAATGAGAGTTTAACCTTCTTACCACCAATGATCAGACAGGGATCATCCTACCAACCGTCTTCCAACCACATCCAGGGTCATGAAGCTGGAGCCTCTGTCAGGAAGCAGAGTCAGGCCATCACGCGTCGCACACGATGGGCAGCGCAGACACACCATTTCACGTGTGTGTTTTTGGGACTGCATGAGGAAACTGGAGCGCGCTAGAAGAAATCCACACAGTACTGCAAATGCAGAGAACAGGTCCAAACCCAAGAGAAGGCACCAGTGCTACTTTCTGAGCCACCATGCAGCCCTCATATGAGGACAAACGTTAAATGCTCACAACCATTTAATCATCTAATAGTATACAGATTAAGCTGAATATGCTTAATTATACATACAAAACTCAGTTCAGATAAGGACCTCTGATCTCCGTATCCATTGTCACAGCGGTAAATAACCACAAAGGATGAGCTTCAACTCTGTACACCAAAAACTATATTAAACCAGCTGGGGGAATAAAGGCACCACATTTAGGAACAAATTTTATTCATATTTAAAACAGATAATGCTTTAATTATTTTCTTTTGTACGCTAAGAAAATCATTTATGTCTGAATGATGTTCAGGCAACAGTGGTCAAAATGAAACGAATACAAAACAAATATGGCTAATATGCAGCAAATCAACAACCATCAGGACCCTGTTCCACGGGGTTTTGTGCTGTCCGCTTCCCCGAACCCAAACACATGCAATTCAAAGACAATTATTTAAAAACAGCAGTTTATCTTAGTAATCTTAAATACAGAATAAAGTTAGCAGTCATTTATTTATATCACATATTAAGTTTTTTTTTTTCCTTTTAAAAAATGGACCGTAAAACACAAAGGCCCCTTTTTTATCTTCACAACATTGGCACTTGTAAAGAGTTTGGCTCTACAAAGAAAGAATTGGCACACATTATAGTACATCATTTACATCTGGTATACTAAAAAAAGGAAAAGCAAACACAAATACCAATTTATACATACCTACGCAGTTACTCTTTAAAAAAGAAAATAAACATTCAGTTAATTTATTGAATTTTTTTTTAAAAATAGGGGGGGGGGGACTGGGATTAACGTTAATGTTCACCGTCTCAGTTCAGACCTCAGCCCCAGCCAGAAAGAACATCTCAGGACACCAGGAAGTGAGTTTCAAGCAGCGGCTGTGAACACTCACAAATCTGTGCAGGGCCCGTATTTCAAAGGGCTGTTCAGTGCACTGGCTCAGCACGGGTCAGAGGTCACCACAGGGAAAATGCCAGGCAGTCCTATTAACTTAGCCATTTACAATCCCTAATATATAAAGACCTTCACACACTGTGAGTGAATCATTTTAAATGAACTCAGGAGTCAACCGGTTTTAAGCACTTTAAGTGGTACCTTTTTAAAATTTTAATAAGCATGTTTAAGTCTCCAAATATTTAGTAGTACAAATGGAGACCCAGTCTACACTATTTTTATTCATCTACTGGGACTTTAATTTTCATCTTAAACTTTCAGTTCTGTTTCGCTACTTATAGCCTTGCAAGTGGAACTATCCACATGTCTATTTCAATATACAAATTTGGCAAATTAATGCAACAAAACATTTTACAAAACTGTTACCCATCGACAGAGAAAGTCATGTGTCACTTATCCATGTGGTAAACAATCAGGAAACTGGGTTTCTCGGCATTTCCGACATCACCCGCACTACTGTAAGATCACACAACTGAAATGGTAATAATTTTAGTGCTTTGAATCCAACTATAAAGACAACAAAAACCTTAAACAATAGTTTTTCTAATTTACAATACCATCCAGAATATACAGATTATTTACTTTGAGCAACTCAACACTGTCTGATCTCAGAACACTTAACCACAAGCAAGAATAAACAACAATTCAAAAATGAATTTGACTATATAAAAGAAAAAAAAACATAAAAATACATATTTTCCCCTCATTGGATAAGCCAACAGAATAAAAAGTCCAACGAGCTTGGAGCGACTTCTTACTGCTCGAAATGAGCAGAACACTAATTAAACGGGATGCAGTGTGCTTATCGAGGTATCCGTGGTCACTCACATGTAGAAATACATCGAGTTCCATCAGCCTCAGAGTATTGTCTAGCTACAGATCAGAATAACCCATCATTTGCTGCCCAATTAAAGGAAATTGACAGCATATCTTTAACAGCTCCTATACACCTATTGAGCCAAGGTTGGAAGTTATCGACTTGCAGTAAAGCTTCAATATATCGTACAAGATCAATAGCACAGGGTACTGCCCGCAAGGTGTGGCGTACCCTGCAACGGGGGAATGGAGCACAACCTGCAGCCGGGAGACTCCGATAAAACGAAACCGGTCTGTGCTTAGCTGTGGGCTGAAGGCCTGGGGTCCTGTCCCTCTCGTTGGCCTACAGTGACACCTTCTGTCGACAGCTCACCGAGAGAGCAGCAGCTTGAATGTAGCGATGCAAGCTCTTCTCAAAACATGCTGGGGTCGCTCAAAGTGAAGAGGAACAGGAAGTTGGCCAATGATGTTTATCGAGCTAGCAGAGGGCAGAGTGCGCACTGATGAATACAGCATAAAGGAATATCTGTCCATTTCAGATTTGTGGTTGTGGTGGGGGGGGGATTACAAAAAGCTTACAAATACAGCAGCATGTCTAATAGCTTTGAAGCAGTGGAAGAAAGAAAATGGTCTGTCGTTAATCAAGACCCACTGAACACTGTGACAAAAGCGTGTGTGTAAAATACTGGTAGTATTTCAATGACACACAGCAAATCATCATCTAAAAAGATGCTCTTAAAAGCTATGAGACCCACTGCCTTGCTGCGCCACCCACACTGAGCTGCTACAGCCCTATAAAAACTACGAATGTATGAAAAACAACAGGTAAACACTTTTACCCCTGAAAAAAATGGGATAATTGCGATTCATAATACGCACTAACATGAAAGCTGTAGCAATTTTCGTAGATGCTGAGCACTGGAGGTTGAGGCTAAATGTGAAAACCACGTTTGATTTCCAGTGCGTCTCTCCTCATATAACAGCACAGCAAAGCACTATAAAAATACACAGGAAAGTGGTATTAACAGCACTAATATAAAGAGAACTGGGCTGCATTAACAAAAATCAGAGATTCTCCCAGGTAATTTGTTTATACAGATCATGAAAACGATACAAAAGGGGCTGAGGGGTCAATGATAAGCCTGTATAGAACAGGTTCTTCAGTCCTTGCGAAGATGCTAATTGTACAGGCATAGGAGGAGAACCCCGGTGCTCACTGAACACAGCCTTAGTGTCTTGGTACTGGTACCACTGGAGAAAACGAAACATAAAAATAATTATATACATACAAAAAGTGCCACCAAATGTGTCTTCGGTTCCCGATAAGTGTTCAGAGAGGCGGTGCCTAAAGCTAGCCCCGCCCACGGTAAACGGTCAACACCCCCTGGCAGTTACCTTTGAGCGATATATAACAAAAGTGAAGCACACAGGCCACTACGCTTCAGAAAGTAAAAGGGAGTAGGCCTCTCCAGTCACGCAGAGGCGCCGGAAGCATGATCCAGGACATTTTACACAGCATCTGAGCCCGGCTACAATACCATAGCAGTGTCACACCACTCTCAGTGGAAATGCAAGCGTGTCAAGTTTTGTTCTGCCCTGCTCACCATAAGCTCATCTTCAGAGCAAGCAGATGAGGGTAACAAAGATGAACCTAACCTATTCCTTACATTCTGGACCTGCAAGCGATGATTAATGTAGTGTAGCCATTAACGTAGTCCAATAAAAGTGCATTAAAATTGCACCCGTTTCTGTCACCCAGGGTCTTGTCTTTAAAACCTCCGGCTGTTCAAATTGTATGCAATATAATAGCCCTTTTAATGAAGATGTCTGGAAATTCACCTGAATTACATTGCAAAGACAACTGCAATGAAGGAAATGACTAACGATGCGATCTTGGAAATACGTTTTCTTCAAAAAGGGAACCAGGAGAAGGTATTATCATGAAATTCTCTTAAATGCTTGCTTAAAGCTTTGCTTCTACATTAAAATTTTAATTGTACTCAGACCCAAAGTGACTTAAATATCTGACTGATACGAACAAACGATAAATATTTTTGCGTATAGAGACTGAGGAAAATCCGATTACTGCACCCATAAGGATTCAGACAGCAGTTCAGACAGCGCCCCCTACTTTGAGGAGGTACCAGTTCAAGATAGGAAAGATTCTCAACACCCACAAAGCTGGCCTTATATAAACAAACTAATAAAAATTCCGTTCAAAACTGAACATCTGTTTGATATGAATAAGCTAAGCACGTTAGTCGGCATTAACAACATTATGCTATGTTCAGCTCAGCGTTTACTCTTCAAACTATTGCTTGCAACTGTTCTGTCATCTAAATACAAATACAGCATGTAATATTTCGATAACTTAAAAATAGTCACAGTATCATGTAATGTCATTCACAAGAGTTAAGTGCAACTTAAGAATAGAGGGGGGCTTTTTGTCTCATGCCATTTTGTTTCGCAGTTCTCTTCGTACTTAGTTGCCTCACTCGCACAGGTTGATGTTACATTTCTGTTCCTCACACGAAGACCAAATATTTTGAGCTCCTGTGTTGCCTGGCTTTTCGGTAGAGATTAATGGGCGTGAACAGGCTGCCGTCAGTTGTTATTCATTCGGCGCGAGATGGGACCATTTAAAACTATACAAAATGCCGAAACATGCAAATACACCGATCCGAAAATAGGAAGAGAGAAAGAAAAAAAAAAAAAAAAAGGAACATGGGGACAGAAAAAAATATATATAAAAGCGGCAAAAAACTGACCATCCTTCAGGGCATCATTAACCCCGTGTTTACACACTGGTTCTCCGAATGACTGGGAAGTTTATAACAATTTCAGTTGCAATAGCAAAATTTTACATGTTCAGAATATTCAACACATTGTTTCTCTCCTGCTCTCAGATTTACGTTTTCTAGTAGATGTGAAAATCATGCATGTAGTTATATTTACCAACGTAAAATTAAGCTCACGCTTGATTCGGCGAACACAGCGTATCCTTGAGACACCACACTTGGCGTCACTGACTATTACAGCCCTGTTCATACAGGTTTCCCACAATCCTTTGGGTCCAAGAGCCCAACCCCCCGCAGAGTACGCCTTCCAGGTGTTCTGTCACACTCTCCCGATTTATGCTTCAAATCCCAAGCAGCTCACTAATTTAGCACTCATACCACAGCTATGGTGACCCTTTCGATAGGACAACGCTGAACCAACGTGATTAACGAAAACGAAACAAACTCAGTGTAAAAGCTAGTGTAAGGGCCTGTGCAGAAAGTCAGAGCTGTAGATATGGAGGGAATGAGGAGCCCCCAAAAATGCCACGAATGGGCGGAGCCAGTGTGTCAAAGGGCAAAAACAGCAGACCGTGGGTCTCTGGGGAGGCTGTGATGAAACACAGACAAGAGTCACAAACAGAATCAGGAAGCGAGGAGGTCTGGGTGGCGTGTGGATGAAGCTCAGCGACACTCGCATATGTATATAAGTGTGTGTGTATATGTGTGTGTATGTGTGTGTTTCGCCTCAGATGTGCGTTGTCCGCGCTCTGCCTTGACTGCGGCCTCTCGCTGGCATTCACACCAGGTTATATTCTTTGAGGTTGAGCTGCAGGATGGTGTCCTTGACAGCGGCGAACACGAAGCGGATGTTCTCTGTGTCGGTGGCGCAGGTGAAGTGGGAGTAGATGATCTTGTCGCTGTCTGGGTTCAGGTCCACAAACATCTTCAGGATGAATTCCCGAGCTGCCTGCGCATCTCTCTGGGGACCTGGGTGGACATTCACAGCATTACCACCTTCGTCATTAGATGGAAAACAAACCAAATGAAAATTAACCCTTCAGTCCTCCATCCACCCCCAGTAATTTCTGCCTGTTCTTGGGGGAACCCAAAATGAAACAATAGTATCCAAATCAGACGCGTGGATCAACACTCACATTAGAGAGTTTCTTTCTTGGTCCTGCAAACTGTGACTATTGCTCGGTGTTTTGAAATTTAAATTCTCAATTTTTCATTGTTTTTTAATTACAATGCTTCCCCAACTTGCTAATCTTCTCTAATGGAAATTTCAGTGCCTGAAAAAGGCCCATAAAAAACAACCACTTGCGTTTAGGCCTAAGTGGCAAAAATGTGCGAGAAAGGGTCTGGGTCTGAAAGCACAGATATTCATATTGAAACTTTAAGCAGAAGTTTTGCATGTTACCTTCTATGCTATTTGTTTCCTTGATTTTTATAAAAATCCATTGGATATAGAAGCTCTGGCATTGATTTCTCTCTGACAAAATAAAATCATTTTCTTACACCAATACACAATAGAATATTCCTAGTACCAATAAGCTTTTGCGAGTCAGCATTCTCATATACCGCCTTGCAAGGGCTGTGTCACCTCAAAGCTGTGACAAACAAGTGGTAATGAGTGTTGAACGCCACCAAAGAAGTGTTCGCAGGGTTGTATCAAAGAATTGATTTGACCTCACACCCTCCACCAGCTTCTGTTATGCCTATGGGTAGGAAGTGATTAACGCGTTGAAACAAACTTCCTTGTTGCAGGTTTCTTGGGCTGTTTTGAGCAAATCAGGTCACTCCTAGATCTCAGACAAAGTAGCCACTTCCCTGATTGGTGGCATCATTGTCCTGAGAAGTTTCACTTGGTAACCAGTTACCTACGGTTTCCACTCAACTGTTTAAACAGCCAAAGAAAACAAAACAAAACAAAACCCCGAGAGATTAACAGTCAAAGCACTGTGGGAGAGTCTTCTGATCTGAAGCTCTACTAGCCCAGCACTGCAGACCACGCCAGCCCTGGATCCTGTCCCTTCTCTGTATTCAACTCAGTTTCTGCTTTGGTCTGTCCTCCTCCTCACAGCCTCTCCACTTCTACGTGACAATGGCATCGTAGACTTCTAGAGCCACACAGAACTCATCATCCAGGCCTGGATCTGTCAGGTAACTCCCTGGGTGCCGTCCTCTTATGACTGTAAAAAAATTTACTCGGTTTCCATTGGAGGGCAGCCTGTTCCCCTAAGACTAGGAATTCCAAACCTTTTGATGACCAGCAACGTTGTGCAAAAAAAATTCACGGACCAGAGGATCACACACGATCATGAGGAAATATCAACATTGCCAAAAGCATAGCATGTTTGCTAACTGTAACAAATCACAGCGAATGATGCAATTATTTAAGTTTCCACAATAAAAACAATAACAAAAAGCCAATTCAATATGATCTCTGGGCCTGTTTCCCCATTACAGGCCAGTCATAACGATGGGTAATGGGGGAGAGGGACAAACAATGTGTCTCTTACATCAAACCTGTTCCTGAACCGTCAAAGCTGTAAATCCAGCCTCACACCAGGAGGTGGATATACAAGGCCATAAATGCCTTTGTGGCGAATGCACACATCCCCTTTCACTTTGATCCGAAATGATGAAGCAGATCGTTTGAGCTCCAGTTTCTTCACATGCAAATCCGAACGTGCAAATGACAGGGGTCAAATAAAAAACGGGTGTGATTTGAAACTAAATAGTGCTCAGGAAGTCTCGGGACGCTTGCTTAATTCAGTAACAACGTGGCAAATTTATTGGTTTCAAAATCAAAGTCCATTGACGAGCGTAACCCTAACATATCGGCATACATCATACACAAACATTTTCTCATCTTTGACTTACCCATTCAGCTCTGTTGCCATTTTGCTGTAAATTATAGTCAATGGCTTCCAAATGGATACTAAATACGAATGTTTGGTATTTAAGGTACAGATCTTTCAGAACTCTGTATTACTCTCTCTAATAATGTTTAATGTATCGCCTTGGGACAACTGTTGTGAAAGGCGCTATACAAAAATGAATTGAACTGAAACTATAATTTGGGTTTCAATTTATTAGTACTTGAAATGAACATTTTACTTAAAACTTAAAAACATTTACTGAATCAAGTAAGCATCCCAAGACTTTGTAATCACTAGTTTTTTTGGAAATTATAACCCCCGCAAACCCCCAGCATTCCACGGCACCAGTTACACAAGACAGATAAGCTTTTCTAATCAACCTTGCACTATGTTCACTAATGGTCTGAGCCTCATGCTGCTTACTTTTGCTGGTATTTGCTTGTTTTATCTTCGCCATTCTGTGAGCTGATTCATTTCTCTGCCACATGGTGTCTCCAAACATCCACAAAGCAAAAAATAGAACCGGCACAATCCTTAAGGTCTCAAACACCATCCCGCTTAATCACTTATAATCTCAGCCATCAGGGTTTGGCACTCAGAGAATCTGTGCATAATATCCTCAGCCTGTCAGGCTTCAAATAAAACCCATTGTCAAACTCCTCACTTTGTTGGGCCAGCATAAGTTCTTCACGACACAATTAGCACAGATTAAATGCTGTGCACGGTGTTGCTCAAAGGGCTTTAGGTGTGAGCCTTTAAATGTCAAAGCAGTATTTCATAATTATTCACCCATTCATTTGTGAGACAATACCAGGTTTCTCCAGTCAATAGGTATGGAAAGGAATGGTGATATTCAAAATGTATTCGACATACATCTAGTACAATTCAATGTTGTTTGTAATAGGCATACAGAACTGGATGATCTTATTGTGGACTATTTGGAGAAAAAGGATTAGGCACACTGACATGCAAACACAGTGGAGATGGGCAGGGATTTATACCGGAACGTAGGGGATTCCAGGGAATCAGATGATGCAGAAAATGGATAAACAAAAACTCACCATCAAACTCTGGAAAGTAGTCCACCAAGTGAGAGTACATAATCTTCTCCTCCAGCAGGTCCTTCTTGTTCAGGAACAAGATGACTGAAGAGTTTTGAAACCAAGGATACGTGATTATTGTCCTAAATAGTGCTTTACTTTCTTCCATCCGATTCTAAAAAGAGAAGAAACGAGAAAAGTTATGAATGAAGCGGGAAGGATGATTCTGTAACAATGTCAATTTGTTCTGATCCAAGCGAGAGAGTCCGGTAATGGCGCCATGCTAGCATTACAATACATCACACAATCATTTTACTCTACTTTCTACATCTATAAGCATTTGGCGGAGCGAAAAATACAAACAAAATTAGAGCCCAATTCACCCATTTCGAAGTAATTAGGAAACAGGCACTGAAGTGAACAGCTAAGCAAACTGGGGGGAGCTGAAACACGACCACCAAACAGCATCATTAAGGGATAGGTATGCCCGCACGTCCTCTACAAGATGTCGGATGGGTAGGAGCTACACACCTCGTTGTCGGACTCCACCAGTACCTGGTCGTACTCGCTCAGGGCCACCAGAAACATGATGGAGGTCACGTTCTCAAAACAGTGAATCCACTTGCGGCGCTCAGATCGCTGCCCACCCACATCGACCATCCTGAGAATGCCAGTAGCCGGGGGGGGGGGGGGGGGGGGGGGCAAATTCAGGAGGCAAGTTAAAACAGCAGCAAACAGGTAATGTATGTTTCCTGGCAGCTGTTTGGGGGGGGGGGGGGGGGACCTACCAATTCAAGAATACTGGGCAAATTTTCTGAAAACATTTTTAGAGTGTTAAACACTGCAAATGAACCAACTACGAAGAAATTTAAATAACTGATGGATTACAGAACACAATAATCGGAGTGTCTAATTTGTTAAGCAGACTATTATTTTTGTTGTAATTATTATAGCAAAACAACAACAACAACAATTATTTATTTTGTATTGAGGCACTGAATTTTTAAAAAGTGTTTGACCTGATGAAGTATGTTGTTGCTTTTATTAGGCACAATATTCGATGCACAAGGGCATTTAACAATCTTTTAGGCTTTTCAAACTGCTTGGTGGTCCAGTCATTAGTTCTCTGTAATAATACTAACTTTATTCACTTGAGCAAATACTGAAACCAGAATCTGACTAAACACACAGATTGGGTGTAGATGGTAATGGTTGAGAACAACAGGCCAAATGTCAGAAAGGGTAGAACTGTATTTACATCCCTCTGGATGTCTGCCAGCTGACCTTGACCTGAAGCTGCACCTTGGGCACCACTGTGTACATCAACCCGTTTACAATTCTCCCGAAATGATGGAGTGGAAATCCACTGTGAGCATGACCGTGCTGGTCACATTCCATGCTATTAGCATGCTGTATATGTTCAGTGTCTGCAGGAACAAATGAAACCTTAAAATCAACATCAGATTTGTGTTGTGCGCAAATTCTCAGGTTCATCGCTATACTTAATTCAGCAGTCATTCATTTTGTAAAAGACTGTCAGGGTTGGGTTAATTTAGCAAGACAGGCGATACTGTTCAGGTTTTGCTAAACAGAAGTGACACAAAACAGTTCGTGTTAATAACCACGATTCAACTACGGTCACACCTTCAGGACCAAACAAGACAAACCCATATGCAAGAGTGTCAACATTGTCTCCCTTAGGGGGATCGACTGACGTTAAGCTTGGCAGACAATGGCACAGCAGTCTTTGTTGACACCAAACCATGGTGGACTAGAGGTCATGCAAGCAAGATCACTGGACGTCAGTGTTTGCACTTTGACCCCAAGAAAACAGACAGGAATCTGCATTCACAGCAATGCCTCCTTCCTCCACTAGGGGCATGTTTTCCTCTCTTTTTGGCAAGATTCCTTCTAGGTATTTTAATGACGGACAAAAATGCCTGTATGTGATTTTCAGAAGCGTTCAGTGATCTGGGGGGGGGGGGGGGGATCTGTACGTGACTATAAAGCACGAGGGTGGTCAGAAGCAGAGGACATCCATGATTATGGTCAAATAAATAACTGACTAAAAAGGGCTGGTCGCTCTTCATGTGTAAGTGGTCGCAGGGTCATTAATAATCAGCGTCAGTAGGTCCTCGGGCATAACCTATAAAAAGTGCAGCGTCGGTACCAGCCTGAACCATCGGAGTGGACTATGTCTGTCACACCCGGGCCTCAAGACTCCATGCTCTGGAACATTGCAGATCTCATACACCATGGCGATAGGACAGCTTCTCTAAAGACGGATGGACTAGAATTGCGGCCGAGTTCTGTCCCTTGACTTCCACTGATATGACTACCATTATGAGTCGTGTGATTTAATTCTGTTCCTACTCACCTACTCAGGTATGACAATATCGCACCGGTTAACTATTCAAATACGAACTACGGTGCGCCAGAAGGCAACACAGTCAAATGATATCACAGATCCTGCAAAAGCCAGCCTTTCGTAAGGAAACCGCACCATAAAAATTAATAAATATAAATCAAAAATTCTATAGCCTAGTGAGAAACCAGGCTGTAATACTTCATGGGCAACTTCTGCTGATTTTCTACGATAAGGGCCTAACCTTCAAAACCCAGTGGCCTACTTCCGTGGGTAAGCGTTCCTCGTCTTACAGCACAGAATCTGTACACCAGGAGTAAAGCAGATCTAGGCAAGACAAACATCCTGTTAGCAGGATCTAAAGAGGCAGAATTAAGGCACTTAGGAGACACACGGGCGCTTCGACTTGGGCACCCGCTGGGGCCAGCCGGCTTCACCCGACAGGGAAGGCTTTGCTCACTCGTGTAAACTGGAAGCATGGTCACAGCTTCCACCAATAGCAACGATGCACCGGAACCCACATCTAGACAACAAGCCAGGTGGAACTCAGCCGGGCCCACAAGTAAATCGGGGTGGCTGTGCCGGTCTGTGGTGTGCAAACTGCAGGACGCTCGGGAGAGGCCCCTGTTTCGTGATTCTGCGATTCCAGCCTGCGATGGCAGTCGAGCTCGGTAATAGATGGGCCCCACAGGAGCAACCCGCCCAAAATAAAGCTCCTTCAACACGGGGTCGACCTCATTTCCTGTTGCAGTATAGAGTGACCTACTTTTGACGATGTAGGACGGGCCGGAATGGCTGCATACTTAATTCCAAAATTCAGCAAGGATGGTGGCAATTAAAAACTCGAGGGACAGCTGGGCTCACTTGTGGTCCCATTGGGCTGAGGACAGTGCAGATAGGGACGGGCACATCACTGATTAGCACCTTCGCCTGATGTGTCACCCCCGCACTGGACAGCAGCGGGAATGGGAACCCTGAGAAATGCTCTAACCGCACTTTACCGCGAGTGTCCTCGGAATGAGGGCACCGACACGACTATCAAGGAGCCTAGAAACGAAGGCTTGCTGCCGACTCCTTCATTGAAGGTCCCTCCCCAGGTCCCACACACAGGCAGGAAAAAGACCTCCGGTTTCAGTCGACCCAAGGTCACATATTGGAAGAGGGTTATTTTTTGTTCTAGAATCACACGGGGAGACCCACAAAACAAGACACTGCAACCACTAAAAGCACAAGCCTTGGGAATCATTAACTGATAAGTGATTAAAAAATTATAAGCATTGAAACATCATGAAAATAGTGTTCCCCCCACCCCCACATTTTGAACATTCATTTAAACAACCAATACCAGATAGTTAAAACAACAAATGTGAACATAAACATTTGAAAATAAATTAAAACAGCAGATCCAGTCAGACCTGCATTTTCTACCTGAATATGATGCTCTGCAAGTCGAATGGATATTCGATGATCCCCGTGGTCGGGATGCGAACCCTCAGCACGTCCTGCTGGGTTGGCAGATACGACGGGTCGGCAATACGATCCAGGTCAGTGAGATAGCTGCAGACAGGGAGAAAGACGGCGACAGCAGCCATGAAGCAGCAGACCTGCACATACAGGCTGATGGCCTTTCCCACCCAGGAAGACACGGATTATGTGTTTAGATTAGGATTAGATGATTATATGATATCCCACTTGTATAACCATTGAAACATAAAATCAGAGGTACAATAAAAAAAAAGTTTTATTCTAACTACAAGGTATGGTCACAAAACATCTAAGCATTTTAGCTTCTTTGAGAGCTGTTACTGTACAAAGTTTAAAAATTCATAATGACCCATATATCTATGGCAAAAATGATTTTGGAGAGACCATTATTACACAGATATTCAAACTGGAATAAGCAGACAATACACATTCAACTGAATGTGAACTTCTTTTCCAAAATAGATTAACAGTACTTTGTCATTTTAATTGAAACGACGACATTAAGTATTTTCATGGTCTTTCGGTAGCGGTTAATATGGACACCATCAGAGGAGACACAGAATTTTATGACCGAGTGTGGAAGCACCTTTCTTCAGAGTGCAGAACGCCCATCTCTGCAGTATTACTCCACAGTAATACCCCAGGAGTACACTCCACAGTAATACCCCAGGAGTACACTCCACAGTAATACCCCAGGAGTACACTCCACAGTAATACCCCAGGAGTACATTCTACATGGCAAAGAGATGCTCCAACTTGACACAGCCACTAGAAGCTACGTGTTCTTTTGTACTATGGACATAGGATGGATGTGTGTGTGTGTGTGTGTGAGAGAGAGAATGAGTGAGTGACTGACTGAGTGAACACTGACTTCTGTACACAGCAGACACTGCTGTACATGCATCAGTAACCCTACTGTGTCATGTCGTACAACAGGCAACAAAAAAGACATCAAGACAGACCATGTAACACACACTTCGATTGGACCTGGCTGAACAGGCAGCCAATAATCTTCTGCAAATCAATCATGGTAAACAACAGTTTCTATATAGTACAGTGCAATAAAAACTGTCCTAAATAAACCATGATGTGACAAAACACATATCTAACAATAGGGTGGGCATCTGGTTACCAATTCAACAAGCTAATTAAGACCATTCTGAGCTGCAGACAAATTATTCCGTTTAGTCATACAAACTACATGAATTCCTGTCACTTCAAATAAGACGCCGACATAACAGGTACTTCATGTGGGTACGAATGTGACTGAATATCCTTCACTTACGAGGTTTGTGTCAACACTGCTGTCCTTCATACACTTACTACAACTGGGCAGACAGACAAGCAAAAAAATGGTTTACAGAAATAATTTACTTTAAATCACTGCTTAATTCAAAGGTCCACATTAAAAGAACGAACATAAAATCTGAAAAACATAAAATGAACCAAATTCCACAATAGAACCAGGCAGAGGTGAGACATTCATGTCCAAGAAATAAAAGTCCAGACTAGGATTTAATTTCAACCAACCAATTGAGTACAGAGTCGGGCACAAAGTACACAACTGTTTGGTTGAAACAAAATCTTGGTCTGGATTTTTATTTTCTGGACCTGAACTACCCACCTCTGGAACCGTGGCAGGACTTAACACCTGGGTATGGGCCATCAAGATTTAACAATACAGCACAGCAGATTACACACAGATTAAAACATCAATATTAGAACCAAATCAGTAAAATATGTGCAGGGAAATGGCTACATTTCAGCACAACCAAAAATATGTAACGGAAATGCATTTAAATAAGCAGCCAAAAAATTTCACAAAAAATAAATAAAATGCAACATGCATCCAGACAGGGCAAAAATTCTAAGACAAGTTTTCTGATCTGAGCTGCATGGGATTCAGCTTCACAATTTCCACACAGAACTGAGATTATGGTGCTTTTCCACTGCCACCAAGAACCGAGCTATACTTGAGCCGGACCATGAACTCTTGGTTTTCCATCGTAAAATATCCAAGCCGTACCTGAGCTGTACTGCAGCTTTAACCCACCTGAGCAGGGCCAAAAGTGTGACCAAACAAAGCTGCTCGTATCACCGGCCTCTGATTGGTCGAAATACACTGAGATACCAGTGTCCTGCACATGGATGATTGGAAGGAAAGGGTATATTCTATATATTATTCATTATTAGTAATAAAAATTTAGAAATTAGCACATAGTAAATCACAATGTACACCATGTGAACAGTAAAGCATCTTCGGTTTTATGTCACTGTCGCTCTCCAAACCTGGCAACGCCTTTACCGAGCCGACCTTTCTGCAGTGGAAAACCAAAGTGAGCTGGAACCGCACTGTAATTAGCCTCTGTTTGCAGTATGGGTTGAGTACAGCTCGGTTCCTTTATGCCAGTGGAAGAATACCACTAGTCAGGATAAGACTGATTCTGACATAGCAGAAAATTGTCGGAACGTCATGAAAATAGGGGGATCACACAGAGTGACAGAGGTCAAACTGTGTTTTCTGGGAGAGAGGAGAGGGCAAAATCTGTCCTGCTTTTTACAAGAGACAGTAAACCCAGGAGGGCCAAGCTAAAATTGTGCAGTGAGCAGCACGACCCGGATCACAATTCCATTACAAGTAACATATGCATGCATACAAAGGGCATGCAAAATTTGCATTTCAAGACCTTCGTGTCATGTACCTTTTTGGTTGACTTCAAAAAAGATAACATTTTTCTATGCTAACTGGTCATTTTATCGCTGTCCAATCACACAAACTGGCTACACATCATTTATCATGTCAGAGGCCCGGGTCTGGGGGTGGGGACCCTCCCCTTGTAGGGCTGGGCGATGCGGCAAAATGTTTTACATTACGATATGAAAAAAAAAAATTCAGCCCATGTTGGTAATTCTCATGATGTAGTTCTCTCTTTACTTCAAGGCTCCATTTTTGCTTTAAATTCCCTAGGAATTGTTCTTAAGCACATTCAGACCACGAAGAAATTCAACAAATTGCATGAACTGATAATCTAATTTTAGTAAATAAATACCACACCACTTTGTCATAGGGTGTAACACCAGTAGTACAGTTTGTTGCTAGGTTCTCGCTCCTGGGGACAGGTTTGACACTGATAGTAGAACTGTCACCTTTCCTGTACCGAAAAGTAAAACAATGCGTCGCATTTTTAACTACAGGATGCAGATTTTCCTGTGTGAATTTATGCTTCACACTGAAAATGGAAACTTTAGCTGCTGGTGTTTGAGACTATAAGACTCTAATCAGTCTGCGATGGTTCCCATTTCAGCTGGTACAAGTTTTGGGCAAATTTACAGTCCACAGTATCAGACTGTCGCGTGTCGAATTTAAAACTGCAAAAAAGTACCGCTGCCCCATCAGTGTCTTTTTGCCTTGTTTATTCACAATAATCTCCTTTTGTAAAAAGGTGATGTGGCCGCTGAGACATCCCTTTCTTACGAGGAAGTGCTCATTTCTTCCATATCATTACCAAAGCAGTAACATATGGCGAGCTCTGCTAACTCGATCAAGCTTGCTGTGTCCGAGTTGGTTTTAAGAGAGCATCAGCCAAAGCTGCAAAGAAAACACATTAGAAACGTCAACAGCTCATCGCATCTGCAGGTGATTATAACATCTAACGGGCAACGGCATGGTTGTCCGACAAAACGTGACATTTTGGACGCCGCCCTCGCATGCTCAGTAGTATCAGTCCTGCAAATACTTCCATTTATATTTTATTCATTTCTCTGACACTTATCTGAAGCGATTTCCAGCAGAGGGAAGGGCTACAATTTCTGTGTATGCTCCCTGCAATTTCCACTCCTGTTTCTAAAAGGTTTCTTCTTTCACGCCCCGAATTCACACATTTGGCCATCCTTGTGCTCTTTTAAGGTTGTATTGTATAAATGTGGGTAGCAGTGGATCTCTTCACATAACTTCTAGCCACAAAGCCTCCATGGTTTCTGCTGCTCTAAGTGGACACAAAAACATGGAGGCACGTGTTCGGTGTCGCGGTCGACCGTTGTGGACCCTTTCGGCCATGCAAACTATAAACAAATGTTAAATACATCTGATGTACAAAAAAAAAAATCCTGATTACTTTAATAATAATAATAATTATTATTACGCATAACATTCACCCATTACCTTTTGAAATTTTGAAAGTATACAGTCAACGGTCAGTGCTGGACTTCAAATACATCAACGTTCTGCTGCTTTGCAACACTTGAAAGTTGAGTCTTCTGTTCCAAGCCATAATTTAGTAAATGTACAGCATTCGAGCAGCAGTACTACAGCTAACTCTAACCAGAGGCGAACCACACAAGTACAGGACTCCTCATGGCACAACGTCACAGTCCAAAGAGTCTCCAAGGGAAGAGAGTAAACATGTCGGTGACAGCTTCCTGAAATGGTACCCAGTCTGCAGATACCTCCGACCCCCACCCACAATCCCCATTCCCATCTCACTGCGGCTCCCAGTCTGAACTTACTATTTGGTGGAATCTGAAAGCTGGTACTCCCGCCGCCGGTCATAGGCCTCCTGGATGCCCGGGTCCGCCCAGAGCATCCTTATTGCGCTTACATACTGCATTTCAAAGCACGACACCTTCTCCACATCCACGTCTTTCACAAGCAAAGCATTTGACTGAAAAACAAAAAGGATGGAGGAATTCCTCAATTTCTGTTCCGTTTTAATTTTGTAAAAGAAAATGAATTTGAACTTTTAACACAAGTATCGTGATTATCACACTAAACACTTCTCTGTACATAGATGATAAACATTACGCGTAGATCATTCCAAAAAGAAAATCAATATGATGCTTCAAAATGCCGGCCATCTTGCCAGGCAACGTTTGATGGCAGAGAGATGTGAAATGCAAGACGCTGTCTGTTCCAGCAGCAATCAAGAGACCATATACAGATGGCTTAAATCCAGAATGTGCCGTCTTCCATTTTAACACATTAGCAACCATAACCTACAGCTAACACCGACAGGTGTTGGTCTGGATGAGTCGAGCCAGCACGCAGGCTCGGATAGGCTACCTTGCTCTAAAAAGTACAGCTGAGGCTCTGGGCGACAGGTAAACGCTGCCCGCAGACATACTCCCACGCTC
Organism: Brienomyrus brachyistius; assembly: GCF_023856365.1. Lineage (NCBI taxonomy): Eukaryota > Metazoa > Chordata > Actinopteri > Osteoglossiformes > Mormyridae > Brienomyrus > Brienomyrus brachyistius. Next base: position 4,889,191 of record NC_064547.1, on the reverse strand, counting down.
ACCTTGTTCTGCTCATACTTGTACTGCATCTTGAGGTTCTCCAAGGCACGGATCATGGACTGCATGGAGGTGAAGATGTTCTGGTACACCAGCTTGATGAAGCCCCGTTTGTCCTCCTCAGTGTAGCCGGCCCCATGGATGATGCGCATTTGTTTGATGAAGGTACTCTTGCCACTCTCACCGGTGCCTGAGTGGGACACAAAGCACAGCTTGGGACCGCAGCAGACAAACAGCAGACCAAGCTGCACAGCACCGGCTCTCAGACTCCTCACACCTTCAGCGCTACATGGATATACATCAGGTTTGCACAAAGACAACACACACTGGTGTAATAACATCGCAAAGTACAGGGGCTCAAAAGTGGAGCTTCTATAGAACATCTGAGATGAAATTGCCAGGTAGTGAAGTGAAAACACCCGACAGTAACATTTATATAGCACTTTTCAAGACACCCAAAGCACTTTAAGAGAGCTGATGGGCAGCCACTTCAACCACCACTGTGTAGCCCCCACCTGGATGATGCAACGGAGGCATTCTGCACCAGTATGCTCACCACAGTAGCTAAGGTGGTGAAGGGGGAGGAGAGAGTTCACCAGTTAGATATGGCGGATGATAAGGAGGCCAGGTTTGAAAGAGCCACTGTGGACAGTTTCAGCCAAGACGTCAGGGTCCCACCCCTCCTCCTTCGAAAGATGCCCGGGGATTTTTTATGACCACAGAGAGTTTTACATCTCAACCGAAGGACAGCGCCAAATTTACTGCACTGCTATGGCTGCTGTCAGGGACTAGTCTTCAACGGCAGCACTAATTACTAGACCTCCCGATTGTAAAAAGCATCGTTGCATTTTAACAATTCACCGTTAAAAGCCATAACTAAAAAGTGAAGATGGAAAAACTGGCTAAATAAATTATATAAAATAATAGCAGATACTTCAGTTTAGATCAAGTGGGGTTGTTCCATGTAAAAGACAGGCCAAGGACTAAAAAAATACTAAGAGTATGCGTTACATCAAATATACCTGTGCAAGTGATTCCATTTTTTCTCTTTTTCAAAGCTTCCTGGAAAGAATTTTGAATAGAGTATTTAAGTATTATTTTACAGAAAAGAAGTGCATGACTGCTGAAGCGCTATAGTTTAATACTAAGAGGACATACAACTGCTTGCTGCCGGCATTAGTTCACACTTAACCCTATGGGAGCACTCCATCTCCGAGACACAAACGTCGGCTGTAAGTAACAGGCTAAGCACATACCCCTTTATGCACCAGGCTTTCTGTTTGCATGGATGATGAATGGGGAGGACACAGTCCTGGGACAGGAGCAAAGTACACTGCCGGACCCACAGGTCATAAGAAGTTTACAAACGAGAGGCGGCCATTCGGCCCATCAAACTCGTTTGGGGAGAACTTAACTAACCGCTCAGATGTTAGAATCTGATCTAGCTGTGTTCGCTACACTAGCAGGAAGACTATTCCACACACTAAGAAAACGCTGTGTAAAGAAGTATTTTTTCAAATTCAGTTTAAAATGTTCTCCCGCTAATTTCCACCTATGGCCACAAGTTCTAATCTTTAAACTAATATTGAAGTAGCCATTTGGCTGAACAGCATCCAGACCTGTTAGAATCTTATATACCTGGATCAGGCCCCCCTTAATCTCCTTTGCGTGAGGCTGAACAGATTCAGCTCAGCTAACCTCTCCTCATAAGACATTCCTCTGAGACCAGGAATCATTCTCGTAGCCCTACATTGTACCTTTTCCAAGGCAGCAATGTCCTTCTTAAGGTATGGTGACCAAACCCGCACATCATATTCTAGGTGGGGTCTTACCAAGGAATTATATAATCGTAGCATCACTTCCTTTGACTTAAACTCCACACACCTAGAGATGTAACCCAGCATTCTATTGGCCTTTTTAATTGCTTCCCCTCACTGGTGAGTTAATACAGCTTAGATAACCGCCAGTCTTCATGAGTCTATATCAAACTCAAAAGTCATAACTAGGGCCCACCCACAAACTCACGTCTCCAAGCTATTCCCCCAGCTTGCATCTAACAGACTCCCAGGACAGGACTCCTCAGACCATAAAATTTGGTTTCCTTCATTAACATCTGTCAAAGCCAACGGATCAAATATGTATAGGAAACTGATACCTAAGTTATTGACATTATACATGATCCAAACTCGCGTATTAGACATACAAATTGTTGCTCAGGGGTTGTGGTCAATTAAGCAGGCGCTCAATTATGCATGCAGGTGCTTAAAACATTTATTGTGTCTTGTCCTCTTCTGTGAATTTCTAAGAGCTGCCAGATGCATTGCGCCGTTTATCTTGCCATAGAGAAAAGAAAACAAGGGCCAGCTTCTCTGTCACCATTCAGATGCCTCTCACACCATTCAGAAGACTGGCTAAGCCTGGGGAGCTTTCTTTAATGACAAGCATGACATCACCGCCTACTTCACATTTCTGCCGCTCTCAAAAGTAGGTCAACACAAGGCTTTCCCCCCCTTTCAATCAAGTCACGATAAAGGGGCACCATTAGCAGGCGGCGGGAGAACGCCTCTCGGGAATTTCTATCAAATGAAACCAGCTCAATGCTCGCTTCAAGCAGCGCATTGACCAGCCTTTCGTGAAGCACACGCAGGGACTACAGCCCACAGGAACCGGCCAAGGCAGTCAGGTCTGCAGAGAGGCTGAAATAAATGTCAACTCATCACCGGGTAACAATTAGCAGCGGATCTGACCGCCTTTGCGTGTCCTGAAATGCAAAAAGGTTTGTCTCTTAAAGATGGAATTCATTTCCCTGCTTCAGACATCCATGCTATATATATTTAACAGGCGATTTAATCTGAAGCGACACACAACTGAGAACGCAGGGTGAGACACTCCTGGCGACAACCGGGGATAAGAGCCTTGCTGAAGGGCCCAACGGTCAGTCACCCTGCCGACCGCAGGATTTGCATCAACAACCTTCCGATCACCGGCCCAACTGGACACCCTGCAGAGTCACACACTTAAGCACCACCACCCAAGAGTGCTACACACTAAAACCCATTATCACAGACACTAACGGTGCTTTTCAACTGCCTTACCCAAACCGTACCGCGAACTAAAGGTTTTTCCACTGCGAATTACCCAAATGGTACCCACGTTGACATGGCCCTGCTTACTAGCATGACAAAGGGTGTCACCACCCTCTGACTAGTCGAAATGCAGGGAGATACCGGTGATCTGCATTAATAAGTGTGCATATTAATACTGCTGTGTGTAGTTGCTTTATATTTAAGCAGTTTTGGAGTAAGATTGTTTTTCAGAGAGACAAACAAGAGACACTAGTCAAACCACATTAAAAGCTTTATAAAATATTTTTGTACATTCATAGCGTTACTATTTACTGTTTACGGTCACGATATGGTATTCTCTAAATTGAACATGTGCAATTACATTTATAACTATTAATATATTTAACAAAATAAACATTTTTAAAGATTTATAAAATAGAATTACTGTTGAGTGTGTAAGCCGCCATGTTGAAAGTACGTGTCGGGCAACTCGGACAAGAAAATTCTGTACGACATCAACGTCATAAAAGAGGCGTGTTTCCGACGGGAAGTGATGTTTTTTGTGACGTTTTCGTCCGAGTTCCGAGTCGGAGAGAAGTAATCGAACGCGCCACTATACCTCCTTGAACCCACACGTGTTGTAGGCGGAAGGAAAACTGGGCTTTACAAAAGGTAGACGTACACAAATATTTTACAGGAGATAAACCATATTACAGATCAGGTCATGTTAAGGCTAGCCGGGTAGCCTTAAACCCATGGTAGGCTGAATGTTATCAGCAAAAGTGCACAGTAACCCGTTAAATCAAAGGCAAAACATTTTTCAAAGAGGAGCACTGTATACTCAGGTTTGTGTCACATGAGACAAAATCTTGCCACCGTGCATCTTTTGTGAACTAAAATGCACAGAAAATAAATATAAGGAAAGATTATCTTCATTTGCATGAATATGGGGTCTAGTTCCTAGGGAGGCTGTGTGTTTGTAAAAGTGCACGTCCCCGATAAGTGACAATGATGCTCACAAACACTTTGGATGCAGTTTTGGCCAATGATGGTGTGCAACAGAGAGACTTCCTGTATTGAAATTTTCACACATAACACATATGAAGGAATCCAGTTCTCATTGCTGGTGGCCATGGCAGGGTTACTTTAAGGGCCGTGCCCTTTAATTGTGTGCACCTAAATACAACAATTCTAGAAATGCCCCAATACCTCCCAGAATTACCTGACGAGTCTGGCTTATTGGGGCCAGAGTAAGGCAGAGGTGACGTGCCACACCATGACGTTCTGTAAACAGACAAATTTGTAAAGGCCGAAGAGGTCATTCGGTGCACTGAGAACACAGACCCTTGCCGTAAAGTAATGCGCGTCAGCATATTTGATCACTAATCCTCAACCTCTCAAAAAAAAAAATAAGTGTAGCTTGTGTGTAACCTCAGCTTAAGCCTTTTACATCAGACAACGGCGGGCTGCCACCCACAGATCCGGCAGTCCGCTCTCTGGCAACTGCTTGATAATAGCTTTAAATGAACTGCACTAACTGGGATAAGCGTCCATAGGTTTCAGCAAAGCCACAAGTAAGCGTTTAGGACAAAGATCCAGCAGGAAATCACAGAGGCCGATAACTTCAGGTGTGTTTCGGTTCAAGGCAAGAGAAGGGAAGGGAGAGCGACAGGGGCTTTGAAAAAATCTGCAAACGTTCCCCACTGGGAGGGCGCCAGCTCAGCAGAATTCACTGCACAAGACTTTCCCCGTGGGAGAGGTTGTGCCTGCGGCTTCTTTTGAAGGGCAGCTCTTTATTGCCTGGGCTGTGGCTTCAACTGGTCTAAAGGTAACAGAGGGGAACCGGGCCTTGATCCCCTAGGGGTGATACTCACTGCTGAGGAGGCCTCTTCAGATGCCCCGCCGCTGCTCTGGGACAGTCTGATAAAATATAAAATCCCCAAATTTCATGTGACTGTGTCACATGTTTACACACCCACCCTGCTACTGCAGTGGTGAGATTCCTGCTGTTTTTATCTAATAATCCAGTGAGAAACGCAGATGCCAAAAACACTTAAATACCAGTCTTCATCAAGAACATTCAAGGAAAAGGTATGACAATACTGACATATACACACACACACACACACACACACACAAAGAGTTTTTCATAAGCATATACTATCACATTACATATAAGCAGGGGTGCATATACCTGGTAGGCGTTCGCCATACGAAGCGCTATGTGCAGCAATTTCTTGCCATACATAGCAGCACAAATGGGTATTTATTTTATGTGCATTAGTACTGTTGTGACGAGAAGTTACCGTGCATTTTAACCTTTATGTAGCTAATTTGTACTTCTTCCGTGGTATAAAGGCTAAAATGCAGTGATTTGTCATAATGCGAATGCGCATAAAATTCACGTTTGCGCTGCCACCACAAGAAATTGACACGCGCGTGACTTTGCGGGGCGAATGCTTACCAGTTATGTGTGCCGCTGAACGTAAGCATCTCAGAACAGTGCACTATGCATTAATGTGAACACAAAGACAGACAGAAATCAAAGTATCACAGCTTCACATATCACTTCTAATTCAGGCACAATTTTGTATTTATGTGCATGACGCCTGTATACTGCCTACTGTAGGCCAGTAATAGCACTACAGCAATTTCAAAACTTACTCGCAGGTAGAACAGTCATTTATTCATCCATGTGGAATCTGGATAGTTTTTACATGCACACAGGTACAGCAGGCTGATATATAGATGAAAGCAAGTTATGGTATTGCTTGGGGTTACTGGCCTTTCCCAAGATGCCAACTGTCCGGAATACCCTGCTGACCATGGGATTTGAACATACATCCTTCTGGACACAGGATGACATTAGAGGGGGGAAAGTTTTGCTTCCACTGTCGAAAAATGAGGGCATTAAAATTTTAGGGGCACTTTTTAAAAATAGTAATTAATGCATAAAGTTTCTGTTTTTAATGTAAAACACGCTCAGATTTTTAATGCATAATCAACAACTTGTGCCAACATGAGTAAATAAAAAGCACTTTTTAGAAATTTTTGAAGGTCTATTCAAAATATTTGGGAAAAGGCAATGTCTTACAACAGTAAATGCAAACCAACCCCTTCAACAAAATAAAACAATTACAAAATGTCAATATTGTTAAAATATTGCCGAACGGCTCACAGGTTAAGACAAAATAAAACAAGTACCAAAACAAGCGTTATTCTTCGCCCCCATCAACTACCCATGAAACGCTAACTGAGCGGTTTGGTTTTAGCTGTCAATTCTTGGAGTGCTCAGTATCACAACTGAAGCTCTCACACTGTTCACAACCAGGAAGGTATACTATTGGTTTTAACACACAATAAAAGATTTATCGATATGAATGATGTCATGTATCTTATTTCGAAAATATATCGGTATACTGAGAAAATTCGATACGCCGCCCAGCCCGAAGTGAGGATAAAAGCTGTTGATGGGGGGTAGGGAAGCCAGGGGTAAGCAGACGATCTACAGTCACGCCCCCGAGAGAGATCGGCTTATTTGTTTTTTGATGAATGCCTTTACTGAAAGATAAAGGTGTCTTAACAGCGTTACATAGTACTAGGTAGATAGCTGCATGATACATAAAGTTATGTATGCATGTAACGTGAACAACAGTCCAGTTTGTACGAGAATTTTAGAGATGAAAATGGAAATTAAATTAAATGAAGAAAAATAAAAATGGCTCAGTGTAACTCTGCATTTTTCCCCCTTACAAAATCTTGGGGGCGATTTTTACCCCTAGATCACGGTTTTTAGGAGCACGCTCAGATCATTTTTGCCTCAGTTAATTTCCGACAATGATATAGGGTCAGACGCCTAACACACCGAACAACAAACTACCCCAAATACAAATTAAACAGAATAGCATAGAGAACATGAAACAAATCGTCTGAACGGTTCAACAGGAACACAAAACTTGCTTAAAAAAAAATAATTTATAAAAAATTTGAGGGGGAACATTTTGACCCAAAAACTACCTTCTGTTCGGCTGTGACATTTCATACGATTTATTTATGTTCATAAAAACTCAATTTATCATCTAAAGTAATTTTCTATTCACTGAGCCACCACACCACCCACTACAAAGTAACGTAACAGACATAGAGGGTGAACATCATCACCCACAAGAATACAAATAAAGGAGGTACAAAGGAGGATTACTACCCTTTCCCTTTAGAAGATTCAACGCTTTGTGGAAATGCTGTAACAGATGTCATGAATCGTCTGTAGTGAGATACTAAGGTGGAGGAGAGGGGTCTCCAATTCTTTGAGGAATTAAGGTGGAATCAACTTCAAAATCTATGTTCTATAAGGGTTCAGTGATGCTTAGATTTCATGCAGCCAAGGAAGGGTCTTGATTTCATCCTGGTCTTCATGAAACCTTTATGGAACCAGCCTAAGAGTACAAGAAACATTGAGAAACCCGAGTTGGCATCAGAGGGTGGTGGCCGTTCCAGTGAAATGGCCTCATACACCACAGCATTTCCTGGACCTAACGACTCCCATGAGAAACCGGCCATGCTAACACACTGTGGGCCGGAGGCATCTTTGTGCTTTCTGCAAACATCAACCTGTCCAGATGCAGGAAAAGGGGACGATACATTATATTACCTATTTTTTACCATATTCTGAGGTTCAGGTTTTGAGCTCCTCGCACCAAGTTGCGCATTTTTGTGCAAAGGACTTGGATATAAATGGTTTCTGAATGGCAGTCCTGCTATATACAGTGCAGGTTTATGAAGTTCACGATGTACCGTTTTTGTTGAATCTAGGTCACAGAGGTGCTCATGCAGTTCCAAAAAGTCTATCCTTCTGCTGCGTACAGAAACCACACTGCTGGAGTCCTTATGTCCCTGTCAGTATGCGAGCGCTCTTTGCTGATGCAGCTAGTCCGCGTTCAGCACAGGCCGTTTATGTGACCGCTGTATTTGCAATTAGGGGGCTTATTATTGGGCTTGCCTGCAACTCTATTAGTTACCTCACGTTGCTTTGAAAACTCACAAACCGCTGATTGTCGGACCTTTCATAGCTGACACATACAGCTATTTGGTATTCAACATAATATGACTCACTGTCGCAGCTGTGTTTGTAATTGTGATTTAGTTGTGGTTTAGTCATTTATCATGCACCGTTTCTGGTATGCTGTCCGTCCTCGTTGCATGTGTATAATGTAAATTAGGAAGAGCGATTGCATTTTAAAATATAGCTTGTGCCAAGAACTATTTAACAGCAGCAAAACGGAACACTTCTTGGAAGGTCACATTATCAGATTCCTGCACTGGAAGACATTGCAGCAGCATAAATTTCATTATCACATATAATCACACATTACAATATGATGTGCTGCATGATTTCCGGCAGGAGTATCTGCTGAGAAGAGCATGTGGTATGAATGTTGGACACAAAATTTCCATTGTGATGGGACCATAGGCAACATGCGAGTCCACAGTAAAGCGTCTTGTCTTGCATTGTTCCCTAATATGAGGTATAATTAGGCTTCTGTGGCTCAAAGAATAAATGTATAGTATTAATGCAGATGGAGTGGCCTGATTTCAAAGTACATTTCCTAGAACATCCCAGTCTACATAACAGGCACCCCCACCCTCTGCCAACAGCACCAATCTGTGACTCTCGAAGGCTGTGCTGCAAAGAGAAAACCACACCATTCTTAAAAGGAGAATATGGACTGACCCACCAGTCTGGTGTCCACCCAACTTGCCCTAAGTTAGCGGGATATTCCTCAAAACGGGCCCTAAATGGTTGGCTACAGGCACATCAAAAAACCAAAACGGACATCCATCTTCCAACTGCACCTTCAGTACGTGGCTGTGAGCCATCACAGCACACAAACACGCACACACAATCAGCGTTTCACAGATGCTGATTCACCTCAGTGCATGTTTTCAGACTGCAGGAGGAAAAGCCCCGACCCCAGAGGTGAGGGAGGGGGAGCAACTGCACAGAGGTGCCCTAATAATGTAATATGCCAGAGGGAAGCCAACACCAGAATTAATTCACCGAATATGAAGGATTTTCAATAAGTATTAAAATGAATTAGTACGACTTTCAAATGCTCCAACAAATGGAAACATCTACATTTGCAGACTACTTGGAGTGGCTTTGAGGGAAATTGGCAGAAAATGACAGATAAGTGGGTATAAACTTTTTAAATCCGGATGGACCGGATTTCCCCTGCCTTACAATCCCACCCCCCAAAACCCTTGTAAGTAGGCTTTAATACTCGCGTCCACAGTTAATGACTAATGCAGCCCTATGGCACCCACAAAACAGGCTGGACAGGGTAAGAAGCAGAAACATGTGCGGAACATTATGTAGCTGTTCATGTTCTCCTCTTAACAGCCATCCTGAAATTGCCTGTCCTCCATGTTAAGTTCCATAATGCGGCAGCGACGCATCTGTGAGCATGCAGCACACCCTGATGAGAATCAGGTATAGGGGAGCAGCCGCGCACACGCGCGCGAAACCCGACTGCACGTGGCGATCACAGTGCACAAGTACCATCTACTCAAGAGCACTCGGCCACAACCGCCCTGCAAAAGCAGACGAGACAGAGACGAATACCAATCCCAGGCCAGACCTGTTCCACATGTCATCAGGGTATTAATACTGAACTGGTAACACAGGTAATACAGAACAAACATTAGCAGAGCTGGGGGGGGGTAGTTCTGTAAGCTAACAGCCTTTGTCATACAAAGACGGAGAGTCGCCACCTTTCACAGAGACAGCATTCAGCTTCAGTCTCACTGACCTACCAAACTGCCAGCCAAGAAAATCCAACCCAGCACATCTACCAGACCAGAGACTCCAAAGCCCTACCTTTCTAAAACAAATGAACAAATGGCAGACCAACAAAACACATTTAAAAATATATAAATACACACACGAGCTGTTTTTTTTTTTTTTTTGGTCAGCACCATTAAATCCAAAGTTTCCAACCAGGTTCACAGTTTTCCGGCAAAAAACAAACATTCCAAGGCATTTATAAATAAAATCTCTTTCTAAAGGAACTAGGTACCTTCATCGGCCCCTGCAAACTACCCCGCATGCCAAAAGATATCCCTGTCCTGCGCAACGTCATCTAGCGAACAGCACATATACGAGCAGATGGACTTCCACAGACACGACCGCAAAACTGCATTAAGGGTATAACAGCAGTACCCATCTCTGTGTATATAAACCATTAGGGCACTTAGCTGCAATTTGCTGTGGAGGTGGCTGGGATCTGCGAGAGCCTGCGCCCTATCCCGTTATCGACTCGGCAGACGGCTTAGCCAGTCCCTAGCCTCAGAGTGCTGCCCCGGCAACAATCTATCGTGGGACCACCCACTCAGGGCTCCAGCTCTAAATCCCATCTGCAGAATCACCACGATCTACTAGGCCTCATGACCAAACCATTTCAAGCACTGTGTCCAGCAAACAGAACTTTCTGCGCTTGTAGACAGAAACATAGGAACACAATTAAAGAATGACATCACAAACTGAAGCTACACCGGCAGTAGTATTTATTTATTGTTTGTTTACATGTTTAACCTGCTTCTCTCTACAAAAGAAACTTGTCAAGGACCTTTTGGCAGCTGGTCTGGTAGAGGGTTTTTGGCTATAGCTCAAATGTTCCATTAACCAGGATGGGGGGGGGGGGGGGGGGAATTTTGCATTATTCTATTAACATGCATGTAAGATGAAAGTAAGACGACGGGGATGCATAAACTTAATTCTTCACATAAAGAAACACAGAAATTGCGGTTTTAAGTTACTCTAATATACAGTGCATGCACTTTCAGTCATGTGCCGGCATTAATACATTTATAAATTAACATTATGAGCCAAGTGAGACACAGCATTAACAGGACCCCAAACAGATCTCATGAACGGAAGATAAAAAGCCATTGTACTTTGAAATGCCCACTTTCCCCTATGAACAGTGTTGACTCACCTCCAATACATTACAGCAGTTATTAGGTAGCACCTGCGTTTTTTGTTTTAAAATTCTACAACCCATCTGTAATTCAGGATTTAGGCAACCGGCAACGTCAACAACCTACAGTCCAGGTCGGTTTTGCTTCTAGCAAACATCCTAATGAATTAGGCCATAGTGGGGGGTTGATTATTAAATCATAGTATTAATGCAATCAAGTGTCTGAATTTCGGATGCAAGATCGGCTGTCTGTGGGGGCAAAAAAAAAAAGAAAAAAAGGTCTGTTTATTCGCTCATGTTTATACGGCACAAGTATCATTCTTATAAAGTAACAGTAATTACCTTTAATTCCCGTGAAGGTAAATTTGTATTCCGTTGGTAGAAAAGTGTCATATTTCATATGTAATATAAAAGGTCAGTATTTAACAATGACCCAAAGAATTTTTTCATCAAGTGTGATTAGAAACTCTGGCTCTGACAAAGCTCATTTCATGCTTCATACAGACTACAGATAGCTGCTACAGGCTTATTTTCGTCTGATGTTAGGAAACTCCCACCTAAAATACTACTAAAACTTTGCAACATTTAAGTCACAGCAATGCATCTGGGGACTGGGGAAACAAATCCAGCCCACAGTTAATGATATGCGCAACATGGCTCATGGTACGATGCCTTACAGGGAGGAACCGCTGGCCGTTACGTGGGGAAAAAGGAAGGGAAACTGCTGGCCAGTCAACAAGCTCTGGGTGTGTGTCTAAGCAAACAGACCCTTGAACAACATCAACCTGTTTGCCAATGTGCTGCTCCAATCCAGCAAGGTACCATACAGAAAAACGTTCACAGAGGCGTCACTAAGCAGCGTCAATCTGGGGTATGTTTCCCAAAAGCTTGAGTTAGTTGCACTCATTCATTTGCACGGTTCCAGATATCAAGTTGCTAACGTAGGAGAAATGCATCCCAGCAAGACAAACGACAGCAAATATTGACATATACGCCAACTATTATTAAATGCTACGTTCTTCATGCAACTGCAAATAAGCTTCTCCTCTTCCTCTCAAAATTGTGTATGGCAGCAATCTCACTGCTGACATCTGAAAGCCCCCTCCTGGAAAGCTTCAGCAGAATGACACACACAAAATATTATACCGCGAACATGAAGACTAGCACCTTACTTCCAAGCCCTGACACACAGGAAGCGACGTGGCTCTGTAGCAAGCTGACACACAAAAAGCATGCACCGTTTGAGAAGCTGGCCTGCGTGAGGCGCCGAGATATGCTGCACCCACGCAGCCCAAGCAAATTCCAGCGCAGGATCCGCTGGGATGGGAATCCAGCACCTAATCTCTGTATCAGGTAGGATTTCATTGAGCTGAGCAGCACACCATTTTACCCAGTGTGGGTTAACTGGACACCAACGCTTTGAGAACTTGACCAATCAGCTTTGATCTACAAGTTCATAAATTATTTACAAACCTTTTCAGTGCACTCTGCTTGTCTATTATAGAAATAACAGGGCTAAAGATTATAGGATGAACAAACTGGGAGAGAAATTATTGAAAAACCGATTTGATTACCAGTAGCCAATAAGAGTCTAGGAGCACAAGAAGATGGGACAAATGTGTTTCAAATAAAGAGCTGAGAGAAGACCACCATCCCTTTCCAAAAATCTCTAATTACACAAGCAGGCATTCACTGTGGACAAATTAATATTGTTTTCCCCTACAGTCCATTGTTTCCCAGCCCACTCCTTGGGGACCCACAGACCGTCCACATTTTTGCTCCCTCCCAGCTTCCGGTGGAGTCTGCGGGTCCCCGAGTACCGGACTGGGAAACGTTGCTCTAAACAATAATCCATACCTCAACATGTGAGGTAGCTCCAAGGTGAAGCAGCACCGCCTTCGAGTGATTTTCATTCAAACCATTTAATGCTTTTTCGACATTTAGTTACCAAGTTAAACTGCGTGCAAGACTTTCAGGGAGACAGACGACCTAAACTCATTTGTAACTGAAAGCTACTCAAGCAAAACTGTAAATTAAAACGCTGCCCAGAGGTTAATCTGCCAAGGCTGAACTATTGCGCCTTAATGTGCACCTGCAACTAAAAAAGGAACCCAAAAGACACACCCAGGACAAAAAATGAGGTTGTCGGAAATGAAAGCAAAACTGCAAAGGGCAGGTTTTTCCTTAAGACGACCCGGCGAGACTCAGGCCAGCACCTCTACATACTAAATCATTCTGACTCCAGCTCGGGAACATTGTGCAGACTTCAGCTGCAGCTGAAAACATCGAGGAATACAGTTAACTTCCCAGGAAGCATGGCTATTCCTGATTCCACACCGCTCCCCATTTTTCTCTCAGTTGCAGGTTAGTTAATGAGTCTGGTCAATTACATTCCTTTAAACCCATTTACCTTATGCGTTTTATATTAGCAGTGCAGTACCTATTTAGCCACCGACCTCCTCCTAACATGCAGGATCCATCTCCTTCAGCTCCACGTCGCTGTTTCCTCCATTTCACCCTTTTCACACAATTTCATTACTTTTAACAACGCCACCAAAGGATCTATCAGTTTCGCTCCCTTTCGGTCAGTACTTGCTTGTGTTATGCTCATCAATGTTTTGCTGTGACGGCATGTAACAGCACGAGTCGCACGCACTTCCTGAACAATCACTGAAACCGTCTCCCATTGTTCGGATCTTCCTCCCTCAGTAGTTTTTATTTAAGATGAGGCTCAACATGGAGAAGACAGACTGGCCAGCACTTATATTTTAGTCTTCTATCATCTGTATATAATATTATCAAGCTCAGCAAACTGAAGTGTAACCTGCAGGCTAATTGGCAGGGGACCACCATAAGAAAGACAAGGCGCGAGAACCGCCGAACTGCTACAACACTCCACTTTGGTCACCAGTCCTACTAATCTACAGCGTTAAATTCAGAAAGCTTTTCAGAAGTCAGTCATATGGAAAATACTCAACTTGCCCCTCAAACTGTTTTTCCAAAAGCACAAAATCCCTTTACATGAGTATTTACAATATCCACAGGGCGACATGTTAAAGATGATCGCGTTCTGAATGCAAAAACCTCATATGACACAGAGGTCAATATTGCAAGGCTGCGGACACCAGAGACGCTACATCGTACGTCTTGCATGGAACAGGTTGCTGAATGCACTTCGATTACTTTTAGCCGAAATCCCTGCCTTCCTGCAAAAAGCAGCCTTCAGTGGTGGTGCTTCCACCCTGATTTTACTCATTTTGAAGAAGAGAACAGAAAAACTGTTTATGAAACACAAATCTTTTGAAAAAGACCTCAAACAATGCCAAAGTATTCTTGCCCGCCTGAGGTAGTTTTTGTAGCGAGTAGTAATTCCCTAAACCGCAAAGAAAATAGAAATAGTAAAATTACTAGATACCAGCAGATACAAAAAGTTGTTCCTAACTCTTGTCAACCTCCACTTTATTCCCTTCGCCCTTCAAAAACAGAAGTGAAATTATCCATTGATATGCAGAGATTTTTCCAGTTGTTGACCTGAACTGTTGATCAATTTTCCCCAACCATCATTTTCCCATAGATGCCTACAAAAAAAACCCCACAGGAACCAAAAAAAAAAAAAGTAAAGTTTTTCAGGAAATTTGTAGCAAAGCCCACAATTAACGGTAGAAACCATCGAAATGAAAATAAGGTCCCTACTCTTCGGGTCACGGGGGGACGCCAACAACCATATTTCAAAAACCATTAAAAGAAAATCAAAGATTATTTGGTATAAAAATAAGAATCTAACCTGGGCCAATTTTCAATTTTTACTTGCCTGTACATAGTAGGAGATGTATAGGGCATGAAATCAAGTGTTTTATGTCACAACATGAAACATGGATCTTAATCTCGCAGGATGATAAATGGCAAGTATTATCCACAATGAGGAGCCCCTGAGACCGCTGTAGCTAGTGGAGGGCAACAAAGACCTGGGACTCTGCATGAACAGCAGACTGGACTGGCCAGCACCAGGAGGAGGTGCAGCACAGGAAAGGCCACAGCAGAATACTCTTTGAGGAGGCTCAGGTCCTTTCATGTGCACAGCAACCTGCTGAAGACATATTCCCATCCACAGATGCTGGTGTAGTGGCTCTACCCTGTAACTCGGGAAAGAAAGATCAGCTCAGTTGATGTCAAAAGCCTGAATTAGGAGTGGGCGATATGACAAAAATATATCATGATATTTTTTAAGGCAGGATTACAAGCCACGATCTTATCACAAATTCTATTTCATGTTGGTTTTTAAGATTATTTTGCAAGTTACTGAACAGTACAACTAAACTTATTCCATTACTTTAAAAAAAAGAAGCCCTGTAAATCAACAAAACTTAAAGGAAAAAAACAGCAGCCCATTTCACGTATTTTCTTTTGAGGTGCTTAAAAGGGTTTGTTAAGTTACCGTTGGATTTGCTTACCTAACCTTAATTACTACTATTTGCACCTCGTCCCTTTTGGAAAATCCCAACAAGTTGTGTATTACTGACGTCAAAGTGTTTACTGATCAACTCCTCTATGTCACCCACGCCACTACATTGCCAGATAGGGAATGTGTTGCATGTTGAGTAGGGCTGCATGATATGACCTCAAATCAATGTCATGATTAATTGAACAGACGGGTTCCCGCAAGGCAAAGTAGGCATGTAAAAAAAAAAAAAAAATGTATTCCATATGTATAAAAAGTCCCAAAATGAACACTAAGTGGACTACTTCAATACTATAAGAGATAAGGAGCGTGCACCGATTATAGTGCGTTGCCGCACCCACCACATGACGAATCACCTCAGGGATGAGGGATGCCGTTCAGCAGGTGATACCTCAGTACCACACAAGTCTGAATTGAACAGTGCGAGTTTTTCTGGTGGCTGGAGTGCCAATCCTGCAACCAACCCCCAAATTTAAGTTGGAGGACCTCCTTGCAGGGTTGGATGTAGATTAACATCATACCGGAACTTAAGGTTAAGGGCCTTGCTCAAGGGCCCAATGGAGTAGGATCGCTACTGACATTCACGGGATTTGAACCAGCAACTTTTCAATTGCTGGCACAGATCCCTAGCCTCAGAGTCGTCACTCCGACCCAGATTACTATAAGTGAATTATTTAAACAGTATTTGTACTGGAATGATTGTGTCCCAAGCTTTTTGATCCATATAAGCCATTGATCATTATAACCGTGATCACTGTTAGCAGTTTCCATTGTATTCTAAAATATCGCTTGGTGGTATCACCTTTAGTAACAGAAATTGTATTTCCGCACTGTTTACATCTGATCCCTTTTTTGTTCGGTGTCATCTTCGCTAAAGCCACAAAGAAACTGCATTTTTCTTTGGTACAAGCTGCTTGAGTTGCTCAGTTGGCTCGGCATACGTGTTCTCCTCCACGTCGCTTCCATGTCACAGGCGGACGGGATGGAGTCATGTGACAACACACGTGGTAGCGAGTTTTTAAGGGGACAGTATTAGAATCACCAGAACAACCATCATGGGCAAAATTACGTCGATTAGTGGTTCAGAAGATCAGTTTTGATTAATTGCCCAGCCCTAACGTTAAGCACTGGGACTAGGATACCAAAGGGAGAGGGGAAGAAATCCGAGGCGTTACCTACTGTTTGCCATTATTGGTAGAAATGGATTTGGCTGACAAAACAACTTTAGATGCATGTATGAGCCTTAGAACTGCAACTGATAAAATTTGCACTGTAGTGCGAACCTAACAAAATCTCAGTAAGGGCAGGTCGTGGAGACATTTTAATTGATCATGATCTAACATCATCAAGTCGCACACCCCTGGCATGAAAAAAAATTGAACCTGGACCCCTTACAGAGAAAAGGACGGGGGCAAAACTGCCCACCCCATGTGTGAACACTCTCTTGGAGCACCTTTAGTCACTGGCTCACTCCACCACAGCGTGCTAAGTGCCACTGCTGGGTTTTTCGGCCAACTGCCATCAGGCAATACAATGCGCCCCCCCCCCCCCATGTGCCTCCCCCTCACACCAGGCAATCCATTCATGGACAACAATTAAAACACAGTTATGTAGTCTGTTGCTGTCAATGTACCCAATAAGTACATCCATTAACTTATATTTTTCTGTTTATTCATTTTGGCACAACCTTCTCTACACCATGTATTTCTTTCCCCACTGTATGTATCCATACTTTGCTACTAGAAGCAAGCAAATATCCCCTTAGCATTGATAGCTTGTCTAGATAGAAGGGAAAACGCCAATAAAAGTCAAGGTTTAATGCAGGGGCAGCCAATCCCATCTGCAAAGGGCCGGTGTGTATGCAGGTTTTTGGGATAACCTATAGGTCAGCTGTTCAAACCCTGGTGTCAGGACTCTAATTAGTAATCTAATTAGGGAGATGCAATGAAAATCTGCATACACAGCGGCCCTTTCTGGATAAGACTGGCCAGCCATAGATTAATGCAATTCTGATTTAGCTTAGCGTACTCTAACTGGGTTTCACATGTTCCATAATAGCAAAACCAACCTTGAGAAAACAAAACCCGTCAAGTTGAGCTTTCGCAACTGTACACAGAATTAAATCGAGAGGAAAACAGTGCAATGAAATGTGCATTTCATTAGTGGCTGCAGGAGGACGGAAGGTTACTGTGGACAGCCAATGCTTAGCGATAGAATTCGGGAACCGGCACTCCGTATATCATCCAGACTTCTCTAAGCAGCGATCCCTCACACTCTCAAGCATCTCCACAGCACCGGAAACTTCTCACGAACTTCTGCAGAAGCCAAACTGCAGTATCTAATACCACACTGATGCAGAGTCCATGGAGACGCCCAGGCTAATAAGCTAATTAACTTTGGCCACAGCAGTCCTATTCTTCTCCCACAGCCCAATCAAAACAAAGAACAATTATTCTGCTGATGGCCATTTATTTTATGAAATAATTATTGAAGCACTAACAACCAAGTGACTGATGGCACGCACCTTAAATCTCCATAAGCTGTCATGATTCCAAATCCTGCAGCTCTCTTAAATCTAAACACTGACCCCTTTAAAGCATCTAAAAGACAACTGCAGCCCTGAGAACTAATTAAATGCCACACAGTTAACCTACAGTCCCAAAATTACCCTTTAGGTCCCAAAGCTACAGAGTAGCATCTACTGACGTTATATGCATACACTGAACAGAGCTAAGATTATCCCCAAATCTAGCAGATTGAAAAATGATGGGATGACAGTATCCTGAGGCAGCTTAAAAAGTCAATAATGGAGACCCGTCATAGGCAGCTTTCTTTTCCAAACCAGGCACTTAGACAAGATGCAGCAACTTTGCACCCAGGAAACACACACTCCGCGGATATCCATGTGTGGGGATGCTGCCGTGTCCCCTTTCTGGAAGGGCTGGTAAATTCCTGCTCAGTTTCATTTCTCCAAACTCAGAGACTAGGGCACTTGCACTAGTGGCAGATTTATGCAACTAGTTTTCATTACAGTGGAAGTTCAATTTGCTAAATACAATTATAAGTCTGGGCCTGAACGTCGCCTTCTAATCAATTTTAAATAACACTTGAGATCGGCGACTTGACATGACCTGAACACTGTGACTTGGGGCTCAGTCACAACAACCTGGGACTCAACTGAGATCTTCATTAAAGAAACTCATTTGTGACTCAACTCCATGCCTGGAACTCTATTCTTCACCTAACAAAATACTTATTAACCTTTCCGCCTTTGTCACTGCATCAGTGCATCGTCAGAAGCCTCCATTGCTAACTCCTGGAGAACTAGCATAAAGCGTATTATTTGGGGGAAAAAATCTGACTTAATTATGCTCAGCTATAAAATACTAAAAATCAACCGGACCTGAATATTGGAATATTTATATGGAAAGAAAGCGAGATGTCAAAAATACAAGCGAGTTGTAACTATGCTCTATGTCTACGAGCAGCAAACAGTCACCAAATTACACTGCATGGCAAAGTTGTATCATTCTAACGAAACGTTCACCTCACCTAGAGCACTGGGTGTTTGAACCCTGTGTATAGAGTCTGTATCTTCTCCCAGTGTTTGCATAGATTCTCTCCCAGTACTCAGATTTCCTCCCACTGGTTGCAGTTAAGCAAATCGGTGACTCAATTGCCCATACTGAGTAACTGTGTGTGTTTAAGTGCATTCCAGGCAACAGAGAGGCCATCTAGGGTGTCCAGGCGCCCCGGACCCTTCCAAAGATGTGCTTGTGGCTTACTGGGATCCAGTCCTGGATGTTTCTCCAATTATACACTATCGAAAAATCAATACATATTATTGCAACATTGAGTTATTTTTTCTGCCTCAAAAGAATAAGAAATGAAATGGTAGTTATTTCATTCCAAAGAAAGGCCTCCGATATAAGGCAGGTGAAATAAATTTAGGGTTAGAAACAGGAATACATTCCTTACTACACAGAACATAAGTCTCAGAATTAAGTCAAAGCAAAATCGGGCCAGAGCACTAGAACTGTATCTCTGAATAGTGGAGCTTAGTAAACAACTTTGTGGCTCGAAAATAAACCTTTGAACCCAGCAAGAAAATGTTCCACGCTTAGAAAAAGTGAGCAAGATTAATCATTAACACTTTAATGAATGATTATTGGAGAAACATACTACGAAATGTTCTACTGACAATTCTACTTTAGCAAGACGCTCTTTTGCCGAAAATAAATGGCTTACATTTCAAAAGTCAAATAATTCGAATAAAAATACAGAAACCTTTCCATACCTAACCCAGGCAGTAGCGTATTGCCCTGCACGAAGCAGGACTGGTTTGAAAGACCCCTCTGCAGGTGGTGACCATCTGTCCATAACAATACAACAATATACTTTACTGTTGGGGCAATGAATATGACATCCAAGGAATTCCGTGCATAAGACTATAAATGAAGCAACGGTCACAAGGAACGGGACACCCTGCACAGGTTGCCAGTTGCACACAGTCACACTCCAGAATATCCACCTGAACAGCATTTTGAGCTGCAGAAGGAAACCAGTGGAAATAAATGGTTTTCCCCACATTTAAATGTAAGATCCATAAAATGAACTAATCAAATCTTCAATAAAATGACACCTTCATAGGCAGGATATAAGACCAGAAGCACAATATATTGGTTAACAACTGGTACTGGCTGGGGAAAAACAAAAAAACAAAAAAAAACAAGATAAATCGGTTCCGGTCCAATGTGTGACTTGTGGGCGACATTACTTGCAAAGGGGGTATATTTGGGTATGGATGGTAAGGCTATGTACCTACCAATACTGTGAGTCTACCATGCATGTTTAGGGGGGCAGGAGAGACTGGGGGCTGATTTGGTCTCTATCAAGGTTGAAACCAAACCTATTGTCTCATTGCTGGCATATTAAAAATTTTGTCAATATTCAGAGTTAGCACATGAGCTAAAGCCATTATTGCTAAAATAGAAATGACTGCATTGGACATCAGTCATTTTCCATAATGGGGGATGAAGGATTTCATTGGCTCATTGACCACTTTCAATCTGAAGTATGGGACTCCACACCCCCTGACAGTTCAAGACCATAAAATCTGGCAAGGTGTGGAAATCTGACAAACCTCGATGAGCAAGGGGATCAATAACAGAGTCCAAAAACAGTACAAATCTCATCCAATACTGGTTCAGAACAGGATACAGGTTTTCATTTTACAATATCCCCCAAAATAAGGGGTGGGTGGCAAGGCTGACTTTTGAGATGGTTTTTGTACTGGGCTGTGACATGTTTTTAATTCAATATTAAATCTGGCCTGCAGATCACCATTTAGTTTTCTACAGAATAAAAAAAAAATTATATAATGTCAAGCAGCCAATCTGGCAAGCGCAAGTGGCTCAGAGGTTAGCCAGTTAGCGATGTCAGTGATATGAGACAATAAATATATAGGCTATCGGTATCTGTCAAAATGTCCATATCCCTGCACCATTACCAGATATTCATATCCTCTGTACACAAACATCATGTACGCGGTTTCAGAAGGTAACCATGTTTCACGGCAACACAACATCATTAATGTAACGTTCTATGAATGTAATAAACTTAAAGCAACTAAAAGCAGAATTAATACTTGTTAGCCGTTCGACAAATGATGTTACATTCTCTGCCAGCAAGTGGCCTATTACAAAAATTACATAAATCAATACATAAACATATTAGGTGGTTGTGACAAATGTGTGCATATAAAGACTGATGAATAACTTGGTAAAACATTGCGATTTTAGAGTCTAACTGTAAATCCAAGTGCATAACATTAGTGAGTCCTAAATATTACGTACAAAAAAAAACTGATTCATAAACATTCAATAAGCTAAAAACTTCATATTTCCCTTTCATTTTCTACAGCCGTGTTTGTCTATACTCAAAGCCCCACGCCACAAGCAGCTCTGTCTGCCTTGTGTATATCAGCGAGATAGGGTCCGCTTATGATGCATGTTTTATAAGGAGTGATAACAGCATAGCTTTTCAAACAAGAAAATTTAAATCACGACAACAGTCTATGACTACAAACATTTAGCTGACGGTGCTCTGACTTCTTAGGTTAGTGCACTACGTCACTGCAAATGCAGAAATATCTCACAAAGCAAAGGGTGATTTATTGAAATTACTGCCACAAGGCCTTGTAACAGGGTTCGCTCAGTATAACTGACACACATTATAAATTTTCTAAAATTTGGTTTTTCCTTAAACAGATACACTTAACAGTAAGATACCTTCCAAAAAGGGAATTAAAAAACAAGCCTTCTCACTTCTCTTTCAGTGGTAAAAACCTAATTAGGAAACAGTCCACAATACTGCCACTAATACGAAACGTGTGATGCATTATGGGATTATGGGTTGGACAATGTGATGATACATAAGCAAAATCTCAAGTTGCAACAGCACAGCACTTCATCTCATATAGTCGCCAAAAATAAGGATTTACTGGAGTCCTTAGCACCGCGTTCTGTAGGATCAACACTGCCCATGCTAATTACAGAAAGGAAAGAGCAGCCTACATTTCCTGCCATGTTTTAAAAGCAAGACACTCCCCTCTTTGAGGTTACGTGCATGAGCGGATCAGGGCAAAACTACATTAGCTACCCAGACACACAAAACGTTAGGTATGGTCATCTGCACTTTAACAGTGGTCAAACTCATTTCACAGTCAAATCAAACGGCTAGTCAAATATTCCCCAGAAATCTATTTTAAAATGCCTGATTTGTAGTCAAATTTACATCTGACAGCCATATCAGGAAGAAATAATTAGATTCCAACCACTAAGATCTACTATACGCTGAACCAGGTATACAAATGTGGTTTCTGCCTCATATAGATATTATGTAATTGTCTCGTAGATAATTAAATCGCTCGTCGGGTAGCGGTCCAGTTTAATGCATGTGTGTGAGTGTGAGGCGCATCATGCGGAGTTAACCTGATTTATGTGCGTATGTATTGAAACAGACGATCCTTGCCTGCTTAAACAGAACAGCGATGGAATTAATCAAAGTGCTGCTACTACCGTTGCTGAATAATGTAATACTTCATGGAGTGCAGGGGAACAGACAGACAATATAAAATAGCTGCGCGCCGCGTATTAGATTTCCAACTATAGGGCCATTAACCTGCCGCTCGAAAACTTATGCAACCATATTTTAGCTGCGCTGGATATGGGGGAGCAATACATAACGATCGTGTGCATCATTTTAACAAGTGTCACCGACAAGACTCGCATCCCACATCCCTCACACAGCCACAGCAGTTACACCTGTGTCGCCCAGTCTTGTTCATGTCAGAAATCCCCCCGGCGCAACATGTCGCTCCGTATCCAATATACTGGGGCAGGCCAGGTATTTATAACCAGGTATAAATTAACTATTTGCTAGCAGCTCGCCTGCCTTCATATATTATGCCAGATGCCAAGTTCTAGCTAAACGTCTTCAGCTGCTCCATACAAACAGATGACATTTTTTTTCCTTCCATAATGCAAAGAAGATTTTAACGCAATACACCTACATGCTTTGCACCTCCTTTTAAACATGCATGTCGGATGGCGGCTGGCCGTGTAGCCTGTGATAATTAAAGCTACATCGGTCCGTCGCGAAAATTAGCCGGCAGGCTAGTCAGCGTTAGCGGGGCTAACGTCGCCTTTCGGGGGGTGAAGCATAAAGCGCAGCGAGGATAACGCTAGACGTGCGGGCGGGGACGGTCACCGTACCCAGCAGAAGCAGCTTCAGCTCCCTCCTGGAGTCGCGCTTGTCTCGGCGGAGCTGCTTATCGATCTCGGCGTTGATCCGCTTCGACTCCTTCGCCTCTTCGCTCAGGCAGCAAGCCATCATGGACTCTAAAGTCATCCCCCCGCCCGTTTTTAGGGAGCCCGTTTATATCGGGGCGTACCGCACACGCTTACTTTTTTTAATGTCCCCGGTCCTCGCTGCAAACCGGGGGAGGGAGATAAAGGGGGCTAGAGGGGGGCCGAGCGGCAGACAAGAATGGAGGGGAGCGGGTCGCCTCGCCTCCTGGTAACCGAGACCGCTGCGGCTGCAGCCCCGTTACTGATTGCAGCCACCCGGCGGACACCAGGGGAGGGGAGACAAAAAAAATCTGATAATTTTCGAGTGAATGAGGCTGCGGGCCTAAGCGCCTGGATCTGTTACCCGGCTGTAATATTCGGCCAGCAGGCGCCACTTTCCGAGCGCTTCCACGAAACCTTTACAGGCACATTTTCCCTCCGTCGCCTTCTGGCCGCCCGGCGCCGTGTGGGTTATTATTAATATAATTATTATTTTTTCCTCACAAGCCCGAGTCCTGGAGGCTGCGGGATACGATAGTCCGCTGCCACATCCGCGCCGTTCCCCCGGCTTTTAAAAACGAGCCACCCCAGAACCGAGCCCTAAATACGGCGGGGAAAGCGCCCGTCGCGCTGCCCATTAGCTGTGCGCGCTTAGCAGCAAACGACATAAAAGCGCCGTCGACATTGTACAAAATGTTACCCGATTTTTCGGGAAAACCCGTCTTTTCCCTTTCGGTATTAAGATATAAGCTGGTTATCTAACTCTCTAGGTACCCAATTACGGAGACGCCGCTAGACTCCGGGAGTTAACGCAGCTACTGATGCTAGCTGGCCGGAGAAGCGCGTCCTTTATCGGCCCGGAGAATTTGCAGCCTTGTAACGTTTCGCAGGTGACGGATCCTGTCCGCTTCTGAGCCCCGTGGTGAGGGTTACCACAGGCACACACGATGACTGGCGAGCGGAGGGCAAATGGAGGATGGGGCCGCCGCGGTGCGGAGACTGGGACGGGGCGGGGGCGGGATGCGCGCTCGCTCCGAGGGCGGATTTTACACGAGCGTCAAGTTTGGTCGCGGGGCTCCAGCTCTCAGATCCCAACCATCGTCTTTTCCGGGCGTGTCAGTCGCATAGCTAATTCCCAGCAAATGCCTGCTAATTAACATATCGGCTGACGGTATCTAACCGACATCACAGGATTCTCGTCGTCGAAGAAAATTCACTGAAGCAAAATGGACCACTGACTTGTTGGGTCAGGGACCGCAAAAAACATACACATTTGCTGGGATTTTTACATATTCGTTTCTGTCAGAGAGTGCCTGTGAGATCGATTAAAGTGTGGTGAAAACCTGGGGTTACGGTGAAACGATTTAGCGATGAAATGGACTTTGTTATTCAAAGTTATTGTTTATGATCTTATTAATACCAGTGTCCTCCACTAATTGAGATGATCTATTGCAATTACTGTAGCCATGCTACAGACGCTGGTGCAGGGCAGAAGACAATTAGTTAACTAGTTGCCATGAATCTGGAAAAAACGGAATCCTGGCATATTAATACTCGTAATAAGGTACTTAACATACATTGCTTCAGTCAAAATACCAACTGTACAAACTGTAGGTCATTAAGTGCAGGTTATGGTAGTAGAATACCAATGAAATGACACCTTCCGTAATAGCACCAATAACATAAGACCTACAAACCGGTCCCAGTGCTTCAGTTTTAGATATTGTGTGTTGACACTTCCTTGGAATGCTGCGGGCCATGACTGAGTTGCGTAACAAATTTCATAGCATTAAAAGGTGTGGTAATGATGTATCATTCTGATCCCTGCTGGGTGGAATTCATCAGTGTCCTCAAAGATCGTTAGCGGCGAGGCTGTGTCCTGCATCACCCTGCTGATAAATGGGTTTGATGTTGCCTTGGTGTCAAGGCCAAATTTTATCATTATTGTTGGAATCTATTTACATCAGCACTAAAGCAGTTCTTATGAGTAAAACGGTGGAAAATGTTGTTCAAAGTCATTTTTGCTTTGCATATGCAAGCAAAAAGCAGAGCCCACACTTTTGGTAGTCCTTTGGTAGTACATATTTACATGGTTTGTATGTCCTGTTCAGCCTTTTTCAGTTGATATTTTAAACCCATCATAAGTGATTAAGTACCAAAAAAATAGAACTCAAATCTGCGGGTCAGAGTTGAGTGTCTAGCAGTCCTTATTAAGACTATTGCTGAATCCCTACATCAGTGACCATGTACCGTCCCGAAATGAATAGCTGAAACAGACAGACTGCAAAGCGAATTCTGAATGGTCAAAGTCCTTTCCAAACCTTGAGTTTCTGAATCGCAACGTGACAGGCAACAGGGCCATGAGACAAGCGGTAGCTCAAGCTTGGCTGAAACATCAGCCAGTTCAGAAGGAAAGTGAAATGCTGCAAAGGAAAAATATGAGGATTTAAATTCCCAGGTTTCCCTCATTGCAGAATAAAAGGGGGGGGGGGGGGGTGATATCATTTTGTTATAGGTGCTTAGGTAGCACCATGAGATACTGACTGTCAGACAGCTGCTGCATGGCTGCTTCTGCTGTTTCTGTGCATTGTTGATTGACTTTCTTAATCTTTTTTCTTTGTTTTGTTTTCACATCCTGATCCATCATTGGCTACATTCTTGTTAAACAGAATTTATTGTAAGTGTGAATATGGCAGAATCCTCACAATACCACGAGCTATTAACTCACGGTATACATTCTATTGTTTGGTCCTGCAGATCACGGCTTCCTTTAAATGCAGGCAAAATATGTTTTAATGAACATGTAAATGCTTGTTTGATGACAACATGGCGGTAATACCACACACAACTCTGGTAACAACAAAACACTAAATAGAACTCTTTCAAAGAATTAATTCAATTGCTTTAAATATTGCATAGAATAGAATAGAATAGTGATGCTTAATTTATTTTGGAATTTATTTATTTTGGCAAAACTGATTCTAGAATTCAGATTGCGCAGGTGTGAGGCAGACAGTACTACAAAAAAATGGTTATGTTTGGGTGGTTCTGAAGCTGAGACAGCTGACTTGAGTAGAGAATAATCCCAGCAGGCTGAGATTTGACAGCATAATAAACAGTCCGATGGCAGAGGATATACTGAGAGAGACCTGAGATAGTCCTTATCAAATCATAGCACAGCACACTTAATAAAGATGGCCACTCGCATTGTTAGGGTGAAGACACCAACTGGCTGTCTCCCAAAACAACTCTCTTGCCATGATTCACCTACCACTGACCTGGGCAATTATTTTCTGTGAAGGACCAAATTCAAGCTTCACTATGTGAGCAGGGTACATTTTTTTAACGATCATCTTCATGCCCATGAAAGTTATAACATATTTTCTAGATTGTTTTTAACAAGGATCTACATTCTGAATCAGTTTTTACTTTTTCCAAAAGGATCCTTTTTGCATATCAGTATGGAAGTAACAATTGTAATTACAATTGTTCATGGGACTTGAACATGAAACCTTACTTTTTCATTTTAATGATCATGTGGGCTCTGGCTGGCTTTTGCCCAGGTCTCACCTCGCCCCTTTGACTACGAGATGGAGTATATATTTTTAGACTAGAATCGCTGCATATTTTGAATCCTAATTCTGAGTAGGTATATTATTCCAGAAAAGGCAGAGCACTGTCTGACATGTTCTTTTAGTTGTTGGCACAAAACCACCTTGAGGAAAATGAGTGAATGAGGAGGCTATGGAAGGAAATCATGTTTGTGAATTTCAATGTAAGGCTTTAAGGATGGGAAGCATATTAACAATTAGTTCATTTCTATTCTTAATTTCTAGTCATAGATACATGCCTTCACATTTAAAATTCCAGTCATTATTACTATTAATAATAATAATAATAATAATAATAATAACAATAATAATTGATGCTACACTGTAGCATTTATTTTACTTCTTCTTAATATTCCTAGTGATTCTGTTAAGGGATGATACTACGGAGCTGTAAATGTGGGTATTTTAGGTCTAATTTTACAGTTGTACACATGAAAATGTGTTGCTGAGCCAGTTGTGCAAATGATTTAAATGAAATGAAATGCCAATAGACAGGGTGTTGTTTCTTCCCCATTGGGAAAATTTGTGATCATCTGCAATAAGAATATTCTTGCTGTGTCAAATCAACACTAATAATAAGATCATGTAGCGTTCTGATCTATGATAAGTGTGATTTCTGAGCAAGTATTATAGAAAGTATCATAAAGGGGAGAGCTTTGACCA
The DNA here is from genome assembly GCF_023856365.1 of Brienomyrus brachyistius. Lineage (NCBI taxonomy): Eukaryota > Metazoa > Chordata > Actinopteri > Osteoglossiformes > Mormyridae > Brienomyrus > Brienomyrus brachyistius. The sequence continues at coordinate 4,861,570 of NC_064547.1, read as the reverse complement.
GACAGATATCAGGTTCCTTCATCCTCCCATCTTCTGTACAGCAGAGAGTGTTTTGTTTTTTCAGCCAAACTACAAGGTTTATCTGACTCTGAGAATCGCTGAGGAAAGAGTTAAAATGAAGTACAAATTAAGAGATGAAATGATTACATTTGAGATACTTCTATGGAGAAAATGTGAAAGACGTATCCGACATTCCAGAAAGATCATGATATTGGTCCGAGTTACACACATAATTTCAAGGTAATGTCCCATAAATCAGCAGCTCTCAATGGCCAGGATTTACCACCTAATACAAACATATGCACTATGGAGCAAATATTTCATCCACCCATCCAAGGATACAAGAAAGAGTTTCATATTGGGGGAGGGACACAATTGATTTATTTAAATGCAAAAGTATATTTCTTGGGAAGGATGAATGAAGTCACATTTAAAATATGCGGGCGGGGGGGGGAGGGGGGAAGCACACACACCCCCCCCCCCCCATCCCACCCGTTCTCCCCTACGTACTTATGCTCCATGTATCCATCCATTTATCCATTCTTTTTATCCTGGTCTACAGCTTTGATACAGCTAACAAATATTTACATTATATAATATATTAATATAATATTACATTATATTAATGTATTATATATTATATAATATAATACATAAAACAAGAAGACCAAAGAAATGGAAGTCCATGATGAGAGTATCCAACTAGCAGAAGAAGCCTTCCACTCTCATAGAGCAGCAACGGTCAAGCAAGGAGTAACCTGGCCATGTAATACTACCTTTGAACACAGGAGGGCGGAAGTACTCCGATGAGAGCAGTGGGTAGGTTGTAGGCACACTGTAGGTTGACAATAAGAAGATTTACAAGTGTCATTCACATATGAAATGGAGAAAAACTGACGTCAAATACCCAAATGATTAAGTTAGGAGAGTGTTGGAAAAATCTGTGCACACAAATCCCTCCAAGAGGTGTTTTTGACATATATATTTCCAGGCAACCTTGGTGTTGCAAGACTATGCATGGAGCAGGTGTCTTCAGGCACCTCACAAAGGATAAAGGTGCAATGTTTGAGGGGAAACTAACTTCCCCTTAGGACCAAAAAACAACTGGTTGTTGAGAAGTCAGAACACATTTATTTAATTTTTATTTATTTATTTATTTATTTTTGGGGGGGGGTGTGTGTGTGTGTGTGTGTGCAGCACTACCAGTCAAAGGATGAAGGCTGATAGGTGAGAGGGCTGCAAGAAGAGAAGTCATGTGACCATGATAGGAGGTAATGGTGCAAAATCAATGGAAGGTGAGTCATAATGCCCAAGGATCCTCTGAATAAAGCATAATATTTTACATGTATTATTTAAAACTGTAAGGTGAAGACACAAATAGCAGTCTATACTTACACACAGTGAATAATTTATGCAAATAATTGCAAATAATACATTGTATTCTAAGTGACTAAATGAAGACAGAATAATGGCAGAAACATGTTTCAAGAGCGTCTATGTCCTCCAGAAACAAATATTTGGGTAAAGTGTGATTTAGACTTTGGCACAACATCTACCTATTTCATGAGAAAGTATAAATACTGGTAAACATACAGTGTAAAAATTGAACAATATCTATCATTTACCACAGAACATGCAAGTTGGTCATTTCTGAAGGCTACATGCTATTGCAAGTTGTAACCATGCAGCAAATTGTAGATCACAGACAAATCCATCCATCCATTTTCCAAACCGCTTATCCTATTGGGTCGCGGGGGGTCCGGAGCCTATCCCGGAAGCAATGGGCACAAGGCAGGGAACAACCCAGGATGGGGGGCCAGCCCATCGCAGGGCACACTCACACACCACTCACTCACACATACACACCTATGGGCAATTTAGCAACTCCAATTAGCCTCAGCATGTTTTTGGACTGTGGGGGGAAACCGGAGTACCTGGAGGAAACCCCACGACGACATGGGGAGAACATGCAAACTCCACACACATGTAACCCAGGCGGAGACTCGAACCCGGGTCCCAGAGGTGTGATACAAGAGTGCTAGCCACTGCACCACCATGCATGAATGCTGAATCATGATTTTTTCCATTCTTTTATAATCTGTAAGTGGAAGGTGGTACTTATATTCTTGTTTTCTTCTTAAAGTATCTTAAGAATCTTCTGGAGCATACATATATATATATACATACATACACACACACACACACACACACACACACACACACACACACACTATATGTATGATAATTCAGTAATATCGGATTGAAACTTTACAAGAAATAACATCAATTTACTTATTTGCATTTTGCAAACATAAATTTTGCATAACACCATTAATCAGTAATCACCATTTAAATTGACAAGATTATGCTTGATGACCAGCATTACGAAGAAAAGAAGAATTTATCAAATAGGCAAGAGGCAGTTCTTGAGTTCTTGTCGGTACAGACATTTCATAGCAGTCATAACATAATCAATCAGACACCTTGTGAATATCGGTAAAAATGACTTAATACCTGTGATTATTGTCAACCATGACAGTTAAACTATAACTGCAACAACACCACGGATTATGTCTTTTTTAACATACGTTTTTATTTTATATTATGACAGTCAGTCGCAGGGGGGTCTGCAGTTAATCCTGGCCATAGGGCATAAAGCAGGGATACACCCAGGATGGGATTCCAGTCCACTGCAGAGCACATACTCACACACTTACTCATACTATATGGACGATTTAGAGGCACCAGTTAGCCTAACAGCATGTCCTTGGAATGAGGCACGAAACCTGAATAACTCGAGGAAACCCACACGACCGGAGAACCTCCAAACGCCACACTCACAGACAGTATTAAAATCCCCAGCCCTGGAGGGATGGGCAAACAGCACTACCCACTGAGCCACTCACATGCATGCATATGCCCAGTCATGAATACCTAAGTCTGACAGACTCTGTGTTATCATTTTTCTACTACAGAATACTCTTCTGTCAAGCATGGCTGTGAAGCTACAGTAGTTCATTTAAAATGTACATTAATATTTTAAACAGTCTCTATATTCATTGCCATGCTGAAGGTACCCATGGCACTAGTCAACTTATGCACTGTAACATATGTGCGATATTTAAGTCAATTACACAAAAAAAATACGTTTTTTTTTCTTCTTCAGTTCTTTTGTAACATGTGTTTGATGCTCACCTCCACTTTTTGCTAATGACTACTGTGGATGATGAAGTCATCGTAAGTCACGGTGTACAATGAGCCAAGCCTTACAGACAGCACCTTTGTGTGCGTTAAGCCGCACCCTACGGTTATCAAAATATGCAGCACATTTCCAACAACGGGTAACTTGAGAATACACTTTTCCATAATATTCCCACAGCTTTTGCTTAATTCATCATATCGGTGTCTCCCCTTAATGGAGCGCAATTCAGTGGGTTTTAGTGTCACATTCCCCTTTATGGACACCTTATGGACTTTGGGCAATTTCACACAATCTCAGCCCTTTCCACCAGTTAACGCATTGAAAGTCTCGCCCAACCGGTTACGCCTGTACAGAGCTACATTGTGAAAGGGAGGGAAACAAAGATATTTGTATTCCTGATACCAAGTGTATGTATATGTGTTATTTAACCTATTGGAACGTAAAGCTTTGACGTGATTTTGTTTGATCGCAATCCGGTATCCATTCATGTTAACACAAAGCAGGACTTATTCTCCAGGAACATAACGCTGGCGATCAGAAGCAAACAACAGGACGCCTTATGACACCATGTTACATACGGGCGCGGTGTGCGGAAAGATCTGATTATCTGATCATCTCCAGCAGAAGCGAAGCCCCAGTGAGCTTAGAGCGCAATTCAACCGAGGACAACTTTTAAGCCTGTCGTCTGTCTTACCTTCTTACTTGGTGTGATTGTCGTGGAACATACGAGTCTTGCTTCATTTTAATCTATTGATTCAGTAACTTCAGGGGTGTGTCAGTCGAAGAAAGTTTAAAAACGGAATGTAATGGTAAACATTTTGCGGTTCTGCTATCAGCTCGTTTATTCTGGATTAACAGGCTTCATTTCTTAATACTGGAACAACAGTTCAGGAAAACTTTGACGATTTGGGAACGATCAGGAAAAAGGACCACGGACATGGAACAAGTTAAAGAGGGGGGAGCTTGATGGTGAATACAGTAGTGTTTATTTTCTTTTTCTTTCTTACTGTACCATGGACAGTGTCAAACTGAATCGGACACTTTTTGTATGTTTTAGGGCTACATCTGAATTAATTCGACTTTAAATTCGTACCGAAGTCGAATTTAGGCTACAGAATCATACTTCGAGAAACGTATCATATATTTTCAACGTTGAATACCGACCAAAAAAAACTTCGTTGTAGTTCTTAAAGCTACATAATATTTCTTCTTTAATGAGCAGCGAATAAATGTTATTGGAGCCTGAAGAGTGAAGGCGGTAGAAACATGTTAACGTAACAGAAGGAACTGTCGGATTTTCGGGCAGAAATAATTGACGGCCATGGCGTGCTGCTGGCGGTGGTGCCACCGCACCTGCACATGCTGCCTGTCCGAGGAGGAGAGGAAGAGCATCGCGGTGGACAAGGAGATCAAGAAGATCCTCAGGCAATATAAGAAGAAGGAGCGCAAGGAAATCAAAATTCTCCTTCTCGGTGAGTGCCCGCCTTATGTCGGAAAGTTACATATTTACTTACTATTCATCATAAAATACAGTATACATGTTTTGTGAGTGGTTACCAGACCGACACAATTACTCTCCAAAAGGTGTCGAATTTAAATAAAGATTTCTCTGTTTTTCCAAGGTGGCTAAAAGCTTTAGACTGCTAAGCGATTAGCTGTTTCGTTTTCCTCATTATTAAATCACTTAGTCTGGCTCAGTTGATCCTACTGCACTTTTCCACTATGCGGAATATTATAATATCCGTATTTATGAAAAATATCAAATACAATTTCCCTTGCATGTTAAAGATGGTACTGATAATCAGCCCCAAGTGTGGACAAAAGGCAGCAATTATTAGTGTTTAAATCTATAAATTGACGTTCACATATTACGTAAAAATATGACAAAAGTAGTGATTTTAGACAAGTTCTATAATTCATCCAGTGAGACTGTGCCAGAATTTCTCTTTCAACAGACACAATGGAATTGAAACCACACCCTAGTCTATACCTACAGAGTTCATTGAAATCATTCACAAATATTTAACTTAGTTCCCATCAACAGATTAGGCTGTGTTTGATAAACATAAATGTAAATAATATATAGGCTATATCGAAATAAGCTGGTAAAACTGGTGTTTTTCTTATCAGTGGCTGGTCTGTCATTGTGGAATGTGCTGTAAGGCTTTTAGAATCGTCCTTTTTAAGTTTGTAACAAATACTGCTGCTGCTTTAAAAGAGTCATTTTAATTTCATATAAAGTTCTATACCCTGTATACAGGGGGTGGACAAAATAATTGAAACACCACATGAAAAAGGCCTTTAACTTTGAAGTAACTAAATCACAATTACATATGAAGATGAGTCATATGAAGCTGACAACCAAATAGCAGTAGGTGTCATTCATAGATGAGGTCTGACCTTAAGCGGCCTAAGCAGAGTTTTCAAAGCATGAAGCACCTGTAGAATATAAATGCTCAGTGCGCAAAGTCCAGGTGCACTTGTCACAAAAACGGCAAAATAAGTAACGTGTTAAGGGGAACAGTCTGAAAAAAGTCAGTACAACATATGGCAAAGACGGGTACATTTCAGGAGACAGACAGACAGATGATGAGGAATTGATACAAATCAAAGCTTATTGACAGAGATAGACAAACGCACTGCAATACAGTTGATAAACACCACAAAAATACTGCTTCAAAAATGACCACAAAATGGAACCTCTGTGACCCATTCTCAACAAACACTGCATGTTGTGAGCTTCTCAAAGTAGGTGTATACAGCAGGGCTGCCACTTGGAAATCACATCCAAAACCAAAGCGCAGAGAGGCACAGCCTTGTGTAAGGAGCACAAATCCTGGGCCCCAGAGCAATGGGAAAATTAATCTGACCGTTTTACTACCTCTGGAAGGGTTTCCGTGTGTACAAAGGCAAAGGATGCCTTCAACCTTCAGGCTCATTTGGTCTGGGCAGCCACCTTGTCTGAGTCATTCGGTTTGATGATCGTTCTTCATGGTCATCATAAAGGTTAACACATTTTTCACTACGGCCAATGCAACACCCTATGATGCCAACACTACTGCCTCACAATGTCCCTATATACACTGCTAAACAAATTCAAAATTGCTTTCAAGATGACTTCTGTAGCATAGAATGTGAAGTAGGTTTCCTCCTCCGTAAAGTGGAGAATGGTCCATTGACCCACTCCACACAGGTCAGAACTTGTAATGGACTGAAGCCTTTCCAAGGAAAAAGCATAGCCCAATACACACACACACACACACACACACACACACATACAAATACACACAGAAACATACACACATACAAACACACACATACATATGTATACACACACATATATGTATAAACATAATGTATATGTATATATATAATATATATGCAGTACTGTGCAAAAGTCTTAGGCAGTCCAAAGAAATGTTCAAAGCTGTTTATCTGTGTAGCAAGTGTACTTTGGCTTAGAACACAAAACGCAATTTAACATTAGAACGTGCAAATTAAGAGTAACACAATAAAAACTAGTAATAATTCTAAAAAGTTACTGATATCTAGTTGGATGGCTAGATGAACACCGCTTCACTTCCCAAACTTCTCCTCAGGGGCACCTCAGCCGTTACATGATTTTGTTAAATTTCACCAAGAGCTCAATTAAATAATGAAATATATTGGTTTAAAAAGTCAGTGACAGATTGACTAGCTGTGTGAGGTGTGCTAGTGGCCAAGTCAAAAAATACATGGCTGCACTGGACAGTCGCTACAAATACTAGGATGATTTTAGCAGAGGTTCTGAAATGGCTAAGCTGACACACTTCGACAGGCATAATATCATAGTTTTACACCAACACGAGGACAATCTAAGCATAATTTTCTTTGCCTGCCTAAGACTTTTGCACAGTACTGTATATTCACTTATACACACGCATACATACTATGGGTAAACAGAACACAAAGGACACAAAAATGATGATGAATAAGAGCATAGCAGGAAATAAATAGTCTGTAAAATGAGAATCATAAGAATATAAAACAATCCTGTTATTGGAAGCATCAGGGTTGTTCTTTATCAGATTTTAAAATATGTATAATACAAAAAAAAACTCCAATATACCAAATACTCCGGTATGGGGAAGTGCTGCTTTAAAAATCGTACATATTTAATGGATGTTTTTAAGCATTCATGTCCAAAACAGTTGGACAAAATTTTTGGGCTCAATTAGGCTAACACAGGCTACATTTAACCTGCTAAGTGCAATTCGTTATCAGCTGATCACAGTGATTTACAGTAATGTGACAGATTACAGAAATAGTGCAGCTATGAGTTAGGGTATGACACCGAAAGCACACAAACTGCACAGAAACCTTATGCAGAACAAGGTGAATTTTGATTTAAGGATTATGTGTATACTGCTCTGGAACTATGTATTTATCCAATGTCTCAGCCAGGGAGCTTAAATGCATGGGTTCACCTGGCGTGTTGTCCAGGGGCCTGTGTTATAAAGGGGCTTCAAAAGCGACCCCTGGTGGTCAACTTTTAACATCGCCAGTCTGTGGCCAGACCCCCAACAACTTTTATCGCTGGGCCTTCGGTCTCAATAATCAGTCGTCAGAGTCACAAAATGATTCTGCTTGCCCATACTTTAGTGTAATAGTACTGTACATGGTAACTTAAATTGACTTCAGCTGCAGTTTAGTAAGTGTGAATGCTCAAGGTCACTTGACATGAATTAAACCACTTAATGAATTTTTAAAACAATAAATCTGAAACATCATACATAAATTGCTGGAACTGGGGGAAAATACTCTGTTACTGGCCTACTGCAATGCTACGGAAATGAGCGACTTGGGGGAGGCGTAAGGCAAATAAAAAGGGGGCTTTATTGGGGTTAACAAACAGGAGCAGTGAAATAAAACAGGACCACAAGGGCTCAAAACAGGAAGGCTTGCAAAAGGTAGGGCGCAGGTAATGGGAGGAATGACGTCAGTGACCGGACTGGCTAAGACGAGACAAACAGGTACTTAAATGCGTAGACTAACAAGGGACAACAAGCATGAAGTGTGGCTCATCAGGGCCACGACAGGGAGAAGCCCGGAAGGATGTGACACCAGAAATTTATTAATTATATTTTACATTTCATTGTTTTAAACGACCTTAGTCTGGGTCTGCCCTTAAAACAGAATAGGCTTTGCATAAAATAATAATGTACTTTATAAGGTACTGCAGTGTAAGCATTAATTACAGGGCTGCAGTGTTGTGGCTTAAGTCTTACTCCTGTGAATTCGACTCTCCGTTGATGCCGCACCCAGTTCATAGAAACAACGCAGCTAATGTCAGGTACTGTCATTGACTAGGGATTTAGTGACAGGAATTATACTGATAGTATGATATTCCAGCGTAAAATGTTCCTGCTGTGTTTGTCATTTTTCTGGACACGCCCTTCGAGTGCAGAGGCAGGGACTGGACAGTTGTCCAGGGTGTGAAAGGTTTTGGTTTGCTGTGTCACTTATACTAGAGAGACCAGTGTATCCACCTTCATTTCCTCTGACTGAAGGTATATGGTAAAAAAAAGGGGGGGACTTTACCTACAATGAGAGCTAAGAGTGTGAGTTTACCTAAGCTCACCGGCTATTTACACTGCTTACACCCTTCGGTTCACTGCTATATAAATCTGTCACCTGACATCACGGTACTGTACAATGTGTGTTATCTACTCGTTTTATAGCATCTTTTCAAGTTACCCAGGAGAAATGTGTGCTATTAGAATGAATAAAATTAATAAGACACACGCCCTGATTGTTGCAACATAAATGCAATACCATTGTCCTGGGTACATAAAGAGGGTGGTGTCATCGGTGACCCACAGGTCTGGGCACGTCATTTAATGAGGAGGATTTGATGCGAGTTTCTTCCCACAGCAGGATAGAAACACATTTGTGCAACACCCCCCCCCACTCTAAAAAGGCAGCAGGCTTGCAAACTGCCTCCACCCACTGCCAAATGACAACTTGTTTTAACTGCGCCGGGGTGAATGACATGTTCACAAAATGAAAAATGTCTAGTGGTGCAACCAAAAAATATTTTGCAATAATTTGCAATAATACATTTGATAAAGTAACCATTTAAGTGCATCAAACATCGTCGTTGTATGCCTTTTTCATTTATGATTAGTAGTAATATTAACTGCGGATGTGCCACTTGCCTTTTCAAGCTCATTTCAAATTAAATAGACATCTGCTTGGACACCTACACAAACTTTTGTCCTTGAAACCAAGTTTATACATACAATTATTAAAACAAAGACTTTTATTGTATTACAGTATTTTCATGGGTTGTACCATCTGACGTGGAAACAGCCAGTCTATCCCTGAGTTGAAAATGGTCATTTTTGTCAATATTTGAGTTAGATCTCCTGACTTTTTCACTGCGCCAGGTAGAACACTTGGTGTCTTCTTTATGATGTAACATCTAGTCCAGAAACATCTTCAAAAACGACATTTTAAAATTCCTGGTTGTGCCACCTGACGTTACTGTAAATTTGGGACTGGCTGCAGACCCCCTGTCAGGTCGGTCTGCTGACAGACCACAAGCACACTGTGGTGCCCGGGGTGTTTTATTTTTTTATTCAAATTGGTAGATTTATTAGGAATCTGCTACGTTTTAATTGATAACGTGTCTAAACAGTCATAGTCGTAATGTTAAAGTTTGATGCTACTGCATAACCTACATATAATGTCTGTTTAACTGGACTTTATCTGACATGCTGCTAAATGTTAATGGAAAGGGCAGAGATAAACAAATGCTACAGATTTTCACAATAAAAGTCTTGAAAGGATCTAATGTCCCTGCAGTGGACTGTACATCTGCAGCCGCACTCTGTTATGGAAATTTGCAGACAGGTGTTTTTCAGTTGTCTCACTGGTTTTAAAACCACAGTGTTTTTGGAACTTTGTATAAGTTCAAAGGTTTCAAACATTGAATTATGCTTAACTAATTAATGACATTTTCGAAATTACTTAAATATCATTTTAATTCGTTTTCATTTGTTCGAACAGCTGCACACCCTGACATTTTTGGACTTTGGGATACAAAAAAAAATAAAAAATCAAAGCTGTATTGTTTGAATGCACTGAAAATATTTCCTTATTAAAGAGATCTCATTCAATAATGTCAGGCATGCTACGTATTAAAGGATTAAAAAATAATGGACTTGGGCACAAATGTATGTATGTTATGTCATTCGCTCGCCAGCCATTTGTTTCAATATACACCAAAACGATGAGAACGTACGATAAATGCTAGTCTGCATCAGCCAGGTTGAAGAATGCTTTTTACATTTCTTTAAAAAGGCAAAAAAATGCCGGTCTGTGTGTGAAATCATTGTTAATTCATTAGCTGCTCTCAGCAAAAATAGCCGCTGAAGTTCATAGACAGTGAGCATAAAGAAATCGATCTCTCAATTGAGGAATGGAGACCTCTGAATGTAATACAAGAACACAGCATAAACGGGCAATGATTCAGGGAAGTAAGGTGTGTGAATGAAAACACTGCCGTTTACCTTTATGACTGTGGGAAATAATGAGGAATTGATGCTGCCAGATGCTTGGGTTTGCACAGCTGGTGAAGTGGATTGAAGCTCAGCAAGCAGGAGGTGCTCGCAGAGGAATGGGAAACGCACGGTCGAGACGAACAAACCGCACCAGTTAATGTTATCCGGTTTTATAGTGAGACTGTTAGTCCACACTTTCACTGCCTGGGACGATGAGTACCTGGATGTTTATCCATAAAAAACTTTGGATGCTGAAAGCCAGCCTTGCTGGTAACGAGCTCAGCACAGAGGTCAGTGCTGTGAATTTCCTGTAATTCAAATGTGAAGTTGGGAAAAACCCTACAGCTCCTGCTGTTGACTTTTGCTCATACGCCTGTGAGCAGTCGAGCTCTCCTCCCTGTCAGCCCGCATCTCCCCCCCATTTCTGCTCTTGACTTCCTTTCCCTTCCCATGAATCCTTTATAGGCACAGGAGAGAGTGGAAAGACCACCTTCATCAAGCAGATGCGAATCATCCATGGGAGCGGCTACTCCGAGGAAGATCGCCGGGCCTTCACGAAGCTGGTCTTCCAGAACATTTTCACTGCTGTTAAAGCCATGACCAATGCAATGACCACACTCAAAATCCCCTACGACAACCCTGAAAACCAGGTGTGAAATCGCAGACCTTATGACTGCACACACAGACACGTCTGTGGCTGTAGTTATCATTCCGCCCGTCCGTCCGAACAGGGTCATGTTGAGCCTTGAGTCTCAGGAAGCACAAGGCAGGGAACAGGGGAAAATCTTAGGTGGGATAGCTGCCCGTTGCTGGTTACAATTTAGTGATGCCCACCACAGATTATATTTACATTTCATTAGTGGCACCTTGATTTCCTGTACCTATTGTTTGATCTGGTAAAATAATCCAGCCAAGTGATATCCAATCTAAAGAAAGTGTCTTTTTTTCTGCCTATGACTTATGGAAAGAGGAATTGCTTTGCTAAGTGGGTTCTGTTGATGAGGTAGATAAAGTTATATTATTCAGAATCAAAATCTTTATTACCACATGACCAAGACCGGTGGAAATGTTTGTTGGTACAGCTTGCTACTGTTGGAGATACCATAACAATAGACCACTAACAATGAGGACATAATACAGACCGGGAATAAATGCAAGACTCAGAATACCCAACAGAGTAAATCCAAGGCATGTGATAAACACAGCAGTTTGAGTATATCAGAGTCCAACCGAAATTTCTCCAAACAAACTTCTGCCTATTTGGGCTTCCAGGTGTTAGCTCAGCGGCTGCAGGAGGTTGATACCCTGCAACTCACCAAGCTGGAGCGGCCCCACGTCGATGCCATCCAGCGCCTCTGGGCTGACTCCGGCCTCAAACTTTGCTACAGCCGGCGCCGCGAGTACCAGCTACTGGACTCAACTGAGTAGTGAGTAACGGGGCTCCGCCACCTGATCTGGAGGGCAATATGAAGCAGGTTATTCTACAAACAACAAGGAATGTGTGGCAGTCAGCTTGTGACAGCAACAGAAAATAAGCCTTGAAAACTGAAGGAATTGCATGAATCAGAGTTGGTTATGTTGCTCCTTAATAGTTAGAGGAGTGTTACATGTAGGACATGCAGGTGAATCTTCACTTGTAAAAAACACATGAATCACAATGTAAGATGTGAAGGTGTTACTATGGCAGTCAGGCAGTAAGACCAGAAATATGTAATGTGCTGGGAAACACCAAGCGAAAGCTTAGATAGAACAACCAACGAGATAGGAGAAACACCAACTGGAAGCTTAGAACAACCAACACGACAGAACAAACACCAACAGGAAGCTTAGAGCAACCAACACGACAGAACAAACACCAACAGGAAGCTTAGAGCAACCAACACGACAGAACAAACACCAACAGGAAGCTTAGAGCAACCAACACGACAGAACAAACACCAACAGGAAGCTTAGAGCAACCAACACGACAGAACAAACACCAACAGGAAGCTTAGAACAACCAACACGACAGAACAAACACCAACAGGAAGCTTAGAGCAACCAACACGACAGAACAAACACCAACAGGAAGCTTAGAGCAACCAACACGACAGAACAAACACCAACAGGAAGCTTAGAGCAACCAACACGACAGAACAAACACCAACAGGAAGCTTAGAGCAACCAACACGACAGAACAAACACCAACAGGAAGCTTAGAACAACCAACACGACAGAACAAACACCAACAGGAAGCTTAGAGCAGAGAACAACCGCAGGCTTATTGAAGATCAATGAAAAGGCATTTGATTGAGGAATGAATGTCTTGAAGTTGGCTACTAATATATACTAATATATACTAATATATATATAGTTTTATTTGTGTATATGATGTGTAATTTTACAGTTTTCATATACATGTCCCCTAGGCCAGTGTATGTTTAAAAAATGAATAGATGTGCCGTACATGTCCATCTTTTGCTATACTGACTAAGACCACAAGATGGCGAGCAAGCCTAATACACAGGCAAAGATAATGGTCATTGTTAGAGTCTCAAGATCAACCAGATGTGCTTCAGCTGAACAAGAATAAAAATGTGCTTATGCTTTTATGGTTAATTAGTGATGCTGAAACCACTATCCATTTAATCCATTTGTAAATAACATTTAACCCACTTCTACTTACTAGTTGGGTAATTAAAATAGTCTAAGAACCATTTGTATATTTATATTAATATTAATATTTTTTGGATGTGTGTACGTATGTATAATAGTCTCGATTTCATAATGCTGGTACCACGAAATGTTTGAGTGTGAGGTTCTGTGAATGATGTGAGTAAAGTGTAATGTAACAAAGTAGAATCTAATAAGAAGCATTTCTTCTCTTGATAGCTTTATGGCTAATTTAGGACGAATGGCAACTACCGAATACATCCCTACGGATCAGGATGTGCTGCGGGTCCGAGTGCCGACGACCGGCATTAACGATTATTCGTTCACCGTTGACAAGATTTCCCTCAGGTAATCGGAGATCCTGAAATAGCTCCTCAAATGACTTAAATAGCTCTGCAATAACACACGTATTCATCCACACTAAGTGTGAGTGTAGCACCTGAACTACTCTATATTTTATTTTAATGTGTGTGGCATAGCTGAGCGGTATATAACTCATAACCAGAGATATTATGCTGCTGCTTTTTCAACACACAAAGGGCGTCATAGTACTCTCAGACTGAATATATAATATTGCATTATGTTCTTAAATTGACACGAGTGTCTGTACTGTTGCACTCGGGGAACTAATTATGCCTCTCAGGTAGATGTTAATGTATTTATTTACAGGATAGGGGCCTAAAGTGGCCACATGATATGACACTTGATGAGATTAGCACTTAAAATCGTTTCAACTGGAAGTTCAAGAGGCTGGATAAAATTAAAGCTAAATGCTAAATCTACGATAACGCCAAGCATTATGTTGTGTAGTGAAGGGTGTGTCTATATGTACACATGTACGTATATTTAGTCCTGGGACATCAGAAGCATTTTGAATGCGGGGGGGACACACTGGCATAAAGCTAATATTTTATGTGGGGGGGGGGGTCCAAATGAATAATTATGAAATGTGAGGGGGACACGTCCCCTTTGGATCTAATGGCGACGACACCCATGGTTTAGTCTATATGCAGTTAAAGATATCACATCCTGTTTGTTATACCACCTTGAAGTATACATTTATTTCTGTATTTGCGCGTGGGAAGGAGGGACAGTCCTGTCAGGCTGCGTCAGAGCTGGCCGAAAGTACTGCAGACGCTGTCACTTAATTAAGCAAGCTGAGCAGCTGCTTCATCAAGACAAGGGTCCGCCTCGCCGGGTGGCACAGTCACCATCCTGCTACCGATAAAGGGCGGCTTGCCCAGCGTACACCTGCCAGGTCAACGTGCCCCACGCTGCGACAGGCGCCCCGCTGTGGCACCGAATTGTTATCGGATTCGGACCTTAATGATACCTCAGGGTGTTTTTCTGCCGTAAAGGCGATTATATATTTATACATGGAGCACTGAGCATGTGAAGCTCGGCTGCAGACAGGCGAGGTTCACAGCGAGCGGCACGTTTCTGACCGGTCTGTCCGCGGCGAGGAGCGCGGACGGATTAATTAGGCAGAGGGGGGGGGGGTGTTATCCTCAATTCTGCTGCTAAATTTAACTGCTTAATGCTATTTTGGTTCATTTAAGGAAATAATAACAGGGCCACCAGAAAACATTCTAATCTAATAGAACGGAAACCTGGTGTGATTCCAACAACCAAAAAAAGGGATGAACTGATTTATAAACTAATCATATCATTTAGAAAAACAAGAGCACAGCATGTAAGCCACGTTTATATTGAATTACTTTACTTTATATTGCAGTTACTGTTTGGAAATGAGAATAGTACAGAAAGTAAAATGAGAAAACTTGCACATAAAACAACGTTAGCTGTTGATCTAACATCACAGGTGCATAATAGCTGTTTTATAGTGGTCAGCTCCAAACGACGCTGCAGATATTTGGAGATAAAGTTAAGCATTTTAATTCCAGCTTTAATATTATATTAATTAATGTATAAGTATTACTGATCATGGTGGTGTTGTGGTTAGCACTGTTGCCTTGTACCTCTGGAGAGCAGGGTCTGAGTCTCCAGCCTGGCTCTGCATATGTGGAGTCTGCATGTTCTCCATGTGTCGTCGCTGGGTTTTCAGTTTCCCTCGAACATGCTGCGGTGATTTTCAGTTACCAAATTTCCTGGGTGTGATTGGTTGGCACCCCATCCTGAGTTATTCCCTGCTTTGCACATGTAGCTTTTAGGCTCTGCAACCCTGCATAGGACATATAGTATAGAGGGTATAAAATATGGATGGATGACCAAACAACTGTTCAAATTATTGTTAAATAACAGTATTATGGCCTAAAAGCAAACACAAAAAAAATTGCTATCAGAAGTTCAGTGTCAGGTTGGGGTGAGATTTTCTTTGCCATTCTTGCCATTGTGGGGCTATTTTCACAATGACTAGGGAAAAGATTTTATAATAAACCACATATGGAAGGGGATTCATAGGCTGTCTATGCCTGTATCAGACTGCAGTGCCTTTCTTGGTCTTTGACAGAAAACGTCAATTGACTGCCACAACCGTGGGACTTGTACACTCATCTAGCCAGTAGATGGCACTGTTTTGCAAATACCAAAGATATATCTAAAGCAGTATTGATGTACGGTGGTTACAATTGTTATCTTATATTGTAAAACAAAGCAATAAAAAAAATCTGCACTTTTTTGACAAACTGTAGAGGATTTCGTAGCAGGGCACCTGCTCTCGCCTGTCTGCTGATAATCCCCCCGGATGGCTTCCTCCCTCTGCAGGATAGTGGATGTGGGAGGGCAGAAATCGGAGCGCAGGAAGTGGATCCACTGTTTTGAGAATGTGACATCTCTCATCTTCCTGGCCTCCCTCAGCGAGTATGACCAAGTTCTGGAGGAGAAGGATACAGATGTGAGGATCTGTTCCTGTTTTTGTTCCTATGTCCCTTCCAGTACCTCTTTTTCACTTCACTTCACTTTAATTCACTTCAGTTTAATTCAGTTCAGTTCGATTCAAATGTATATAGTGCATTTTCACTACGGTCTCTGTCTCTTTCTATACTAGTTCTCCATCTGCTTGTCATTCTGAACTCCCCTCCCCCCCCCCCCCCGTGTCAGGGTGAATAAGCCGTTTATCTCTCCCCACCACTGTTCTATCTCCCTCTTGCTCATTAACCTTAACTGACCCCCCCCCCTTTTCAGAACCGCATGGAGGAGAGCATGGCACTCTTCTACACCACCATTCACTCACCCTGGTTCCTCCGTGCCTCCGTCATCCTCTTCCTCAACAAGAAGGACATCCTCGCCGACAAGATCCGCACGTCTGATCTGCACACGTACTTCCCCAGCTTCACAGGTAGCCAAATGCCAATACATTCATCTCCTGGATTCAATTAATGGGCCAGTAGGAACCGTCTGACACGGAGAGAACGTGAGAGGAAACAGATTAATTCAAGTACAGCTCATCCCACTGAAAGGTCAGAGCATCCAGACTGTAAGCACTGAGGCATCTTTAAAGATTCTACAGAATAGTCTTTCTTGGGAGTCTTTTTGTTTACAAATTGTAAAATTCTAGATACTATTACAAGCTCTATAGTGGTGGAAAGTGTTGATGTTTTCCATTGTGTGTATTACCTTTTCCTGCTAATATGAGCATCAATGATATATGGGTGACTGCGTTACTTTGCAAGGGTAACTTCCATATTTGTATCTGGAGGACAGAAAAATCACATAGTACTGCTTTTACCTTGGTAGTGACAGGTTTGACTCCTGTGACAGGGTGCGAGTACAGAATGCAGACCTCTCAGATGATTTTACTGTGAACGGCGGTTGATTCCCCAATCAGACTCTAGTATCCATACTGTGAACCAATCAGACTCTGGTGCCCATCAGCTCCACTTAATGTCCCTTCCTCTGTTGCCCATGGCAACCAGACGTACCCAGCTCTGCACAACACCAGATTCTCAGGGGAGAAGGGCTGTTGCCCTCCATTTGACTGTGCTGCAGGTGGAATAAGTTAGAAGACTTTTTTATATAATCTCCATTAATAATCCCATGTAATTTAATTTTGAGTTTGGAGAGTAGGCTGTACATCTAGCTGTATTAAAAAAAAAAGTTTGACTTGGCATTTTTGCACACTCTGTTTAGTTTTAATAAGACTCTTCCGCTTCATTCATGCTCGCTATCGGTCCCCCTTCAGTTTCATATCTCATATTTTATAGCCCTTTTATTATTCTTTTGGAAACACTTTACTTAAGGCCATGTTTTAAGTAATTTCTAATCACATTCAAAATGCATTATAATGCTATCATAAAGCATTATGAACATGGCTATAAATATTTATGAAAAAGCATAACACATTATAGCCATGTGAATTATGCATTATAACTGCCTTATGAAGCCCTCATCTATAATGTACTATAGATACCTTCATAATGCAGTACAAGGCATCCTTAATGCTATGCTTATACCAGCCATTATAATACATTATACAGGTATCTATAGTGCGTTATAGATGAGCTTCATAAAGCATTCTGCCTTTTGATATTCTGCCATGTTTATAATGCTTAATGAATGCATTATAATGCATGATGAATGTGTTTATAAATGACTAAAGACACGGCCTGAAACAAAGTTTTACCAACTTCTTTATATAATCTCCATTAATAATTCCATGAAATTTAATTTTGAGTTTTGAGAGTAGGTTGTACATCTAGCTGTATAAAAAAGTTTGACTTGGCCTTCTGGCACACTCCTCCATTCAGTTTTAATAAGACTCTTCAGCTTCATTCATGTTCACCATCAGTCCCCCCGCAGTTTCTTATCTCACATATTTTACTGCCGCTGCTTCCTTCCATCTCCAGGACAGAGACAGGACCCCCTGGCAGCCATGAATTTCATAGAGAGGATGTATATCCAGCAGGCAGTGAACAGGGAGAACAAGGACGAGAAGAACAAGACAGTGTACCCACACTTCACCTGTGCCACGGATACGCAGAACATCCGCAAGGTGTTCAGCGACATCAAGGACACGGTGCTCATCAAATCCTTGGAGGAATACTACCTCCTCTGAGGCCGATGCTGTTGTCCGCTTGGGGAAAAGGCTCCAGGTTCACAGAAGAACAGCGGCACTTGCGCCAGCATGACCCAGTATGCTCGAAGGGTCCGACTGAGTCATGGACCGGGATCCCAGAGGCACTGGGTGATCAGTTTCTGTTTCCTATCTGAGGAGGACCTCCCCCGTATAAGCGACCACTGTCCGGAGTTGGACCTCGACTCATTACACGCAGGAGAGGCCTTAAAGAGAACCTCTATCTCTCCATTACCTGCTGCCATATGAGAAGTGCCAAGGAAGACCGCTTTATGTAGATAGTGACCTTTGCGAGCTGCATAGATGAAAACTTCAAGCCTGAATTTACCGAATTCTAAATTAAAACATGAACTACACCACTTACAACTCGGCTCTTTGCAAGGAGTGAAGTGTCTGATGGGGGACTGCAATCGACTGCTCTGCTCTGTCGTCCACCCGGTTGGATGGTGTCCATTGTTTTCATATTCCACCAGTTTTTATTTTTTAGGCCAAGCTACCAAAATCACCAGCAATGACATGGAAGTTGAACAACACTAGTTAGCTAAATAAAATAAGCTGGTTCAAGGTTTTCATGACGTGAAAATCATACCAGTAAACACTATTACATCATGGATGGCACTGTGAGTCCATTTAGACGGTTCATGTGTTGTGTTGAACACAGCGTGTGTCACAAACTCTGGCTCAGTGCTGGCCTGATCTTTGCAGAGCTGTTTCCTGCAACATCATTGAGTTGAGCTGCTATCTCTATTCTTTAACTACCCAGTGATTAAACCCTGGGTACTGTATGTGTAACATGTATTTACGGCTTTCTTTGATATTTTCACGTGAATATTGTATAAGTACATTCTGCATGGGTAATATGTTTTTCGTATTTGACAACGGGAAGTGGAAGGTATTTTTGTGATCCCGATGATTTCTTGTGACGGGGATGATGTCAAGGAGACAATCATGGTATTAAAATTTTAAGTGTATTGTCTGATACCTCAATCATGGAGTGAACTGCTTTGATTGATCTGTATCCTGAAACTGAAGGTAATCACCGCCTTTTAAAATGATTTTTATTGTACATTTGCTATACAGCAGTCATACACATCGCAGTATTTATTACCACCAGAGGTGGCAATTTCCATTCCAGAAAGTAAAAATACAGACCAGGATTTTGTTTCAACCAACTAGTTGAGCACAAAGAGTCAGTCACATACTGTAGTACTCAACTGGTTGGTTGAAACAAAATCCTGGTTTGGATTTTTACTTTCTGGACCTGAAATTGCCACCTCTGATTACCACCAATGCCATTCAACCCCCTGCTTTTCCACATGCTCTGTGAGTCCCGTAGGAAAGTATATTCCCTCCTCTCACAGTAGTATATAATGCATAATATTGAAAGCTATGACTTTCACACAGCAGAACAGTACTAGACTGATAATTTTGGAAGAACCCCCTCAAATACCCTGAAAATGTGCAGTTTGGAGTTTTGTTGGTGAAATCCAGGAAGACAGGTCTTTCAAGCAAACAGGATGAGTAACATTTTTCCCAAGCTCAGACACTGAATGTCTACAATATAACAAGAGGTATGTCAACCTTTTCTTTGCCTGGCTCAGAATTAAGGCTTCTGGACAGATATTAAGAATTCAGAGTTCGGCCGGAGGAGGAGCGTAATGTAAAATGACTTGTGATACACATCTTATCACTCGGCTCCAGAGTTTTAGACTTTCAGAGCGTTCGTGAAGGTTGTGAAGTAAGCCCTGCCTTTATGATGTATGTACTGCATTGATCTATGATATTGGATATAAGTTTTCAAGCTGTGTGCCGTTTCTTCATTTATCCAGTACTGGTTGTTTTTTTCTGGCTAAACCTTTCAGAATATTTAACCACAGTCATCCATTAAAATGCTATAAATAAACTGCTATAAATGATATCCGTGCAAATTATTACTTTTATGCAATTTTCCCCAGCCACTGTTATTCATGGCTGGTGTTTCTGAAGTCATCACTGGAGACTTTTGACTTTAGATAAGCAAGCTGAAACAGAACCTCTTTTCTGTTATGCAAATATCCCAGTAACACATCATAAATACAGTACATTTACTAAACGCACTGATGTTTAGGCAAAAAGTAAGTTGCCTCAGCAACTGCAGCAACTGTTCTGTGTTTTCAATGGTAAATTACCATCTGGAACAAATAGCTCCTGGTATCAAGCCTGCTGTCAGACTACAGCCGTGGTCAAAAGTTTTGAGACTGACGCAAATATTGGTTTTCACAAAGTTTGCTGTTTCAGTGTTTGTAGATCTTTTTGTCAGATGTTTCTATGGTATATTGAAGTATAATTACAAGCAGTTCATAAGTGTCAAAGGCTTTTGTTGACAATTACATTAAGTTTATGCAAAGAGTCAGTATTTGCAGTGTTGGCTTTTCTTTTTCAAGACTTCTGCAATTGGCCCTGGCTGCTGTCAGTCAACTTTCTGGGCCAAATGCTGACTGATGGCAGCCCATTCTTGCCTTCTCAATGCTTGGCGTTTGTCAGAATTTGTGTTTTTTTTTTGTCCACCTGCCTCTTGAGGATTGACCACAAATTGTCAATGGGATTAAGGTCTGGGGAGTTTCCTGGCCATGGACCCAAAATGTTAATGTTTTGTTCCCCAAGCAACTTGGTAATGACTTTTGCCTTTTGGCACGGTGCTCCATCATGCTGGAAAAGGCATTGTTTGTTACCAAACTGTTTTTGGATGGTTGGGAGAAGTTGCTGTCAGAGGATGTTTTTACTATTGGCATGACACAGGACTGATGGTAGCGCTCTTCTTCTTCTTCTCCAGACAATCTTTTTTACGGATACCCCAAAAAATTGGAAAGGGGATTCATCAGAGAAAATGACCCCAGTCTTCAGCAGTCCAATCCCTGTAGCTTTTGCAGAATATAAATCTGCCCCTGATGTTTTTCTTGTAGAGAAGTGGCTTCTTTGCTGCCCTTCTTGACACCAGGCCGACCTCACTGTGCATGCAGACGCATTCACACCTGCCTGCTGCTAGTCCTGAGTGAGCTCTGCATGGCTGGTGTCCCAATCAAGCAGCTGAATCAACCTTAGGAGATGGTCCTGGCACTTGTGGACTTTCTTGGGCACCATGAAGCCTTCTTCACAACAACCATACATCTCTTCATGAAGTTCTTGATGATCCAATAAATGATAGGTGCAATCTTACTAGCAGCAATATCCTTGCCTGTGAAGCCTTTTTTGTGCAAAGCAATGATGACTGCATGTGTTTCCTTGCAGGTAACCATAGTTAACAGAGGAAGAAAAATTATTTCAAGCACCACCCTCCATTTAAAGCATCCAGTCTGCTATTATAACTCAATCAGCATGACAGAATGATCTCCAGCCTTGTCCCCATCAACACTCTCAACTGTGTTAACAAGAGAATCACTGAAATGCTGTAGGCGGGTCCTTTTGTGGCAGAGCTGAAATGCAGTGGAAATGGGTTTTTTGTGATTAAGTTCTTTTTCATGGTATGGAGGGTCTTTGCAATTAACTGAGATTCATCTGATCACTCTTCATAACATTCTGGAGTATATACAACATGCCATTACAAAAACGGAGGCAGGAGACTTTGTGAAAATCAATATTTGTGTCATTCTCAAAAGTCTTGGCCATGACTACAGTCACCAGGGATGAGCATCTCGCAAGGGTCTCTCAAACTCTCTCCTACATCATTAGCATCTCCAGCACTGAGGCCCAGGTGACACGCATCTCTATGCACTGCTAGTGATCCGTATATTAAAGATACAAATGAAGCAACTCCTAATGCGATATGATTCACCCCTATCGCAATGCAGTGCAATTCCACATAATTTGAGTCAATGCAATGCGATTCAACGCGCTACGATGCGATGCAAAAGAATATGATGCTATGCAATTCAGTATGGTACAGACACAGAAACAGTTTAGGGGAATCAATCTGAGTGTAAAATCCCTGGTCAAAAATTATTGGTTACATTTCTAAATAATGAAGGTATAGGGCTTCTACTAATAGTTCTAAATTAATAAATCAGATTTTACCGATGCAAAGATGTTAGAAACCATGCATCCCGAGTTCATCCCAACTTGTATCTGCAGCACACTTTTTGAATCGCATCATGAACCTTAATGCCAATCCATTGACGCGAACTGGTGAATACTACCATCCCTAAAAATCACCCCACAAGCCCACAGAAGTATGACGAAGATTTGGCTACAACTGAACAAAAGCATCTTTGCTTTTTCATCACACAACACCAATTAAATACGGGCACCTCCCAGCTGAGCTGTCAGCTCGCCACACTAGACCTCACCTGCTCATCTCCGATGCTGCTGTACAAAGATGGGTCTGACATCCTCCAGTGGTACCAGGATACAATACTGCAGCTGCACCCTCACGTCTGCAAGATCTCATCAAACCAAGTGGCCTGTCAAGGTTTCCACGACCCACTACATCAGATTCTCTGATAATTCCTAGTCTGAAAGGTCTGAAATCAAAATCTCATACATTTTTGTCCTTGGTACCAGCATGATGGGACTTACCTTCATCTGAACATCAGGCACACAGAAGCCATCCCCTTCAGAAGGTACTCAAAAGGCTTTGACTTTGGGAAAAAGTTTTGGTTGTTTTGATAGAAAATGAAATTCTGTTCTATTGATATGGATCTCAGAGGTAAACAACATATAAAAATATACCTAAATTAAACATAAGCAAAGATGTTTTGACTGATACAGAAAGGCTTATTTAATTAGATCATTACCGGGTAAGCAGTCAACTGTTAGAACTAAGGATTTTAAAATCAGGTATTTTGGTAATATATATTTTTAGAGTTATTATTCCATGAAAAAGAAGATGTGGAAAGGAGACTGCATTTTGGACAACGGTTTCCCCAGGGGAGACTTGTGGGGTTAATGCACTAAACAGACAGTGGAATACAGGCAGTGCTGCTCGTCAATTGTAAGCCAATCAACTTTAATGAAAGAGGAAATATATTTACACCAATTCATGACCTTTATTGATAAAAAAAATTCAATTTCTACCAAGCAATGACTCATTTCCAGTTTGTCAATTGTCTGCTTCCCGTAGATGGGCACACCACAAAGCCAAATTGTTATTATTTTTTCCATTTGCATATTACAACGCAGATTGTGGTTATTTCACAAGTAATTTCAAATAATACCGTTTCTATCTGTTCAATGTCAATAAGTGAGTAAATTGTAAGTATTGTAGTGCTGATATAAAGCACCCAAATTTGAATAGAAAATGCAAAATGGGATCCAGCTGCTTTTGTTTTGTCATGATTATTCAACCTCTATATAATATTGCTGTTGTTAAAACCTCGTTTTCATGGAGTTCAAACATAACTAACCCTCTGGGAATGCTACAATTACCCTTAATTTGCTTCATTTCTGAAAACTCCACCCATGAACGTGGTGAAGGTGAGCTGCAATCGTGGTCAAGACTAAGGAGCTTTCGCAAAAGCTGAGAGCAGAAATTACCTCATTGCACCTGGAGGGCAGCGGGTGTACGAAGATTTCCTGAAAATGTAACATTCCTAAGGACACCATTAGGAGCACCATAAAGAAGTTTAAAGCTTAAGACTAAGGAATCTCAAAATTTCATCAAGAGCCCTTAGCAGCCCTGTGTTACTGCAAAACAACCATCAGGATGACCTGATGAAGGCTGGCTCGAGTGTGTCAGTGGCAACAATAAGAAGAACCCTAAACAAACAAGGGCTTCATGGCCAAACTCTACTCTTGACCACAAAGAACATCAAAGGTCAACTAGAATATACCAGGAGGAATTTGGATAATCCTGCAGAGTTTTAGGAGACAGCTCTATAGACTAAACTCTATGAAAAAACTAAACTGTAACTATTTGGACGCAGAGACCAACAGTATGTCAGACATAAAAAAGGCCAGGCTCATGACCAGAAAAATATCATCCACACAGTCAAGCATGGAGGTGGGTCACTGATATTTCTGTTGCAGGAACTGGCAGTCTTGATTGGTCTCCGGTATCATGGATTCCCAGAAACACCAGACCATTTTAAAGAGGAATGCGATGCCTTCTGTTGGGATACTGATCCTTAATGATGAGTGGACTCCCTAGAAAGACAATGATCCCAAACACACCTCCAACCCAACCGAGATCCTGGAATGTCCTGGAATGACCTTTTCAGTCCCCAGATTTAAATCCCATTGAAAATCTTTGGGGAGATTTAGAGAAGGCAGGTGCAGCATGAAAGCCAAACATCAAAAACAGGAGGGTTTTTGCACAAGAAAATGGGCAAAAAATTCCAACAGAGAAGCATGGGAAGGTTGTCAGCACTTACCAAAAATGCTTATTCGCAGGTATAAAGCCTAAAGGATGCTCCTCAACACAGGATCCAAATATGTCAGTCATTTCCAATCGATACAAAGATACTCTTCCTGTGGTAATTAGCCATCAGAGTTAGATTCCTCTCTTCGTGCTCATTATCGATAAGCTGTAAACAGCTTAATTAACAGTTTTTCTGCACTGAATTTCAATAAGAGCCAATCCATCCATCTTATAACCTTTTATTCTGCCGAGTATCACCTGGGGGCTTCACACAATGCTGAGGTTAGACATGCCTCCCCTGTTGCTTATATTCTACTGTCCCATAGGCCATTTGTGGGTGATTGTTGTCTGGTTTGGAGTTGCCAAAGTAACAGTGTGTGTATATTGGCCATTGTCAATCAAAATGTTTAGTGTATTAAACCATTAGCAAAATCACACCGAATGCCGCATCAGTCATGGCTGGATAAGCTTTAAAGTTCTTTGCTCACTGTTTGGTCCCAGCCACTTTAAAGATCTCTCCTGCACCCGAGGGAACCAGTCTGTCCAAGGGTAAGCAAACACACACCTGCGAAGGGCAATTTACGGCCAAACACATCACTGGATAACGGAAGCAGCTAGAGAAAACCTGCACGACACAGGAACAACCATGCTAACACTGCCCACACACCAGGAGGGGGATTCAAACCCACAACAATACCAGTGCAAGACAACAGCACTACCCACTGAGCCACAGAGTGGCCATGCCCGCCTTTCCATACTTTTTTGTTTAAGAAGGGCTCCACCTCAGGTTCCATTTTCATGTGGCCAAATACCTTCATCTGGATGATGGAACTAGATGGTCGGATATTTTGGTTGAAACTCAGCTGTAATTACTTCCCTTTCTCCTACTGAAATTCGCTACTCGAACGGCGATCATCTGCAGAAGGATTTCTGCTCCTGCTGCTTTGCATTCCCTTTGCATTAGTGAGAACAGGAAGGGATCAGATGGTTGGTCGTACATTATTAGAGCTGGCTACAGCGGGGGATAATGAAGCGGGAAGCTGAGATGGACTATGTGAGAATGGGAATTAGAGGTAGGAGGGGCAGCATGAGTGCGATGCTTTATTATAGTTTAATCTCTTCCAAAGTTCATGCCGATTTGCATTCTTTCAAAATTGTTTCCTGGTGCTCCAAGACTGAGACTGAGAAGGGTCCCCAGTGAATGATTCAGATTACAGTACTATGATATTTTTATTGTGGGGCTGAGGCTTCACATAAAGCTGAGGTAGGTGTGCCCTACGCTCTTTGGAAAACACATGCCGTCCGAGACACGGCCCATGCCGAACTCTGAGAGTAAACGATACATTGTGGGGGTGTTCGGGGTGGACATGGGGGGGGCAGACTAGCCAGGCGTCCCCTGCTGGCTACCTAATCCTGCTCGGATGACGATGGCATGTATCAAAGTGACAGGTTGTGGTAATTACACCAGCTTGGCCTCGCTACCCTGTCAAACCGACGGATGCCTCCGATTATGAAAAACAAAGACACGGCGTGTGCATTTCTTATTGCAAGGTGCGTTTTGGCTGATATAAACATTCAGAATATTGGGGTAAAAGTACAAGGTACTGACTACCTTTTGCTTTATTAATATAGTGACACTACTGGGTAATTTCTTGCTAAATATATGCAGAGTTTGGGAGCGTTTATTTATAGAGGACACACTGGAGAGATGCACAGCTGAGAGAAAAGATGTCTGTTATTGACCCGAGTTAGAGCATGTTTTTAAATTTAGATTTGAATGGAGAGATCAGTGGTCATCGCTGACACACCACAGCACACAACAACGAAATGTGTCCTCTTCCTTTAACTCATATGTGACATCGTGATATAGCAGGGGGCAGCTAATTCAGCGCGCGGGGCGGAGTGCTTGGGGGCGGTACCTTGCTCAGGGTACTTCAGTGGTGCCTTGCTGGTCAAGGTTTCGAACCTGCAATCTTTCAATTATAAGTGAGCTTTCATAAGCATTAAGCCACTACTGTGATTCAGAGAAGTACTGTTTATTGCTATTGTACTGCCTTTTCCAGGAAAGTGTGTTAAATGAATTTCAGGCCAAAGAATCTACCAATTTTATATTTGAACTAGTTTTCATATATTTATAATTCCATATTAAATCACTTGCTTTGCTTTTTGGGCAGAATTGTTCCATGCAAGTGAAAATGGCAGGCACGCCTACTGTTCAGGATCATGGTGGAGTTGATCAGCTAACGGAGTGTACAATCCAAACGTTTCTGCCTGATGGAGACACATCCGAATCCCATCGAACATCACAAATCGCAGAAGGCAGACAACCAATGGAGGTTTTATAGCCCAAAGATAACCAGCAGCTAATCGCTCACACTTACACGCTCCAACCTTAAACTGCTCCAATTGCCATAGCCGTCTGCCACCCCAAAGACAACCCACGTGTTTAAGGAGGATGTCGGTCCACACTGGCCACCTTCTACCATCTTGAGAGGAGGAGCGGGAGTCAGGCGCGAGCTGATGAAGTGAAGAGCGGGCTGTTTGGGGGCCGCTGTCAGACGGCACGGCCTGATAAGGATGAGGCAGAGCAGGCTTTCCGTTTTCATTAAAGACCCTGAAAGACGAGAGGCACTGGAGGGAAGCTGCTGCATGACAGACGGGCTGTCCATCTGACACACACAGAAATACACCTCCAACGTGCAACACACACACACAAACCGCGCACGCATTCCCCCGTCACAGGAAAACCATAATGCTGAAGAGGAAAGCAAGCTTCTATGATTTCTTATTGCCAGTATTTTTTCAGACATCATTCTTTTATAAATATGTATCAGGGTGCAGACAATACAGCCCAAACAGGAATATCAGAAACGGTGCAAAGAAAACTTCTCTTATTGGAGGAAAAAAAATTTCTTTCCTGAACACATTTTCCTATAAGTTGGTTTGCTTGTATCATACAAGCATCCCTTTAGAGAAAACTACACATTTAAGTGTTTGTTCTAAGAGATGGAACTTTATACAGTGATAATCTCTCAACCAAAAGTAGAACCTCACTGAACACAACTGTAAGCAACAAGTGCGGTTTAACTTCTAACTCCAGAGCAGAGGAAACACTGCTTAGCATTGACCAAGTTTCGCGTCTTTTGTTGTGAAATCCCCTTTTCTCCAAGTGCTGAATTGTGTCCTAAAGATTTGAATATTATACTGTATCTATAAATGATGATCTGTTTTGTTCAAGGTTTGCGGCACTCTGTCACCTGAGTAGGAGCTCTGTTAATAGATGTTTCTCGCCACTGCCTTACTAATGGTGAACAGCATCTCACGCAGAATGTTCCCAATTAAAACTAACATGAGCCGCAAAGTTCCCCGCTGTGTCACTGTGACTGTACTCGCGTCTAAATTATTGCCACGCAGGCAGACCATTAGCTACTGTGCCATATACAACAGAATTTTCTAGCAACAGTGTTTGAACAGACTTGGCACTGGACCATTTAAAACTACCAGGAAATGTGATGAATAAATTTTACAAGTTAAATCAGATT
The DNA here is from genome assembly GCF_023856365.1 of Brienomyrus brachyistius. NCBI lineage: Eukaryota > Metazoa > Chordata > Actinopteri > Osteoglossiformes > Mormyridae > Brienomyrus > Brienomyrus brachyistius. The sequence goes on along the minus strand of NC_064547.1, from coordinate 4,833,267 downwards.
CTGTGATAGACCTTGCTGTGAGACCTAATGCGTGAGCTAAAAGCAGAGAAGGACAGGCGTACTGTACGAGGCGAGAACCAATGGTGGTTTTGAATGCCAGTTAGTGAGACACAACCATCTTCAGAACCATCATAAAGAGAGACACTTAAATAAATTGAAAAGGAATATACCATATAATTGGGCCTCTAGCACAGATGACCTGACCTGACTAGCACAGATTACAGGTCAGATTACATATTACAGGACAGCCTTACAGTGGCCTCTGTGTCACATGCTTCTTTGTTGCCAAGGGGGACTCTCGCACTGGGCGAGAACATACACATGCACAAAGCGGCCTGTGCGTGTGACACAAAGGGGGAGGGGACAAGGAGCACGTGACAGTCCACATTGTGAGAAAAAAAGTACCAATCTGTACCACTGGGGCTGTACCCTCAAGGGTCTCCCAATTGTACCATAGCTGTAGGGAAATGTACCTTTTAGTCTAATTTAAGGTACAGAAATGAACTCTGAGGAGGATATTTGCACCATTGAGGGTACATTATTGTTGCTTGTACCCTGGGGAGCAAATCTGTAGCAAGGTTATACCCTTTTTCAGATTGTACAAGAAAGGACACTAAGTATGACAGATATTCAGAAGGGCTTCCATTTCGGACAATTTAATTAAAGTAAATAGGTAGCACTGGACAGGGCACAGATACTTAGTTTATATAAGTATTATTAAGATAATCAATTCTAAAAAGACTGTTACTGTTGGAGCAGCAGCCACCCCTGCCCTGGCCTTCGCGGTGTCATTCTGCACGTTTCCGTTTACAGCACTTCTGCGATTCCTCTGAGACTCATGTGTCAGAGCTGCAAGGAGTCACGTCTTCAAGCCTCGCGCTCGCACTGCCCCACCACCCACCTGATGCATGAACTTCGCTCATCACCAAGACCTCTATAGTTGGATTTCTCCAGAGGTGGCCCTGGACTCCAGACCTGCTGCCGGGAGGAGAGGCAGTTTGCTGCAGGGTCTTCACCATGAAAATGTATCTCACGCGACGCTCCATGTCGCCACAGTCTGCTACATCAGCACATGTACTAATCACATAAAGGCTCCATTGTATTGGAAGAACAGCCAGGCTAGAAACAGACAGAGCAACTGTCCTGTGCAAGGGAAAATTGATTTGAACCAGAAATGTTACTTCTGTGACCTATTAGTGTTGCATCGACTTATCGAGAAGAAGCAATTACAAAATTACAGAACCAGCTGGCCAAAGGAATCAGACCAGAGATTCCACATCTAGGTTTACAATGGTGCAAAAACGCGCATAGAACCCTCTAATAAAAATCATGCACCCTCAGGTAGAGGTTGACCAGTCAATGACCGCTACACGGATGCAAATCCTTGCCCCTCACCAATTTCACATGCACCCCTAGTGATTTTGTTCTGGACGCAGCTCAACCTTTTTTATGCCGTTGTTCCTTTGCCCCTCCCTCAGTGCCCTCCCGCTAAAAATGTCAGAAACGAGTCCAATAAACAGTAGCTCTTATGTCGTGTTGGTGAGGAGACGCCAGAATGAACAACAGAGTGTAGCGGAGGACCCAGCCCCGTTTGACAGGAGCCCCACGGAAAAGCCAGAAACAATGAAACAGCCACGCCTGCCACCCTCTTGTACCTAATTTTGCCGAAGCTAAAAAGAGCAGACGCGGGTCCGGGGAAACAAAGAGGAATTAAATTGGTTTCTGCCACTCACGGAGCATTAAAGGGGATGGCGGAGTTGTATACATGAAACTCCATCATAGCAAACAACGTGCGGACAGCCTGTGGGAATGATTGACAGTACTGCTGCATTTCAAAGAAGACCGTGACTAGATATCATTAAGGCATGTATTTGGTATAAATAAGTAAAAAATAAATAAAAAAAAAAAGATTCAACAACACAAAATTGTGGTCTTTTGGATGTTGTTCCTTGTGAAGCTTGGTCATTTGTCACAAGAACAATTCTTCTGCACATAATAAATAAATAAATAAATAAATAATAATAAATAATAGTAATAATAAATAATAATAATAATAATATGGCCCAGCAGAGTAATAACCTGTTTTTTTTAAGGTACTACAGCATTTAGCTAATGGAAGTCTTCTAATTACGGCGGTTTGACATTTCAAGCTAGACATTTCATCAATAATAACTTCTGTCCTTTTACACAAAGCCTTCCTCTGTTCTGAATATTAAATGGGATTTTTACACAGTGAAGGATTGGTGATGGTGGGAGAGCGACGGTGGGCACGGCGCTCAGGATCACGAGTGTCAGGAATATGGCAGCTCAGCACAGGTCCCGGTACTTACTCTGTGGTCCAGGTGTCTGGGTTTTTATGAGCTTTTTGTATTTCCGGCTATGGTTCTTCAACCCAATCGTCAAACCGTCAAAATAGGCATCATAAGTGCATGAAACAAGTCCCTTATAAAAATGAAACACATAAAAGATTTCAGAGGCATATTTTTAATTCTCTTTCGCAAAGACAATGTTTAACTCCATTCAACACCATCTTCCACTCTATAAAATCACAAAAGGAATTCTTAACCATTACTAAGACTTATTACACCTGTGTCAATGTTACTGCTGAACCCATTTCTTTAAGACTTGCTTATAATTAGCTGGATTTAAGAGTTGTTCCGTTGTTCAAATGTCCTTGTTTCCTTGACATTGATGGACATATGCCTACCTTTAAAGATGAATGTATGGAGAAGTGCATGGATGGATGGATGGATTTCAAGTTTAATTCATTTAGGCCGGCTACACTTTAGCATGACTACCACTAAAATTAGGTATATCTGAGAATATATTGAAATCGAAGCTGGCGTGCAGATCTGGCAGCTATAAATTTGAAGTTGGGGTTATGCTTAGTTAGAAATGAACCGAAATTAGGACAGTCCTTCTCTATCGTTCTCATTCTATGGATGTACGACAAACATTTTTAATTCTTTAGAAGGTATTCTTATCATGAAAATACACACAGTAACTAACTATATATAGATATTTGCAATCAGACGATCTGTGGAGCACTCACTGTCATATCTCAATCCATAAATGAAAAATTGCAATTCACCCTAAACTGCAGGCTACGAGTTTAAGAAGTGGAGTGCAGCTGAATTTGGCCTTCAAAAAAAATTAAAAAATCACTCGTACAGCCTTTGAAATGATGAATTTCCATATGTTGTATTTGAAAGCATGACATACATTTACGAACAAACACTTCAGTTTTTCTCAACATGAGCTGGGCGATGCTGTAATTGGCCAGCCATGCACTGAGTATCTACTTCCATTATCTGCCCTCTCATGCTAATAAAAAATATACAATGTTAAGAGAAACCAGCCGTACATTTAAATCTACAACACAGACAAGCAACTGTTGCACTTAGAAGGAAAAGCGCTTCCATTCACCTAGCTACAATTTCCGTCGTAACATCAAGAACAGTACATTCTCGTCTATATCTCAATGGACGACTAATCCTTTAAATTGAGGCTTGGATAAACCACAGATGCTGGAATATCTGCAAAACGCTATGCATAGTGCAGTATTGATATTAGTTATGCCTGAGTGAACAATGCAAAATAGTCCTTTTAACATTTTAAAAGGAGAGGAAAAAGGCTAATGCACCCTTACAGACTTGGCATGGCCAAAGTACTTTAAATATTTTCACACTTGGCAAAATGATCATTCAGACCGGGGGAAAGTAAAATTTAATCTAAACTCGATTTTCTGTGTCTTTAAAACCTTCACCATGCATTTTCAAGGCAGTTACCAGCCTAATTCAAGCCAAAAACATACAAGTTCCTTCATACCCTTAAAACAAACTGTCTACATGACGCTTTGCTTTAGTTGAACTGAAGAGGGGGTAAAGCACAAAATTAAACATCATCATTGGCAGACAGCTCAACGTCGTTGTGGTCTCGCATCAGGCATCTGGCTGTCTTAGGTTATCAGCCCTCCGCACTTCCATAAACGGCGTCCCGCTGTGTCTCTGCTGCCTTTCTCTCAGGCTGTTTGCTAAAAGACCCAGAGGAAGACCTGTCTGCAACCCAGACTGATCCCTCTAACGGCAAGAACGGCCGCTCTGAATTTAATCAGAGAAGCGGGCAGCTGAATATTTCAAATGCATCTTCAGCGGGAATTCAATCAAGAATCCAAACAAGGGATTCACACTAATTCAAGACAGACTGGAGTTATACCTCATTACAGAGTTAAAGTCATTTAGCTGGATGCACTACAATTTGGGTAGATGTGTTACATTATCTAAGACTTCAATGGAGCCTTAATTGTATATAAGTTCGTGATGGAAACAGTCCATTTAAAAAGGTCACTTGTGGTTGAGGTGTTACTATGAATTACATAAAAGACTACACCAGTTCACATCACAATTATGACAGAAATGAGATGTGGATTACGCTCTTTTTTATTGCAACAGAACATTTCTTTCAGGAAAGAAAAGGTTTCTTTCAAATGGAATTAAGTCTTGAAACAGAAGATGAATTAATATTCTCTTTTTTCCCAAGAGCATCACAACTGAACACAAAAAATACAAAAAAAGCATCTAATGTCAGTTGATATGAAACTCCAAATTCCCTCCCCCCTCATAATTCACTCAAAAAAATCCTTTCAGAACTCCTATTAAGTGGCCTGGGTGAATCATAACATAACCCACGGCCACTCCCCTCTACGACTGATGTGTAAAAACATTCAAATGCTAGAATTCATGTTATTTGGCTCTGATGCATATGAAAAGAACATACCCTGAGTCCACTGGTCTGCTCTCTATACTTAGTAAAACGGTACCACTTTACAATAAAACTGCTCTTATAAAGGTTTACAAGATCAGATTATAAATTATGTTGTAACACTATGCAAATCATCAGTAGACAATTATAAACAGTATAACAGTTTTTGGTAAGACCTAAGGCAGTGTTTTTAGTAATTTATAAACACATTCATAAGAAATAATGCATTCATAAAGCATTAGAAACAGTTTTAAATATTTATCAAAAGGCATAATACATTATAGCTATGTTTATTATGCATTATGAATGCTCTATGAGGGTCTCATCTACAATGCACTACAGATACCTATATAATGCATTATAATAATGGTTGGTATAAGCGTCAAAGATGGTTTGTACTGCATTATGAGAGAGAAATGCAGTTATAATGTATAATTAAACATGGCTATAATATGTTGTACCTTTATAAATATATTATAGGCATGTTTATAATGCTTTATGAATGCATGATGATGCATTATGAATGTGTTTATAAATTACTAAAAACATGGCCTTAAGTGAAGTTTTTTTTTCTATTAATGAGTTAGTGCCATTTATAAGTGGCAAAAGGACACCATAAAATGCGTGTGTGCTCATCGTTTGGTGGGTGCACAGCAATACTGACCCTTCCCCATGCTCAGAGAAATCGTCCCTTACACCAAATGCCGGACTGAGGGAATCCTTTCCCAGGGGAGACTGCAGAAGGGGGTCAACGGGTGGGAGATAGAAAGGTATAAAGAAAAAAAAGCCAGGAGAGGAGAGAAGAGGAGAAGGAAGGAGGCTGAAAGGGGGCCGAGGCGAGCCGAGCTGGATCGAAAATGGGTACAATCATGCCTGAACAAAACAAACCTAAAGACCTAAGCAGAATTACTTAACAAAGCAAAAGTAATAATTATTCTCTAATTAGAGCTCCAGACCTGGAATGGGCACAATGACAGGGGTTACACTGGCTTTCAGGTGTCTTCAGAGGCATCCCGCGCTCTAACAATGGCTTGATCTGCCTGTTAATTCGGCTCCATTCACTGAAGCCCGGGTTGAAAATCTCCCATGGTTTCTATACGCACTAGAAAAAAGTAATTGTGCACGTAATGAGGATGAAGGGGAAGCGAGGGATAATGGCAGGAAACCCCACAGGTATCAATTCACCTCCTCCATTCTATTCAATTACTTTTTACCTGTCAAGATGGAAGATGCACGAACAAGGCGAGAGCACGTGGCAACGGCAGATACGTCGAGCCTCAGCGAAACGGGGTTCATTACCGGGCTCAAAATGGAAATGACATTAGGCCTGTCACTCCGAAGCAGCGGTTTCCGGACTCAGGGAAAATGCAGAACTCGCCTGATCCTCTTAAAAAGTCTCCCCCACACTTCTGTACACCAGGAACAAGTGATGCAAGAATGACAGTCTAGAGGAGGATAAAGGAAGGGGAATGAGAAGCAAAAGACAGGAAGCAGAGATGACAAGATACGAATGCAGGAGAAAGGAGCTGCAAATGGACGGCCTCTGGAAGCGTGAAGGTAGGATTAAGGAGGGTGAGGGATATGGGAGCTGAACAGACATAATGGGATTAAGAGACGCGGCAAATAGATGCTGACGAGAAAGGGGGATTAAAAACGGCTGGCAGCCACAAAGCAGATATGTAAAAAAGGAGGGGTATTAAAAGGAGGTGAATGAAACCATATGTGGGCATACGCCATCGCACAATGAGCAGGTTAGCAAATGAACCAATTATATAACCTGACTTTGCTGAATTTAGCACTAGTCCAAGTATGGCACTGGTGCGCCGAGTCACAGTCCCCATAACATGAACTTCCTGTGTAAACATGGGGCAGTCGAGTGCACTTGGCAATAAATAATTAACACTGATCTGGTGAACATGAAATTAAATCTGAGTGTGGGATGCTGCCGTGCATTTAGCACAAAATCCTACTGGAGTTGGGCACCCCTGCCTTATCGGGTTAAGGATACGACGTGATGAGTGACGTGAAGGTGACGTGAGCGGGTGTGGTGGTGGCGAAGCCGGAAAAGTGTTTGGCATCAACAGCTATTAAAGCCCTTTGTGTATGAAGCTGTGATGATGAACACATGGATGTAATATCAGGCCCAGAAAATAACTCCTAATTACCAGCACACGTAGCCTGCTCGTCATCTGCAAAAGCAGGACGTGCTCACGCATCCACATGAGGACATTCTGGAACGGCACGACAATCAACAGACAAGGAAAAATCAAGTCCTGGAAGGTATTTGCCAAAATATGGTGCAATTTATGAAATTTATTAAAAACAACCTCATTGACAAGCCAGCAAGCAACCCTATGAACCTCACAGAAAAGCAATAGCAATGGAAGAAGACAGGACTAGGATGTCAGTTTCGAGAGAACTGCGCAAAAAAAAACATCCTAAAATGTTCCGGGATAACTCTAGAAATTAAGGAAGTTAAATGCTACTGATGATAGAACTAATTATTTACTTTAGAGCTGGCTGTGGAGTTCATTAAAATCTTGTGCTTTTACCCATAACTAATTTTTTACAGCTCACCTTCTTGTGAAATGCTGTTTGGACAACTGACAGTGGCAGCTCATAATTTCTTATTTAAGGGGAAAGTGCAGTATTATTTTCCCAGACAGGCAGCGCCAACTGAAGGGAACGTCTGATAAAACATATTACAGACCAGGATGATAGGAGCCGCAGGCAAAGCTGAAGGGGGAGAGGGGCCACACAGCAGAATTACCGAGAGCTTCTGTGATGGGGAATGAAGTGAACGAGATGATGGATCAGAAAAATCAGATCAACAGAAAATGACCAGAACCTCTCTCTGGCAGGACATCTTAAATCAATTTAACATTATCAAAAGCATTTTTGTATTTTATCTTTGTAATGTTTTCAAAAATTATGCCGCTGCTTCCCTTTGGAAAATTCTCTCTGAATTTAGTTACATTCAAACGAGATGGGAAGATTTACTAGTAATTCAGGGTTATTATGTGGGATGTGTGGCAAGATTAAACACATGGTAGGGCTTATGTGTTTATGCAATATGTTTCTAGTATGTCAACTGCTCTGGTCACATGACAAGGGCACATATATCAGCTGAGAGCTGGAGACGAGCGTCCAAAATTGATCACGAAACGGCAGAAGCAAAGACCACAAAATGTAAAGCTCAACCAGACAAGGCACAAGGAGCGAAAGAAGAATCCATTATATTAAAGGGCAAAGCCTGTGATTTGATGCAATTTTCTAGAGGGTTCCAGTAACTCCAGCTGGTTGGGAAAAATGAGAAAATCCCCTTGAGTGAATTCTGATCAATAAAAACCAACACAGCTTTTAGGGCACTTCCCAAGCTGCTCATCTGTCGCAGTCTTTGATTCAACAGCCTGAAAGTCAAGAGCTGCTATTGGCCTCTGTTTGGTTTCCTTGGGCATGACAACATCAAACCTGGTTCTGAAAATGCAATGAAAACCACATCACGAAAACAAAGGTACAAAGGTACATTGTATTTACATAATAATAAATCACAAATCCAACCATAGTCTAGCTACTTATCCAATATGGGTGACAGGAATAAATAAAAATTACCCAACAAATATTTTCCACTAAATTCTCGGAATACACAGCATCACTGTATTGTCTTTATGCAATATGATTTTAACAACTATTTAATGAACCATTTTTAAAAAGCAAAAAAAAAAGCTACTTGTGTTGTAATGAAAGAACACTACATAAATGCAGCTGAACACATGTTGTTGCACAACGCACCAATCACGTTCGTCTTTACGACAGGTGGGCGTGACTCTCTCACTACCACAGGTGTAACAAAAGCACACACACACACACACAGGCTCTGCATTGGAGGAAGAGGCATTGAGCCGAGACACCTGTTCATTTGAAAAATAATCCCCTTTGATTTTATGTGAACTGTGTGTTAATTAAGGGCTGAAGTAACATTGTGCATTATGTGTCCTGCCTTCTCTAGTAGTCTAATTAAAGCTCTTCTGTTGGTGCCGCGGCCTAATATTAATTCACAGGTGTCTGCATCTACCCGTCGCCATGGCTACGTTAAGATACACCGTTTAACACTCTGCATTTCAATGGAAATGATTAATCTACATAACAGTGCCAGTGTTTCACTGCATTTGTAGCAGTGTAATTGTGAATATGTTTTTATAGCAAGCTAGTTTTAAAATAGGACACATTTGACTTTGAAAATAGCCTGCACAAAGCAGTTAATAAATTGGACTAAATCATCGTCCAACACTGGTATCAAGTTCCTACAGATCAGAGGGAGCAGGAACGACTAACTCGACCTCGTTATAGGTCACTCATTGGGAGCTCAGCATCTGAAATGTTAAGAAGAATTATCAGCCTATTATCAGTCTATCGGAATCAAACCTCCAACCTTGGAAGTGTGAGACAACAGTGCTATCCACTAAACCACTGTACTGAACATGAAAAGATACAATGGTCCATGTTAAATTTCAGCTTCACAATCGGTAAATGTTTTTCACTTTCAGTACATTTTTTTTTCTTTTTTTAATGAATTATGTAGGATATTCAACACTTTTATGTTATGCTTTGTTACTGATTTTGCCCAACTGCAGTGTTCTAAGCATGTTTACGTTGGGCTAGGCTAAGCTATGCTGACGACAGGCTAGGTGTGCTGTAGGAAAATGCATTTTCGCTTTACGGTATTTGCACCTTACGACAGCTTTGACGGAATGTAAGCCCATCGTAACCTGGGGAGAGGCTGCATTTCCCATGGCACAGTTCCAGCACCTTCAGCTGGAATGAATGAATCTTTTTCTGATGCCCAGGAACCAGGGAAGGTCTTAATCCAGCCATGAATCCAACCCTCAAAAATATATGAATAAATAACTGAGCAAACCCTTTTTATGTCACCGTCTCCACCCCTATCTGGTAAAATTCCATTCATTGGTTCGTAACTAAGAAAAAGCCCAGTCCAATTTTCTCTCCAGACCGATTCGTCTTACCAGTGTGACGATCAAAAGACTTAATCTTGTTTGCACACAAAATGCTTCACTATCACTGAGCTACGATGGACTTTTCAGTGCTGCATCATTATTACTTAAAAAAAAAATTTAAAAAAACTGCTCTTTGGGGAGGGACCCCAGCGTGCAAATTAACTGTGAATTAGTCCCTTTAACTCATCATTATATGGCATATTGATATTTTAGAAAGTATCCCTGTATGCATACAGTCAAGAGGTTAAGCATATAATTGATCATCACTTATATGTAGTAAAACATTAGCTACACAGGCAATTGTAAACATTAAGAGCCTAACTTGGAGTGACTCTAAACTCAACTATCAAGCATTAAAAAAACAATTTAAAGTTGCAACAGTTACCAATAAGTTCAAAAGATGAGTCATCCAAAGGTGATATTAAAGTAGTAGAAAAACCTTTCATTCAAACAGTATAAAGGGAGACCCTATCGAACTGTCTTTTCTTTTTTAACCGTCTGGTCGCAGAAATGTCATATTTGACTTTCATACAGCAAATGCTTTATGCTTTATGTTTGTGCAAAGAAAATTTTGTCGTGTTCTTTTCCCCTTTCGATGACGAATCCAGAATCACGCACCTGAATTCCAAGCGGCTGTAAACTGCTGTGCCGAGCAACAGAAAATGGTTTAAAAGAACAAAATGTCCAGATTCAAACCAGACTGTTCATCAATTATAAATAATCTATGATTATATCTATAAAGGTTATATCTTAGGTTTTATAAGTGGTGGGCAGGGTCCCGCTAATCCGCTAACCTCTAATTAGGGAAGCTAACTTTTTAGTCTGCGGATTAGTGTTTCCGCTAACTCTGAAAACCAACAGCGGACCAATTAGCTTCCACTAAACTTAGTTTTGCTAACTGTAAATCCGCTAACATTTATTGGAGATAAAGTAAATAAAGTTTAATGGGCTAAAAAGTTAGTAAACTCGAGGACCATACATATTTGTTCCTGATTGTTGTGAGCATGTCTGCAACATGCATAAGGCATGTTGTTGGCTGAGCCTGAGTAAATACAAGACGTGTTTGGTTGTATTTAAGGTAGTCTGGGCTAAATATAAGTGAAGGAAGTCCATTTAAACTGGAGTACCCTGAACTAAGCTGAGAACAGGGGCCTGTGTCACAAAGCTGGATTTCTTGGTTAGCCGGATAACTTGTCAGATTTAAGGTGTGCTACTTTAAATAAACTATTTTTTTTCAGTTAGCTGTGCTAAAAACCACTGGGTTTTATCTACATTAATTTCTTATGATAATCAATTGTTTTAATTGAAATTTGCAGAATTTTTCCAAATTAAGAAATGGAACTTAAAAAAGGATAATTGTGTTATTTAAAAAAATATTAGTAGTAGTAAAAATATAATGGCCAGCATGACTGCATCAAGCCAGAGACCAGGGTTCGAGTCTCCGCCCTGGTTCTGTATGTATCAGGTTTGCATGCCCTCACCGTGTTCTTCTAGGGATCCCTCCATGTACTCTGGCTTCCACCACAGTCCAAAAACATGCCGAGGTGAAGTGGAGTTTCCAGACTGTCTGTAGGAGTGAATGGTGGGTTTGTGTGCCCTGTAATGGGCTGGCGCCCCGTCCTGGGTTGTTCCCTGCCTTGCACCCATAGGTCCTGTGACAGGCTCTGTACCCCTACAACCTTGCAAAAGGATGGACAGTAAAAATATCAAAATGTATTTATGTTTTGTTCATAGTGGGATCATACCCTAAATGTAACTGCAGTAGAATAATTTTCTTTCCAAGGATTTCAAAGACTTAACTATTAAATGCGTATTTTTTGTTTTTGTTAGTACTTTTTAAAGACCGGAGAGTAGCAAAACAGTGTTTCATTGTAGCGAATGTATAACGACAGTAAAGTTTCATTCCAAGTTTCATTTTATGCTAAATATTTCCTTTTGTGCGGCGATAAACAGATTAAACAGCAAGCACATTCCTAATAATTCTGGCTTAAAAAGAAATCATAATTACTATCTTACAGGCCAATTTATGTTTTTCAGTTACATATATTCAAGTTGTGCCTCTATTTAATCTTTGAACTCTCTAAAATTCTGCATTCCAGCGGAGACACCAAATACCTCCAACAGGAGAACAATCAGACGCGGTAAATTTCTGTTGCGCGATTACAGCTTTTATCCTGAATGCTTTGCAGAAACAGCCAAAAAGTCAATAGAAAAGCAGCACATTGAGTAATTACAGGATCCAAGAAGAAACAGAATTTTTGTGTGTAACAGCCGTGACATGGCTAAGCAGATTACAGTCACGCCCTTATCCTAGCTAGACCAATTTCTCAGTTTATGGAGAAATTGTGCTTTTGGTCTCCATTGTTGCATCGACGGAATGTCACTCCTGTTTTGATGGACTTATTGTTTACACAATTATAAACTGATTTGCATAGTTCAGGGGCTATACAAAAGATTACTTGTTATCTGTAATATAAGCAAACACCTTTGCTAGCTATAACCTGTGACAGTGGCAGTAAACTTCCAGTTCACTGTAATGATACTCACAGAACTCCCCATTAGTAATGTTACATAGGATGCTATGCTATATCAAGCCATGACTAGCTAGGGAGAAGGCGGCCAGACGGCTAACTTTAGATGGTTGTAGCCAACTATCTTGCAAAGCAAACTATGCCTGTATTTTTCAAATGTAATTATGCCCAAATATTTGCAATTAATTTCCACACACATTTGGAAAAGGGTTTGGTGCTGATGCACTACTAACTGCTCCAACAACCCACAGTTAATCCCTTTGCTGTGTCCATGCATCCCTGCTATTGCGAAGTTTGGAAGGAACCAATACCACAGTGAAGGGGGTGTGCGGCTTTCAGAGATATGATCTATATGACAAAAATGTATTTGACTTACTCTCCATGACACACAGACACACGCCGGTGAGAGCAAGCTTGGCACTGAGGGGCAGCCACTTGTAGCAGTGCTCATGGGGCTGGGGGTAAGGACCTTGCTCCCAGTAGGCTCCGAACACACTGACTGAAAACCTGACTGGCAACAGTTAAGTTATCAGTATACAGCTCATTTTGTTGGGATTAACTGTGTCAGTGACAACAGCAATGTCAAGCCAAAGGGCCTGGACCGCCTGCAAGATGGCGAATAACTGTCACCTCTCTTACCACATGCCTTGCAGCACCAAAGACAGGCTTTCAGTCACCTGAGGCAGACATCCTGTCACAGGCTTCATTCTGCCTCATTTTCTTCATGTCTACGCAAGAACTGGAATCTTAAAAATGCAACTCCGCTTAAATACTTATATCAAATGATTACTGCAATTATCATTAAATATTATGGCTATTATGGGGCCTGCTCACAATTATTTTTGGAAAGAATTTTTCATTCTAAATGCCCGCATCTCTAGCATTTGTGGGAAAAGTGATGCTTGAATTTATTTTTATCATATTTTATTTTTTCCCCCCAAAAATTAGCTTTCTAAGAATGAATATTTTCAGTTGCTGATGATCAAAAATAACTTTTTAAAAGACAAACCAGCAAACCAAATTTTACTCTTAATACTACATTGTGGAAGTTACTCTCATTTTACACTGATTATAAGTTCCAATCCAACAGTACAAGATAATTGCAAAAAAAAAAAGCCTCGACTTTGAGCTCTGAAAGACAGAATTATGGTCATTTTCTTTCGTTATCAAACTTGCATTAGAATACAGGGGCTCCTCCTGACCAAAAACCGAAAGGACGATCTAAAGATGGGGGAAAAAAGAAATGAAAAGAGCCAGGGCAGTTAACAGTCTTGATTGATTGTCTTGACATCATCAGGGGACAAACAGGAAATCAAACATGGGAGACGCCATGGCAACAAACGCCCCCCCCCCCCCCAAATTTTCTATAATAAGCGCTCATTAGGCAACATGGCCCTGCTGACTGCTATGAACAGAGCAGCGTCATCCAGTTCCCTTTGTTACCTGTGTAGAAAGTAATCGCTCCATGCTACATTAAATTTTCTACAAGCAAATAGATATATCGATTGACCCTTATTCAACGCGATATTGAAATTCAATTTCTTTTGTTTGAAAGGTACATTTAAATACCCCCTATTAGTATTCAGTTGCTTAGCAGCAATGCTTTCATCACACACAATTTACATAGCTTACACACTAGCAGTTTACACAGATGTTTCAGTTGAAAAAACAAAAACAAACAAGCTGGTTAAGTGGCTCAAAGGTACAAAAAAAGAGGTAGGGATCTGAACTTGCCACTGTTCTAGCAATCCTCTCCACTGCTTTTACGTCAATCAGAGTCTCTATTTTAAAAACGCAGCCGGCCAATGGCATGCTCTCCACGGTGTCATTTTCAAATAAATATTTACAAACCATGGGAATTATCAAACGCCACTCAGTTTGATTCTTCATTTTTTGGACTGTAATGATTACACAACCTGTGTTGGAATCAGAGAGCTGTCTTGCTATTGGTCAGTTCTAGACTTTTTTTTAGCTCCCTATACAAACAAATCTGGATAGGTTTACTTGATTTTTTAATTGCCATTTGGTCAGTGTAAATATGCGTAATTTTTGAGTGACGATATTTTTCCTATTAAGTCAATGATTCACAATTCGCACAGACTGGTAGATAAATCAGTGAAATAATACATTTGCTCTGATTGGCCATTGCTTGCACCTCTCATAAATGATTCATGTGGACGACCCATTTGTAGATGTTGCATTTACTAATTTGCTAATGTTGATATCTCTAGTGCCACCTGGACTTGGAATACAGTGACAGTAATAATATTAATCACAAACGTGTCAGTCAAGACTTAGATATTGTTACTGAAGTAGAGCAGGTGAAGCATCGTACCTCCGCAGTTTAAACTACAGACAACGATAATTCAATGTTCTCCTCATGTTATCTAAGGCATATATTTCCTCATCTTGTCCAACATCGTCAGACATCTATTAAATGCATTAATATGTACAGATATTAACAAATCATGTTTATAACCAGATGCTAAGAATATGGCATGTGGGGCTTATCATGACATACTGCATTGATTTTTATTCAGACATTCCAGTTTAGAATTATTGAACGTGGGAAAAAATTGATGTTGGTTCTTACTACGGACAGCACCTGTACTGGAAGGAATAGCTATCTCTGCTCGAATACACTAATCATTACAGTTTCTTTGTTTAAATAACCCTCTACAGATCTTCCACTCATCAAAATGGTTCATTTAATCTGATGAACAACTGAGAATTTATATTTCTGTAACCTCTGACTATCTCCACTCTAGCATCCGGTAAAATGCCAGCCATTAGGAAAGCAAAGAAGCCAGGCTGCTGCAAACAGGTCATTCGCTGAAAAGAGCATACCATAATTAACCCCTGTAAGTCAATTCCTGTCAGACTAAATGCTAACTTCTCCGCCAGTCGTGCTAGAAAATAACACATCTCCTTCCTATTAGTCAACAAATGATTTGCTTTCCAAAGCACGGCACACTTTTTTGAAAATTTCTGCAACATATATTCACACAAAATTCTTGCTGTCAAACAAAACGAAAAGATATTCAGGAATTACTATTCTGAAAGTGGATCTTGTGATCTGTCAAATCGTGCTACACCACTTCACCAGAAGCAAATGAGATGAGCATCCATATTTAAAATCTTTGCCAGTGTAATGTGAAATGACTCGTATTGTATTTTTGATGGCATTGTCTGTAGTTACCAGTAAAACAGGAATAACATAAACAATGACCGTTATATGGGCTGGTCAAAAGACATTTACCACAAACTTGGAATTGTAAGATAAAGGTCTTGTCTTTATAAGGTTCCATTCACTCCTTTTCAGTTTAATCCATTTAGGGTAAGAATGATCCTAAGAATGTAACGAAATTCGGTCTCCACGGCAGTGCATTACACGTCACTTATGTCCTACACAATGATTTACTTAAGGACAAACAGTCTTCGCACAGTTTGAATGTCCTTCGGTTCTGTTTTCTCCATCACAAAATTCAGTAATTTTCATTAAATGTTACAAAACGCATAACATAAAGAACATGGTTCTTACCTTAAGACGTTACAGGTGCACACCCAGGTGATGGCCAATTTGCTTGTAACGCTGTATGTATTAATGTGAACTGAAATACACGCAGCCATCTGACCAAGTTGTTAATCTCTTTTTAATTGCAAGTAGTTTTGAATAAATCTTAAGAAAATGATCAAAAGGTTGTGGAATCATGACCAGTGAACAGCTCACTCAGGACATAATTACAGGTCGTCGTCGACTTACGACCGCCATCGGTTTTGACTTACCTGTCGTAAGTCGATCTGTCGAACTTAAGTTGGCCCTTTATTTTACATGCAAAAATTATTATATGTATAGTATACTGTAAAATAAAACTGTATAATCTTTAAGACATATTGTTTGGTATTTTAAACCTTCTTATCACCATTTTCTTAGTTAATTGTTGAAGTAACTGTGACCGCTGCGAAAAGTAGCCTGAACACTAGTGGGCGTCTCGCGGAGATGCTCGCGCCGCCGGCAGCTGGGCCGGAAACTGTCATACACTGGCGCTGCCACACGCGGCGCAGTCGTGGCCACATATCTACGGTGTCGGAGCAGTCGTAAAATCGATCAGTCATAAGTCGCATAGTAAGACGTAAGTCGACGACCAAGAGTTAATTAATTATACGCCTCAACTTATGCTTTGTCTTTAATTAACGTACATTGGCATGCAATACTACTGCACCTCTTTCATGTTAGAAACACAAGTCGATTATTTCAACTAATGCTGGTCGTAGGGTGAGCCTCATCTTTGCTTTTACTGGGCATATAACACCAATCAATAGACTTAATTTGCAAGCAACTGGTTGTCTATGGGAGTAAATGGGTCACAAACGAGGCAGTCTTTTAAAAATGGATTCTCTGACAACCATGTGTGTATTTGCCCTGTGCTGCCTGGAATAGACTTTGACCAGGATAAGCAGTTAGAGAATGGATGGCTGAATGGATGGATGGAGGGATGCACTAAACATGTAGGTGAAAGGCCAGTGTTCGGCTAGTTAGGCTAATTACTATTCAAATTATATATATATGTCTTATGTATAAAGATTCTGGGGTGCAGTGGTTGTGCAGGAGTTAGCACTGTTGTCGCCCACCTCTGGGACCTGGGTTCGAGTCTCCGCCTGGGTCACATGTGTGCAGAGTTTGCATGTTCTCCCCATGTCGTCATGGAGTTTCCTCCGGGTACTCCAGTTTCCCCCCACAGTCCAAAAACATGCTGAGGCTAATTGGAGTTGCTAAATTGCCCATAGGTGTGCATGTGTGAGTGACTGGTGTGTGAGTGTGCCCTGCGATGGGCTGGCCCCCCATCCTGGGTTGTTCCCTACCTCGTGCCCATTGCTTCGGGGATAGGCTCCGGACCCCCAGCCACCCAGTAGGATTAGCAGTTTGGAAAATGGATGGATAAAAATTCTTCATAGCTAAAAATGCCAATTATATGCATACACATATCTGCTTACATCTCATTTTGGTCTTTAAAAAACAATAATAAATAACTCCAATGGCTCCTATAAACAGTTCTTATTCCAGTTATGGGAAATACCTGAACCAGAAGATCGGTGCTGTGCCTATTGTGCAGTACTCATGCGTAACGTCTTTCAGTCCGGTAGTGATTACACACTTGATGTCTCTTCAGCAGATTTCCGTGGTATTCCGAGATGGTGAGGAATGGTGGGAGTCGGCCGGCTCACATGGCAGTCCATCAGGAGATTGATGAAACAAAGGAAATTGATGATTACAGGTGCAGCAGGGTGATAATGAAGGTGACGGCGCACTGGAAGGTGCTCTCGGGCTCTGCGCTTTCAGAATGAGAACTGTGCTGTTAAGACAACAATTTCAGCATCGGTTCCCCATTTCCTACCTGAATTTCATCAGAAAGGGAATTCTTATTTTCCACCTTGTTACAGTGTAATAAGTGCACTGTTGTTTCACTCTACAGGTGTGATTCTGTCTATGATTAGATTTGTTAATTAAATCTGGAAAGTCTTTTGTAAAATGTGGCATGTATGCAATCTCCTGCCTGTATAAAATATAAGGCAAATTGATGTAACCACCTTATTACAATAGCACATGAAAAATTCAATTCTATTCTATACTATTCTTTTTGTATAGTGCATTTTCATAACATTACATTGTGTCAATGTGCTTTACATTATCCCTGCCGAAAGCCCCCAGTAAGCAAACCAGAGGTGACAGTGGCTAGGAAAATCTCCCTAGAAGGAAGAAACCTTGGGAGGAACCAGACCCAAAAGGGGGAGCCCATCCTCCAGGGGGCAGCAGAAGAAGTTAAAGTCAAATGAGCAAGAATTGCTAATTAAATATTAAGGTTTCCAGAACCTGAACCAAATGTTTCGTGATTAACAATTTCCTAAAATCTTATATTGATATGATGTCAATTCACTATTCTATTCAGGGCAAATGGCATGAATACCTTTCCCTCTTCTTCTGCTTATTGTGGTCAAGGTCACATGGGGCGGGGGGGTGGATGCAGTGCAGGACCCGAATGGGATACCTGTCAAACAGTTCAATGAAAATTGGTAATTGAAATATTACATAAACAAGTTCACTGGTAAAAACCAATAACATCCATCCATCTAGCCATCCATCCATCCATCCATCCATATTCTGTAACCGCTTTTCCTTTGCATGGTCTTGTAGGGTCCAGAGCCTATCCCAGATGCTATGGCTGCAAGGCATGGAACAACCCAGGATGTGGCACCAACCAATCACAGTGCACACTCACACATCACTCACACACCATTCACACCTACGGACAATTTGGTAACACTAATTCACCTTTGCATGTCTTTGGACTGTGGGCGGAAACTGGAGTACCTGGAGGAAACCCCACGTTGACGTGAGGAGAAGATGCAAAGTCCACACACGTGGAGCCAGAGTTCATACAAACGTGAAGTTTAATAAGTGTGCAGGGTGATATAACACAATCCATGTGCTATGAAAATTCACATTTGCAGTAATAAACTAAAGATATCTGAGAAAGATAAATCTGATGTGGTTATCAGAAGTTTTTTTTGTTTGTCATGATCATAAAACTTGACTAGAGGAATGAGTCACGTGCTGCTTTTGTCCTCCATGCAGTACCTCTGACTAACAAACTGATCCTAATGTGCTGGTGATAATTTGCTAATTCATATCAGCTGCTCTAGACTGCGGTTTTATAATGTCATTTTTGCGCACCATAATTTTGCTATAGAATTCCATGTTTCTTTGTTTTGAGCGTTTTTATGTTGCTTTCAATGTAACAATAAAGAGCTGCTGGTAACTATTAAGCAGACAATTCCTCTGTTGAAATTGCTGGTTAATACAATGAAATGTAGTCTATTCACATCGGGTTTTAAAATTTTCCTTACGTTTTGCTGTGCAGTTTGCTGTGTTATCATTCTTTGAAGAACAGAGATGAATTTTTAAGTTGCATTTGTTTTTTTTTTTGCATTTGTGCCCAGATCTCATACTATGTAACAGCTTTTTGAATATTTGTCAAAGTATCAATGCATACAGTTACGCTACAAGTTTAAGCAATCACACTCCACCTGCTGTAATGCCACCTGACAGATCCTACCAATCATACTCATTTCAAATATTTTTACCTGTTAATTAAACATTGCAGTATGTTTATGATTAATTCCAGGTTCATATTGTTTTATACTGCTACAAAATGTGTGATGTACAAAAATGACAATTAATGAGTACTACTACTAAGATGTTTATATCTCCCTGAATGTAAACAATGTCCTCTCATCCCCGGTAACACAAACATAGCTATTTTCTGGTGAGCCTTTGTGGTGCATGCATAGAGGGGGGAAATGTATACTGTAGTGTGCAATGCAGCCATCTAAACTGTTGTTTGCTATTGTACGTATATATGTACGTTACTCATTGCAAAATGAGCTCTGCTGTGATGTCAGTGTTTGGTAACAACGGTAGGAGTTGTGATGTCAGATATTGCTAGATTTAATTCCTAATTTTGAATTTCATTTTGAAGAGGTTGTTTCTCACCTCTTTTTGGACGGCAGTGAGTCACACAGACGGTGACCTGGGTGAGTCCACCTGCCACACGTGTCCCACAAGCTCTTCCCCTTTGTTTTAAGTTAATGCAATTTCAGAATAATCAGCAACAGAAGTCTTTCTGTGAAAATTCTGAGAATGATTCAGCAATGATTGCTGAACTCAGAAACCTCTTTCCACCACATTGTCATAATTATGTATGGTTTATATATTTACATTGCATATAGTGCTTAAGAGATTGGAAGCAAAGATGAAGCTGTCGAGTTTTTAAAATAATGTAGTATTTAGGCTTACAAAAAAGTTTGATTCAAACTCAGGACTTTCGAGCAATATTTCATGCAGAATGAAATGGATGAGTGTCCTGCCATTTCCATGGTAATGCTTAGTGTATGAATCCTTTTTCATTAAAGCCTAATTTCCTATTATGGGTTGTTGTTAAAGGCAAATGTTACCAGGAATAGTCCATCACTGGTATAAAATATTCAAGTTAACTTTGTTATTAACTTAATATTAATATTGAATATTTTGGTAACGCTTTACTTAAAGCTCTCATTTATAATGCACTATAGATACCTTCATAATGCATTATAAGGGTTGGTATAAGAATTACTAAAGCATAATAGTATCTTCTATTGACATTCATAAGGCATTATAGTGTTGATTATAATTCTTCAAACGCTCCAATGAAGCTCTCATCTATAATGCACTATAGATACCTTCATAATGCATTATAATGGTCAGTATAAACATTACGGATGCTTTGTACTGCATTATGAAGGTATCTATAGTGCATCATAGAGGAGCTTCATAAAACATTCATAATAATTTATAATGCCTTTTTGCGAATATTTATAGTCATGTTTATATCGCTGTATGAATGCATTATAATACATTATGAATGTGTTCATAAATTCTTATAGACATGACATTCATAGAAAGTGTTACCAATATTTCTTTGGCAATCAGAAATTGACTGTGGGGCAGCATGCAATGGGTGGTGTGTGGCTCACCGGGCAAAGCTTCTGTGCCTGTGATCAGAAGGTTACTGGTTTGAGCCCCCAGCTCCGCTCCAGGCAGATGCCTTTGCTGCCAAGCTTGCTCTCACCTATGTGTGTATCATAGAGAGACAAATGGGGAGGAGGATTAGACAAAAAAGAGAGTTTCCCCACAAGGATCCATAAAGTTATTATTTAATTAAAAATTGCACTGAATGCATTGCAATGGCCTGATGGCTCAGTGGGTAGCACTGCTGCCCCCCACCTGCTGAGTGCATGTGGAGTCTGCAGGTCCCCCTTGGCTTTCTCGAGTCCTCCAACAATCCACAGACCTGTTGTCAGGTATTGCTGAATTGCCTGTAGTGTGATGGACTGGCATTCTGTCCAGGGTTTGTGCCTTATGTTGCTCCAGATCTCCATGTAACCCTGATTAAGATGGATATTTTTTCATTGTTAAATATAAAGTTCTCGTTGTTTGTGTGCTTGGTTTGTGGGCAGGTCAAATCTGGTTTGAGTCTAATGAACTAAGGATTACTTCTCATGTTTAACCCTTGTTGTCCATAACACTCATTTCAGAACTTATGCTGGATGTGGATGTATACTGGTGATTGTTACCGTAAAGATCCTAATAAATTTGCATTGGGGGATACGGTGAACTTGCCGTTCCCTTTGTCAGGACTGCCATCCATCGCTTAAACACATGACGTTTCAACATAGAATTCCCCTTCTTATTTAAAGAAACACCAGGTCCAGTCTGTGGTCCTAAAAACATCATGCTTTTGAAAGAAATCAGCATGTAATCAGTATTTTTAAAATTCTAAAAAAATAAAAATAAAAAAAAATGTCACTTGATGTCTCCAATTTTTAAAATACAGAGTGCGTCACGTAAATGTTAAAAGTAGCCCTGCAAACTAATCTTGTGCTGAGAGGCAGCGCCCATGGCGTAACACCTGCAATGCCGCGTCTTAATCCATTCGTTTGAAATCCATAAACCGTGGTCCCCATGGAAACGCACAAGTCGCACTCCTCCTTCCACAAACACAAAACAAATCCTGTAGGGCTGTATCGAAACTGCCACAACGTAAAACACTAAATCTCCGGCTTGCTCTTATTATTACTCTCTCTAATAACAAGCACCTGGATTACATGCACAGTTGTTGGACCCAGAACTATCGCCCTACTGGTTAACCGAGACGCCCCTTCCCCACTACTTAGACCCAAAAACAGCTTCATTTTGACCCTTCCACAGCTGTTAAATTAGTCTATAACCCATACTACCTCCTCTTATTCTCATTTCCAAGGTACAGTCCGTAAGCACTGTGGTACAAAAGACCTGTTTTCCCCACACAGAGTCGGAGCCTCAAAATAGCAAATCCCTGCTTACACGCTACATGATCAGTGAACACAGCGGTCAGGGACATTTGACGTTATCTCAGAGAGTGTTAAATGTAGCGAGGGATTAAGGGGGGAAAAAAACAAGCTGAAAATGTCAAAACAGTTTTAAAACGCCGATGTCCTCAAATATGACACAATAGTAGCGACACAATAATTTAACTCATTTGCTTTTAATCAAGCTCTCATATACATTCACAGTCTGAAAAGTACAATAACCCATTACAGTACGTTGGCATGGACCTCACACAGATTCCACAAACCTAACAGACGTCACAATCTAGCAAATGGACATTCACTTAATAGAACTGTAGGGTTCAGAACAACAGATATCTACCTCATCAGGTAAAATTTGGTCATTTCAGTGTATAAGGGTGCGCCCTACATTCAAGAACTTTGGTATTTCTTTCCAATAAATGTACAAAAGTTCTGTCTTTCGGTGTGACATTTCTACCAATGCCCTCAAGTAACTAAATATCCAGTACACTTTGCATAAATAAATAAAATATTCAAAATAAAAATATTAGCACAGTCAGTGCATTATTTCAGTATAAACTGTGAATCACGACCTGGACTGCTGAGGCTACTCAAAATACAGCAGGATGTTTAAATTTTGAATTAACAAGGGAAAAGAAAGTCACATGAACACAGATTATGGATCATGTGCTGCGACTCTACAAATCAGATTTTTGTCCAAATACATATGACAGCATACAGTTAAGATAAGATTTCAGGCCAGTGTTTAATTTGATTTCATTACAGCTTTCCAAGCACGTAATTGCATTTACTCTAATTTGGTTCCGCGAAGCTAGATTGTCACGTAAACTACACGCTTGTTTTTATAGCACGTGATGCTGTTTTAAGTGGACGCCAATCAAAACGACGGCCTTTCCCTGTAATACGTTTGCCATGGCACATCAAATAGCAAAAATCATTCATTATTGCCATCAAAGTGTGACAACTCGGCTGATTAATGTCTGAACTACTTATTTAAAGAGGACCCCGGCGTGCATGCATGCTACTGTCATGTGTGAGTAAAATGATTACACAGACAGAATCAGAAGCCAAGTCAGATATAAGCGGGAATCAAGTGTGAGCGTGTTATTCAGAACAAAGACTTTAATATACCACTCTTTCTAATATCATTAGTTTTTCACTGCTACCATTAAAAGTTGACCCCAGAGACAAGCACTTTTTGAAAAAAAAAACAACATTCTTTTTAAACTTAATATACAGAGTACTGCTCAGTTTATCATAGCTGTAATGATCACGACCACGCCGAGGAGATGACCTGAAGTTCAACACACCATAGGTTCACCTGACTGTACTTGATTTATTTTGATGGATGCTTCACGGAAATAAGAGCCCCTTAAGCAGAAACCGATCACGGCACACAACACTAAGCGTGGAGCAGAGCAGCCTCCATGATGAAGATACAAGTTTCACATCTGCTGGTGGTTCTGTTGAATGAGCCTTTTCCACCCTGATACACATTACCGACAAATACTGTTCCACCCGATGATTCTTACGACCTAAAATAACCTGAAGGTGACAATCCAGGATTTGGCAGGACAAACGAAAGCGGCGCTTGATCTTCCCTCAGATTAAAACCTCTGCCAAGTTTGCCAAGTTACTTATTTGTGCCTCGCCCTCCTGTAAGGACACGTTAGCACCAACTCGGGGGGGGGGGGAGACCAGTTTTCCTCAGCAAACGGCAACGATAAGCTAGAGATGTCTGCCATGGCCTCAGGAGGTGATGAATGTGTGAGCGGCGGAGACAAAAATGAGACCCACTGGCCACCTAAGGCCAGACATTTGTTAGAAATTATTTGATTACAGGGCAGAATGAAAAATGCAACTAACCAACAATAATGCCCTCACTAGCTTCTATTTTTACACGCTTACTCATCTCCTTTGGGCACAGAGCAGACATCGGCCTAAGTCACACTTCATATTAAAAATAGTATGTTTAAGGAAGTCAATCAGCTACAAAGTGAAAAGCACAAAAAAAATTAAAATAAATTTAATTTAAATAAAATATATATATAAATAAAATATCACATCCAAGAAGCTTTGACGCTGGACGCTCCACAGATACAGATTATAAAGGAAGAAAAACAAGATCAAAATCTACGAAATGTTAGACGGCTGCTTTATATTTTTGGTGGACAAACTGAGGTGACATACATTATATACAGTTTAAACATATACAGCGATCCCCCGCCTATCGCAGAAGTGACGTTCCAGGCCCACCAGCAATAGGCGAAAATCCGCGTTATAGAAAGACCATATAAACAGACATTTTTTTTATAGTTTAAGACTAAAATACCCCTCCCATGTTTTAAACACATGTAAACTTATTACAACACTCTTTGTAAACACATATGATATGTGGATGTCGGGATGAGGATAAGAGTGACATAATAAGTAATATGTGTGTGTGTGTATATAATTATATATATATATATATATAATATATATATATATATATATATATATATATATATATATATTATACACACACACACACACACACACACACAGCAGAGAACTGTCGGGGAAAAATCCGCGATATAGCGGGAGTGCGATAGCTGAACTGTGATATAGCGGGGGATCCCTGTACAGATGAAAATATTTTTGATGCAACATAATGAAACAATGTACAAATGTGCTGTTTAGTAAGGCTTACGGGTGACATTATTCATATTCTGTAATAACACTCAGATAATCAGGTAACTACGAGTCAAACTGATAGAAACTGCATCAGATTTAGATTAAGAAGCAAGCATAAGGAGTCCCCCCCTTGCAGGCTCCCAAGACGCTACGGGAGATTAAGACAGTGACATCGTTAAACCATTCTCCAGGTTTCCAGTGATTGGCTTTTGATACGCCACCCACCCTCCCCCAAAATCAGAGTTTGTGATCACAATCCAAGCTCGCATTTGCACATCAGATTATAATGAGACTTCAAAGGGCCTCAATGTTCAAAGAATTTGTTTCAACGAGAAGGAATTGCACACACGCATTCGGTCATCACTGTTGGCTGCGGCGCACTGTGTACAAAAAAGATTAAATAAACTGTATCAAATACAGAGTATAGCATGCATGTGCCTTAAAACGTTGACTTGTGTTTCGATGAGTTAAACATAAACTCTCTCGAAACTGTAAGCTTACATAACTGGAAAGTTCCTTTGATGCTATGACAAGAAAACACACATCTTCAAGCTGGGCAGACCTATGGAGAACCAGGTCAATATGTCCTGTCCCGGGGTATCGACACACCTAGAGCCCCGAGAGGAGCTTCACCAGTGGGATCTCCCTCTCCCCCAGCAGAAGATCTCTCTTCAGACTCGTGCCCTTGTTGACCACCTTGATCTTGATGGCCAGGTTCTTCACCTGGGCGGACGGCACAGAGTCAAAGAAAAAGTCCTCGTTGAAGATGGGGTTGCGGCTGTTCTTGATTATGGTGCTCCTCTGCTTCTGCAGCTTGCCAGGGTTCAGGTAAATGGCCACGCAGCAGTTGATGCTCTTCGTGTCAAACAGCTTGTCGTACAAGTCTTCGGCCGCCAGCACACGGATCCGCAGACGGGCGGCACCGGGATCATAGTCGGTGCAGAGGCGCAGACTGCCGCCCTTGTGCAGGTTTACCGTGTGCTCTCGTTGCTGCCGGTCTGGGCCCGGAAGGTGGTCCCCACCGACAGCCGTCGGACAGTGGATCCGGCGCTGGACACAGGGACTGGGCTCGGCAGAGCTGCACTCATCTGTGGACAGGGAGCTGTGGCGGGCGAAAGACCTCTTGGCTTTCACCACCTTCGCCTGTGTCTCGTGGGTGAGGATCTTGAGCAGCGAGGCAGAGCGGGACAGCAACGGGGAGCTGAAGGGCGAAGATTCCGCCGAGGAGCAGGTGTCGCTCTCCCCGCCGCTGAAGTAGCGGTACGGGTTCATGTGAGCGCCGCTCAAGTCCGCCGGGTTCAGGTGGTTGCCCTCGGCGGCGCCCTTGCCTGCAGATTTGCGTTGGGAGTTGGGTGAAGTGGCGGGACTCGTGTGGTCACTGTGGAAGAGGGACTCCTTCCTGCGAGTGTGGGGGCTCTCCATGAGGGTGGCGAAGCCGTAGGACGTCTGCGTCTTTGGGACGTAGGGTAGGGACATGGCCGTCTGAGACTGAGGATCGGCATTGGTGTCCCCAGCCACCGCTTCATCCGCCGTCTCGATCTGGATGATGTGGCGATTGGCCGCCTTCAAGAGGTTCTTGGTATCTCCTGCCAGCTTGCTGACTAGCCGGGGGCTGCGTGGACTGCCCTGGGGCTTCTTGCCGCTAATGGCCTGCTCTGAGGCGGAGGGATGCGGAACATCCTTAGGCTTGGCGTCCAGCGTCTCCACTTCCGGGGGGCAGCTCACCAACTTCGGAGGGATGAAGAAGTCGGGGATTTTATCTGGCGTCAGGACGTTGCTGTAGACAGGAGCCTTTCCCTGCCTGTCCCCGCCATTGCCCTGACGCAGCACGTTACTCTCCACTGATCCACGGATCTTGTCCAGCACCCACATGCTTTCACGGGACTTGACTGGAGTTAAAAGATTGTCCTTCTCTGCAAACAGGGGCAGAAACAACCGTCACAGACAAATACAAACATCTCTTTACCGCACCTCAAGTCTCACTGTGTTACTTCGGCCAGCAAGTAAAACTATGATTAGGAATTAAAATGTCAAGATGTTTACAATGCATGATGAACGCACAACCGACTATACACTCCTACCAGTCAAAACTACACATCAAGTCCTCAGTGATCCTCAAAACACACTAAAGTTCTTATTCAATAACCATCAACCAAAAAATAATGGAAATTTACCAAGTTAAAAGTTAAGTCTTACATAGGCTCTCAAAGTGAAATTGTTAATAATTATATACAGATGATGACAATTTTCCACAGGAAGAATACAGAGAAACGCCAAACTGTTCCATCTATCATCAAGTTAAATTAGCTCAAAGACTCCGTCATAAGTGGCTCCTGAACAAAGAAAACTGTCCTTCAGCTGATAAAAACAGGAAATGTGCAAATATGATGGTTTTTAAGGTGCCTTTATTTCTGCGATATGTTCCTGCCGTACAGAAAGGTCAACATATCATTTCAACAATAACTCTCTCTGTCCTTTCACGTCCTTTTCTCATTCTGTGCTTATTTTACCCATATAATTTCAGTTCTCAGTTCAAACTAACAATGATATTTGTAATCTCACAAAGCCTGTATATTAAAAAAAGTCAAATTACATCTATTTAATTTCTTTCCTTCTTTTCCTGTTTTGCATTATTCTGATGATGTTTTATGTATCACAACAGATCCATGTTGTGAAAGGCGCTATATAAAAATAAATAGAATTGAACTGAAACTTATTTCTCAAGTTTAAATATAACTTTAATTGATTCATCCATCTTCTAACCACTTACCCAGTACAGTATGTGCCTCTCTAGTATGTTGCTTTGATGGAAACTTGTCCCTAAATAAATAAATGTAAAATAGAACGTGCAAATTCCACATATAGACAAAAGGGCAGGGATGGGATTTCGACTCCCAGCACATTTATTCTTCAAGCATTTCAATTTAGAATTAAGATACAACCCGCTAAGAATTAGTGGCGAGGGTATGCCTACATTCCGCAGGCCTATCTAAAGAATGTCAAGGCTGGCCTCATCTATCCCTGCTCTCTGATCTCTCCCCATCTGGTCAGCAGGCATTGCTGGACGTTCTGCCCTTCATCCTCTCCGTCCTTAGTCCTTCTACCCTCATGTGCTTTCCTCACCTAGACCGGTGCATAGCTCAATGGGCAGAGCATTCAGCTCAGATGAAGAACCCACTAGGCGAGGGTTCGAAGCCGGCTTACATCAGCTTCCTCCGATGATCTATTTTCTGTCTTAGCTTTTATTGCCCTTGGTTCACCCTCCTTGTGTCCAGTTCAGGTTTTGTTTGGTACATTTTGATTCTGTCATTAGTCTAGTGTTCAGTCCTTCTGCAGTGTTTCTTCTTAGTCCCGTGTTCGATAGAGTAGTTATTCCATCTATTTTCCCTGCACCCTTGCTATTGGGTGACTGTCTGATGTTTCACTCCTGCTTCCTTGTTAACCCGGTTCCGTTTGTGTATTTACGTTCCTGCCTGTGTTTATTTCTTTGGTGAGTCATTGTTTGTGCTATGTTACTGTGTGCTTGTAGTTCTGTCTGTTTCCTAGTCCTGCTCCCACATTTTGCTCCAGTTCCCTTATTAGTGTATAATTTTCTTTGTGGTTAATTTAGCTGGTCTCTTCGCTTACTTACTTGGGTTTTACCCCTCATGGTCCCTTTACTTTGTGGTTTTACCCTTGTGCTCCGTTTTTTTTTTTTTTTTAAATACACCCCTCTTATCTTGGAGATGCAAGTGGATCATCCACCTTCCTTCCATCTGCACCATACCACGCAGCTGTGACAAACAATTACTTTGGCATTTTTGATCTTAATAAAATTCTTTTCAGGACAGAAAATGTATACCTTATGACTAAAGCCCAGGGAGCACAAATTTGATTGCTAACATGAGGGAGGTCATGAGAAGTCCTTCAAAAACTGAATTGTAACTGTACCAGAGAATGTCGGAAGCCAAAGGTGAACCACAGAGAATAGTCCTGTGTGAAATACACTTGCTCGAGGGCGGATATTACCACGACAGTTACATCTTTACGTCTGTCAGATAGTGGCAGTTTTTGATGGTTTTTGCGTTATGGTATCACCTGGCTTAGGAATCTACGAAGTAAAATTACAGAATTGAACCCCCCTCCCCCCAGTTTGTTGGCTCCTGACCAGGCATATAGCCAGTTTGAACCCTCTTCGAAACTCATTCTTGGCTTCGAACCTGCCTGTTTATATTACACAAGTTTAGGCACTTGTATTAAACAAACGCTGTTGTTTATAATACTGCTCACAGAAAATTAAATGATGGATGACCCAGTAAATCCCAATAGGGTCGTATAGTTATATTCACATTAAGACCAGTTGGCTTCATGGTGATATTATAAAACCTTACTTCGTGACTATCCGTTTTGTTTAACGTGTCTAATTACCATTTGCATTATAGGGAAATACCAGAACGAACAATATAATCACTGCAAGCACCGGTACATGTAGAAATTCACTATACTCAAGGTGGGCAATGCTGGTAACACTCGAATCTATCATCTATGAATCATACACATACAAACTCTCTATCCTTCCGATTGATCTAGAATTCTGCCTTATCTTCTTAAGCAATTAGCGATTTTCTCTTAAATAGCAATTCTGTTATGATGGCTTAGATAATTCTATATGCACTGTAATTATATGTAATTCAGTTTCCATAAATGGTAAGAAAATTACTCCCAATCAGTTTGACTTTTAAAAAGCGGCGCAGATTTCGGGAAGTACGTCTGAATTTTCCGCGCAGTCTAGTTTTAGAGAGCAGCACGCAGGCAATTGCGCACGTTTGCTTTTTGGATAATACGTCGCAGTACATTGTGGGTTAAAACGTCTTTATAGGAAAACCATTCACAAGAAAAATAAGTTGTTGTAAATTCCATGTGTTATTGTTTTTGAGCTTGCAGCATGCATTATGTATACTCACGCACTTAATTCTACATCGAATTATTCAACCTAAATTTATTTGGTTTTAAAGTGCATTAAACAGAACGATAGACGGGGTATTTATATTTTGTCTGTTCAACAAAATATAACCCAAACAATATTTATGCAATAACTGCGTTTTATGTTAATCGTACAAGACAAATACAAAGTGGGCGAAAAGAACTAGCGTCTATTAAAATTATTCGTTTTTTTGAATCGCTGTTTCGCATCGACACTTATTCACTTCGCCATCAAAAGTGGGGGAAAAAAACCTTACAGATTTCAGTTAAAACTTCAACTTTCCTGTTCTTTTACCGTATGTTAAAATGATACATTTCACAGTAAGACTAACATTACAGCCTTTATTGGGCGTTTTATCGCTTATTGTATTATAAAAGCTTTCTGCATCTGTATTTGTCCTCCACTTTAGCCCCACTTGTGGGATTTACCGTAAGGGACTTACTGCGGGCTGGCGGGGGTCTGCAGCGCTGCTAACAGGTGTCTCCGCTGCGCGGCTCCGCGGCTCCGTGGCTCAGTCACTTGCGCTTCATCCTTCCTTCCAACTTGCGCAAACTCGCACCTTCTAAGCGGCTCTCGGCGCGTCCGCTGCCCGTTATATGCGCAAACCGCGGCTGCCAGCTTTCCGTCAGCCAATCAGATAAGCGCAGCGTTTGTCCTCAGGTAGCCGTCAGCATCCAGCGGTGTTTCCTATGCTTTCCAAACGAAATACTTTACATAAAAAAAAAATCCCGTGAACGTCTTTCGATGCTGGTTCGGTCAACAGGCGATGTGACTGGGTCACAGTCCCAGAGAAAAACAAATCCATAACCCAACATGCATTCAGGCTTATCAACTTCGGTCAGCTGGCTGGAGTGAAATTTTCAATTCGAGACAAGCCTGCACCCATATACGCGCGCATTTACATGTATGTAACGGTTTTATTACCATATAAATAGTCTGCAGGGTTTGCAAACTACCCCAACGCTTTTGACGTAGCCATTTTTAGGTTTGTAAAGGAATAATACAAATTTACCGCAAGTTTTCTTGATGAACTTGAGTCTGAAAGCGTGAGTGTCACACCACACGCGTGTTAGCAATCCTATATACTATAATATGCTGCAAGAATCGCAAAACGTTCATTATCTCCGTTTTTTCCTTCGTAAGCATCAGCATGTGCCGACCGCTGTTCAACAGCTGAGCTTCTTGTTCAACATCTATGACGTTCCTAACGTCTGCTTACAATTTACATTTGCTTTTTTTTACTTTTCTAATTCATTTATCTGACACCTTTATCCATGGTGACTGAAAGCAGAGGGAAAGGTCACAATTTGTGAGTACTCCCTGGGATCTGAACCTATGACCTAGAGGAGCTCAACCACAATAGAATATGTGTCTTTAATATGAATTCGGTGTTCAGGCATAACTGATTGGTTCACAAATGCCGTTTACACTTGGTTTTAAAATTAGTCTTGGGTGATCGGATCACATGTGGTATTCATCGTTGTCAAGTGTAAACGGCCACCAAGATGTGTGTTAATCAGATTACCCAAACCACTCGCCGTGGTGCTCTCGGATGCATTTCATCACATACGTTTTGTAGTATAAACGCTAATGCATCCCCAACAAAAATAACTGTACATGGAGTCATTTGACCTTCTAGCAGAAGTGACACAGGCAATAAGGCAAACACAAGTGGTAAGCTGGGCACCTTGGAGACGCATCATAAACGACGACGAGGCCACTGTCCACCTGCGATGTGGTCGCCAAGACGCATTTCAAACCTCAGAATAAAACGGGCATGAGTGTTGCATTCAGTTTTTATACAGCAGCTGCAGAACCATTCGATTGCCCATTCTGACAACACAAAGCATCCTGTATTTCAGAAGGAAAAAAAAAACATTAATTAACCTTTCAATCAAACGTGATAAGTTTGGGTGGCTGCACTCAATCTGAATAGATACAAAAGCACACATTAGCCTGTGTTTCAGTAGATAACGTGCATAGTGGGTGATTGATTCAGAAAACCCACACAATATGGAAACTTAAAAAAAAAATAAAAAATTCGAGAGACATCCAATGTACCATTTTCTCCACCGGCTGCTGTCTATTTACAGTTTGTTGCCATTGGCAACAGAAGCACCCATTTCCAAGCATTTGGCGATAAGTGGCCATTCTTCCCCTGCTCCTCATCACTCTGTGTGAGGCCTGGTGTTTGAAAGCGTGGCATCCATCCTGTAGCCCACGCTACTACAAAGGGCAGCATTCCGGGCGCCTCTCTACCTCGCTCAAGAACCCATGAAAAACGCCAGAACGAACGGAACATCCCACCGAACGCGGCATTTCCGGGTCACGCGCCTGCTCGAGACGAGGCCAGCGGAGGAGATAAAATCCACAGGCTCTTCCGTAAATCAGCAGACAAAGTGCACGAAAATGAACTCAAGCACCATAGCGCACATACTGTACCTAGAGACAATCACTGTATGCATGTAACAACAAAGTCACAAGAAACCGCTGCAAATGTCCTGCCTCCTAACAGAGACTCTGCATCTTATCCCTGGTGTTTCACACTACTCATGAATTAACAAATACAGATATTTAACACCACTGTTTTGAATGAACAGTCAAGCACTTGGGCTTTCAACATATCCCTGGCCTGTAAAACACCCGTGTGCCAACGACATGGAAAACTCAGTAGATGAGGCTTAAGTACTCCAGGAGAGACTGGACAAGATCCCTTTTCCAAAGGACTTTCATCAACACTTGGCTGTATTTCCAACCGCCATTTTATTTAATATCGTGTGTCGGTGTGAAAATGGGTCCTAGCATTACCTGGAAGAGCTTGCAAATTCAGGTTCAAAAAGTACAAAGTCCAGAGAGAACGGGTTTCCCTCAGCTCTGCACCATTCCATCACCATTTCACATCGTTTCCATGTCGCAGCATTGCAGAGTCATGCGTTACGCCCCACCACCCCAGCAAAATAAGGACTCTTTGCCACGGAAATGCCACCAGATTCTCAGAATTTGTATCAAAACCTGAGTCTATGAAACGGCAATATTGTTAGGGAAAGGGAAAAAAAAGCACATCTAAATACAATCCAATGGGAAAAGTGCAGGGGGCAGTTATCAGTGTGTCGGGATCCCTATAGGTGAAAGTAAAATAGAAACAGGTTACTTTTTTGGTCATGAGTTTTTAGGTGAACTGCAATTTAATGAAGCAAAATGTTTCTCCATTTCACTGCGCACATTTACTCGCACTCCAAGGCTGTGCACCCCCCTTTTCAGTGACCCAACCATAAGTCTGATTAAACAGACTTATTTCAATCCATAAAGCATCTGGCCACACCAGAACCAGAAATATGCCTTTCACTGCCCTCTACAGGCTAAAGAAGGTAGTTCACATCAGGGTCAAACACGGGCCTTCTGTCAATCAGGCAACACAAGACCAGTTTGACTGCCAGTATTAAAGAACACTAGTCATCAGAACTGGTGGTGGCTAGCAGATGTAAATCAAGTGGCCTTGTACCTGAAGCATTTATCATCTACATTTAAAATTGCAGTTGGACCCCCAGTTCCAAGAAATTTTCCAGTGTACTCCACCACTCCCAGAAACCATGTCTGAAAATTCATTTTAAAAAGGACGAGGATTCTTCTAATAAAGATCTTTATTTCAGTTTTAAATAGGATTTACAAACCATATGAAAAAAGGAAACGCATGTTCACATGTGCATATCGATATTAAAGGTAGATATTGTAAACAGTCGAAGCAGAGGGGGGAGATCATGAAACAGTGAGAAGTGGCAGAATTGTTTAAAATCATCCTGAGCTTTTAGTTTTGCAAAGTTGCAGCTTAAGATCCCATACGGATGCAGAGACCAATACTCTATATATAAAACTAATAAAAATTTATAACCCTGCACCTTCACAAATTCACACCCAGCAAAAAAAAAAAAAAAAAAAAAAAAAACACACACTTTGAACAAAGAGAAGGGCTTTAAGCTTGGGGATTCCGAAGAAAATCCTGCGATAACCATGCTTGTTCGAATCCTGAATTACAGGTGAGAAAGGTTTAACAAACAGGATATCTGCAAGGCAGATGCTTGTGAGGATTCCCAACATTCTTTAAAAGAGCTTGAAGCAGTTTTTCATGACTCTGCATGTTTTAAGTGACGCACAAGTCATCTTTCAATAACACTTAAGTCGAGCAGAAGGATAATTAGCCATCACTGTTCTGTGAGCCAAAAGGCAGCCCTGCACCCACAACACAAATCCCAGTCAATTAGATTTTCTCCAAAATGTTCTATGATATGCATACAAGAGAAGCAAAATTTATCCACATTGTTGGGCTTATAGGTGCAAGCACCAATTACGTAGCTACACGCCATTTTGACCAGCCAGACATCCCCCTTTTTCTTCCCTCACAGATAAGCTGATCAAATCAAAATGCCAAAACATCAGAAGGAACTTCCGGAAGACACCGATTTTTAAAAAACTCCCTTGGACAGAGAGAGAGTTTGGTGAAGAGTTTGTACTTTAAGGGGTACACACTCCCCATTGTTCATCGAGGTGAGCAAAACTTTATAGGCAGACAGAAAGCCAGGAAGCTTGCATCTGCAAATGCTTCTTCCTGAAGACACGGGGCCACGTTTAAGGGATCACTCCAAGTATGCACTTGCGCAACTGCTAGGAGCTCGACAATCCGACGCTGCTCGACCAGTTAGCATGAAAAGCTCAGAGGGTCTGCCACAGGCGTGACCGCTGACCATTTCGCACTCCTGGTGCTTGTGTGTCTCTCTTCCTCATCATGCAAAAGAAACAAGATCCAACATTAGACATTCCAGGCTATTGCTTTCAGAAGAATGAGACACTGTTTCTGTTTGAGAGTTTGATAGAAGACCTTGGGCACCTTCACGCGGCTCTATTCCGGCACAATCAGTAGCTAGTCCCACAGAACCAGCCGGCAGAATCATGCCCCCCACACTCACTCTTTCACAGGACTTAAGGCTTTTCCTCTTCTGCGAGGTGTAACCTCTGACAAGCCAGAGTAACAAGGAGCAAAAATATAAAATGTGCAAATATCGGCTGAAGGAGCTGCTTAGTACACAGGTTGGGACACGGACTGCAACTGAATGGTTCTGGGCCTCGGCGGGAAAAACAATGCTTAAAGGACAGATCGAATAACCAAGATCACAGAAAATTGTTAAAAACTCCATTGCTTTTCATTGGATCTGACTGTTAAAAACACGTGGGTATGGTCGTCCAAAAAAAAAGCTGTTTTCGATCAGGAAAATGACTGGGGGGGGGGGTCCGAGAGGGGGCAGTCAGGACTCCTCCGTCCCCGAGTCATCCTCATCATAGCAGCAGTCCTCCTCATCCTCGTCTTCATCGTCCAGGTCCCTGTCGTCATAGTAGTCATCGTAGAAGAGGGTGGAGCCCTCGTCCGGCGGCGGGGCACGGGTGCGAACGCAGTACTCTGCCAAAGTGGTGGGAACCTTGACGCCATCTCTGTCAGCGTCCTCTTTGGTGGCCAGCACCTGTTTTCTGTGAAACAGGAGACACCCAGCGAGCTCTGAGCCAAAAGAAAACGCTTACAGCGCGAGTTCCTGCCGACTCTGTGCAGAAAGTCGGCCTGACACGGCACCGCATGACTGCAATGAATGGAAAGCGTTCACCAAAAAGGTGAAGCAGACTGTGTAGAACTATAGAGCGTTAGGAAGAGACAATAGAATCACTTTCGTACAAAGATAGGGGGAAAACACACTTCACTGTTTCCTAGTAGAATCACTTAATTCTTTGGAAATGAGTCTTTAATAACACAATGGAGACAACAGGAAGTGTAAGAGCAGGGCTGTTGGTCCAATAGCCATTCCCAGTTAAAAAAGGAGCATAAATCTCCTAAATGATAATGAGGCAGGTTTCAAACAGGGATGTTCGAATCACCCAGGGAAATACTCTGTGCTTTATGGATATCTCCCTAGATACGTCGCAACTCAAGCATAGTGACTGAGCCAGAGTGTCTACTCCAGGGGTCTCCAGCTCCGGTCCTGGAGAGCTACTGTCCAGTAGGTTTTCTATCCTACCTGGATTCTGATGAGCCACACCTGCTCTCAGGTAAATACCAGGAACAGGTGTGACTCATCAGAAGCCAAGTGGGACAGAAAACCTACTGGACGGTAGCTCTCCAGGACCGGGGTTGGAGACCCCTGGTCTACTCAATATCCCACCGATGCTTATGCTAAGGAAACAAACTGCAATGAACTGGACAATGTAAATAAGAACTATGTTCGAGGATTGGCAGACGCCACATCAGCGACACAGCCCATGTTCTTCCCAGAGTCCCCATCAAGTGTGTCCATGGGTGCCACCCCCCCTCACCTGATGATGTCGGCATACTCCCTGTCCTTCCCTTTGCTGTCACGCCACTTACGGTACATGACCGATGCGTCCACGTTGGCTGGGGAGAAGGTGTTGGGCTCATTCAGCAACGAGATCACGCTCAGCAGGATGGTTCTGAGGGGGAACAGCAGCAGAATGCGGGGGGGGGTCACTCAGGAGAGCACGACCACATAACGACAAGGCAGTGACACACTCAGGGAACACAGAAATAAGTCTGACACAATGACAACATTATACGCGGACAAAAGCAGAACTGCATGTGAACAGAGCTGGGTGCAATCATCCTTACAGTACAGGACAGCACGTGTTGATATTAATCAAGATTCAGGCTATTCTGAGATGTATTTTTCTGATATTTTTCCGCCCCATCTCTAAATAGAACTAGTAGGAAACGTCCCTTATCAGGTAAATTAGGATCAGCATCAAACCAGATAATCACAGTAAAGCACATCTTTTAACCCCAAGGAAATCAGTCTTCTTTTTTTGCATCCATTTTATCAAACAGCCATCTTCTACCTAATGAAATCTCACTCCCAGGCATAGTTAAATCTCATTTGGCTCTCGTCTGACCACAAGTCGAATTTCCCACTGTGCGTGACAGCTAACCTGCTCAAGTACAAGCAATTTTGCACCCACACAAGATAAGGCACAATCAGGAGGGCATTCACCTGCGGGGTTATACTTAGACAGGCAGCGATGCCCCCCACAATAGCTTTACAAAAACAGGTCCGGGAGCGACGCCGTTAAGCTCAGGGACTGGGGTCTGCAGAATGCCTCGTGTCGGGGTAATAAAAGGTCTGCACCAGCATTTGTTTTTCATGCTCGCCACCAATCACGTGTGCCACGCTTTTCTGGGCTAAGATACACAAGACTTATTTTTATTAGCCGTTGTTGCCAGGCCAACAGAAACACCCAAGAGGTAACAAAAGCGCCCGAGATTGGAGTGGATGGCAAGTGGCGTACAGCCGAGGTGAAGAAACATGGAATCAAGGCGTGGGGGAAGAATACACACCATGAATCCGGGATTCCTTAAATTACATCCATCTTCAATGACGACTACATTCAAGGACCTGTTTATATCAGAGATCCACAACTATTCTCCCTTGGGCCAAATTCCAGCAGTAGCTACAAAGTCAAGACCCAGGGAAACCACAAAAAAAATGTAAACCGCAGTCCAAGTGGAAGCTATTGGTTCACATAGGGGAAAAAGAGATACATTTATGCATCAAATCTACACCGACTACAAATGAAACAATTCACAGTGGGGTCTTCCGAACAATTTAGATTTACAGATTAGGAGAGAGAGGACAGGACAGCGTTGCACAGGAAGAGGAACAGGAGGAAGACTGCAGAACAGTGGTGGAAAAGCATCGCGATAGGTTTGACAGATATAGCAGAGAACCGGACAGACGGCGGGGGAAGCGGTGCGGAGGGTACCTGACGTTTTGCGTGGGGTTCCATCGTTCTGATGGCAGCTCGCCGCTCTGGGGGTCGTCCACTGGCGGGTGCAGGATGGAAATGCACACGTCGCCATTCTACGGATGCAGAGAGGCTCCGACAGTCAGCACAACAGAACCTGGGCTTACAGATCAGAGCACGGCCCGGATGGAAGGAGCGGCGAACGATGCCCCGCCTTACCTCATAAATGTTAGGGTGCCACATCTTGGTGAGGAAACGGAAGGCGGGTGGAGAGTAGGGATAGTCCACAGGGAATTTGATACGGGCCTAGAAGGGTGAGACGACCAGTCAGTGACAGAAGCCGGTAACTAGAGGACCAAGCAGGTGCATACTCTTCAACCATACAGCAGCTGGCTGTCCTGACCGTGAGGAGCAGCTCAGGCTCCTGGAGCCCTGCCTCAGGGATTGCCAAACAGCACCGGTACATCATGTCAGCCATTAAATCCTGCCCTCTATTAGGAAAAAGGTGATGATACATAAAAGCATTAAAACAGCACACAGACAGCAGCGGGACTCCGTGTTAGTCGCTGCCAAAGCACATTACAGAGAAAATTAAATGTACCCATTATTAAAAGAAATACCGAACCTATAATGTGAGGTAGGAGGCAAAACCCACTGGTGCCAACAACTGAGGGATCAAGAGGTACTGCAGAGGACTAGGACGACTCCCAGATGTCACCAAGACAGGAACAGTCCTTCGCCCTTCTCTCTGAAGGGGGCGGCCACTTAGCCAGGTAAGAAAGGCAAAGCTAATTGGGGGGGGGGAACTTTCTAAAGGGCAAAGAAAACATCCACCTCAAAAAAAAGATCGACAAAAAAAATAAAAAATTAAATTGCATACTAATGCAACTGAAGATGACATACATGCAAACACACCATGACATCCAAAAACAGGTACAATCACACCAGAACTCAATACGGTATAGCGGCATTAAGCGTATGAAATAAAGGCAGCCGCAAGTGTTTTGCAGTGTAACGTCAGAGTGTTAACAGAAATCCTGCATTGCTCTATGTAAATATCAACCACACAGCAGAATCAGTGTGTGGACGTCTCATATTAGCACCCAGAAGATTAATTTCCAGGAGCATAGGACCAGGTGGAATGAGATGAGGCGTGCTGGCAGACCGCTAATGTCATCATGTCACAGAAGGTGTGTTACACAGGCTGCGCGCTGCCTAATCTCGGAGCACTCATCTACACGCCTGGAAACGAAGCCAATATCTCCGAGACACATGTGGAGTCTTTACTGAAACCTGCACTGGCACCTCACAGCCAAGTACAGCGCATACAACATAGATCTTCTGTACTAGAGCACGAGTAACAGGTTGTAGTGTTTTCCAAGCACACGAGAGACAGAGATTGGAATGGCAATCAGCTGTGCAAGGACTGTAAAAGGAGCCACACGTCAGAGCTTCAGACAAAACACAGATTTACACATCCCAAGGCAGCTGAAACAGGTTAAACAGCGACCTACTAAACCTGGTAACTGGTAGGCGAGCTGAATAAGATGTTTGAGCAGGGAAATCTGTGAACAGGCCCTCCCGGACCGGGACTGGGGAAACTCTGACCTAGAAGGTGGTAAAGCAGAGGCTCTGGGAAGCAGATCTATTAGCCGTGCAGGTGAAGGTAAACGTACCAGCGCCAGTCTGACCTCTTTGCCAACCTGAAAACCAGACTGAAGAAATGAGGAATGAGGTCACGACTGGTGCCAAGGTACGACGGAGTCGTCCCAAACGTCCTAAGCACGTTTGTCTTCACAGCAAACATTCTGATACGCATTCCTCACCCCGGCAAGTGATACTTGGACAGATAAAGCATTAGTTCAAATCTCAATTCAGAAGACCATGTTCTGTTATGCCAGGACATGAAACCACCCCCCCAAAAGAAAAAAAAAAAAAAAAAAACACAACTTCTCCCACAAAATAATTACATGTTGATGTTTATCTAAATATCAGTATAGCTGAACACCAATTACTGTAATCAGCAAAACATTTATCCAGTCCCACCTGGGCATTCCAATATCCATCCAGAGCACTAGTGAACCAGTCCGCAAGACCAAGACTGCAGCATTTTTGCGACTCAAAAGGTGCTGAAGCTCATATCTGGACGTGCACATGCTCATATCGCCCAAGCAGTAATTCCCTTATCAGCGGTGACGTTGTGTTTTTCGATGCAACTCAAAGGCTACCCCAGCGCTCAGTAATTTCACGAGCAAACACACAACAAAAACAGTTTACTTGTCAGTGCCAGAAATGTCGCCCTCCCTCCTGCCCGCAGCCCCGCTTCTGCACTCAGGCGCGCACACAGCAGCGCTGAATGAGGAAACTGTTTAGGCTCAGAAAAGCAGACTCTCCCAGGTCCCAGCACACAAGCAGGGCTTTGTTCTAACCGAGTTAGAACATGAAGTGAGTGCAGTCTGGTTCATTTGATTGACAGGATTGTGACAATATCGATACGCCGATATATTTAGGCAGAAATATTCCTTAAAAGAAGTTCACCATTTTATTACTGCTATAAAAAACAGCAGAAAATATCTGGGAGCATTTTGCAGTTTAAGGGCATCATTATGGGAAATGGTCTGGCACCTTCTAAAATGGAAAACGGTGCAATTTTCTTTAAGACATACGCAACACCCCTCCCCCAAAAAAAGGGGGCTTTAAACCATGGAAGCGGCTTGGGGGGGGCGGGTACATGTTTGATTACATGGTAGAAATATGCCAGCTGCCACAGATGGAGTCAGACACCGTGCCACACATACTGGCACATTCAGGTCTAGGATATTTCCCACAGCAGAAACCAGGCGGATCTTCCACGAAAGTAGCTAAACAAAGCCAGACTTTCCTGAAAAAGTCAGACTCAAACTTGCACCATCTCTAAACTTAGCCTCATATGTCACTCCACTAACGCAGTCAAGTTACTTTGGTAGCTAGAATCAGTATACCTGTATATTACATACATCTACAGAATGTATTTTATGCTTTAAAAGCACGTAACGGATCATTTAACACACATTTCAAGCAAGTATAGAAACACCTCAATGATCTGATGACACTGTGACCACCGCTGGACTTTTAGAGACTTCAAAAGTGGCTAAAGTTCCATTTCAAATATATTTAACCAAGACAGTGGGCTTGATTCCCATCACGTTTAAATCAACAGTATGTAAATTGCCTCTCAAAAGTTACTAAGGAGGAACATGATGCCAAACAGTGGCTGGGATTCAATGCAACCGTTTCAGCACAATGCATTATAGGAATAACATTCTCCTTCCATTTGTCTTCTTCTTCATACTCAAAGGTCTGGTTTGGCATTTGGGTTAAATAGCCAGCGCACTCACAACAAACAGCCTGGGCTTCACAATGAAGGCAGTTACAGCTCATCTAAGCAGAGATTGCATCTGTACCAAAACTCAACACTGATTATGTTTTCCCTGCTCTTTTACAGAGTGCATGTAGAATGGCAAAGTAATTTGTAGAAACTACTTTCATAGGTCCCCCCACAACTCTCTTTAGCACAAGCAGCACTAAGTTTTTAAGAATTGTGTTAATATGGTGACCCGAAAGGTAATGTTCTGGACTAGCCAAGCCTTTATGCAGTGACCCTTAAGGTGATATATATAGTGCCTCTGTGATGGATACAGGTCCAACTCAAATATAATCCTAACAACAGATTTCAGCATTTAAGCAAACTCTGGCAGGTTATGAGAAAGGAATCAAAAGTGAAACCATTCTCCCTCCCCCCATTGGGGCACATCATTGACACTGAAGTTGGACATGGCTGCAACCTACATGTCCATACGCAGATAAGCAATTTATCCAGCAATGCCCCAGATCACGCCACAGCAAGAACACAGAATTATTTACGCAACAATCTAGCTACCTTTTTCAAATTTATTCTGCATTGCTGGC
Source organism: Brienomyrus brachyistius (assembly GCF_023856365.1). Classification (NCBI taxonomy): domain Eukaryota; kingdom Metazoa; phylum Chordata; class Actinopteri; order Osteoglossiformes; family Mormyridae; genus Brienomyrus; species Brienomyrus brachyistius. The sequence continues at coordinate 4,791,637 of NC_064547.1, read as the reverse complement.
AGCATTTTAAAAGCTACTGTAGAAGACAACATAATAGTCTAAGTTGCTGTAGGATTCAGTAGGGTAGGGGTGTGAGTTTCTCCATACAGGATGGCACCAGATTCCCAAGTGCAGTTCTGCCTCATTCATTTTGGTTAGTTTCTCTGGCCAAGAAAAACGATGCTGCCCTTTACAATTCGGATTAAGTGGTTTTTAAACCTTCAACAAAATGAGCCATAGCTCAGGAGGGAGCTTTAGTGAATCCAATGTCCAACAGCCTCAAAAAATATACACATCTGGCAAAACATGTCCTTTAATAAAGGAATCGATTCTTTAACCATACCAACCTACTGCCAATTCTGTTTACCCCGTAAAGACTCTAAACTGTAAACAGATTAGGCAATAAAACTGCCTGAATAATTGTACATGTTCAGTTTAATATCACATACACAGATGGAGAGGTGCAGACAAGCACGCCACTGACAACTGTCCGTCCATCTATTTATGACTGAATAAAGTGCAGAGATAACTGAACGATAGGGTCTTGACTGGATTTAATACACATTGTTAAGTTTCTACAAAAGGTTATGCAGTGACAGCCAGTAAACTACAAGCAATCAATGTAACGTTCAGGAGATTAGCCTGACTTGCTTTCAACATCGGCCTTCAGGTATATCAGACACGATCAAGTACGACAGGTCCTGTCGTTGCGCCTTTACATTTCCTAAGCAAAAACTGAAGCATTTGGCTCTCATTGTCCGCCTCCCCCACTCGACTCAAGCTAACACTAAAATCTGTGTTCTGCGGGTAGTTGACCAATAGGTAATGGGACGAAAGGGTGCTTTACTGTGGGATACACTACACTTTGTTGCCGGGGAAAACAGACCACATGCAAATGACACCGCACAAAGCTTACACTGACAGCTGGGGATCATAAAACAAAAGG